>NC_064627.1:221238398-221556064 GCF_023864275.1 Schistocerca cancellata
ACCCACATGCCTTGCTCATACTGTGGCATCAAGCAGTCAGGCCTGCAAGATGAGTGGTCTGCCAAGCGAGTGGATTCTTTCTTAATTTAACGAGTAACATGAACTCTAGTACTCACACTTCGTTACAAGTTATCCTCCTATATGATTACTACGCAACGGAAACGCATATCTGACTATCAGTGATTTACAGAACTCTGACTGTACACTACGCACTGGCAGTACCACATTTTCTTTTTGTCTTTTATTTGACGGCTTTTATTAACATGTGGCCATCCCACTGAATATGAATGGCGCACACTTTATAAATTCGGGACATTATGACAACATACAATTTGAAGGAATAGTCTACCAATCTTTCTTTTCACTAACTGATTTATTCTGATAAATTCCCTAACCTAAACACACAAATTCTATAACCTACAACAATAACATATGAGAAATTCCGCCCAGTGGGCATGGCTTTACATTAGTGAATCTCTATATTATGGTCTCGTAATTTATTTAACGCTACAGTGCACTTTCTGGATAGGTTGGTGGATCTTTTATTATACCTCACACTTCGACTCTCACAATCATCATCACGAAACTTTCCTCCAGACCGAGCGGTACAGAAGGAACAAGCATAACCCGCTAATCTTTTGAAACTACTTCGCTACACACCCATGGAAACCACACATACCCAAATTACATGACATACACTACACAACAATATGAAATACTACACAGAGAATGGTTACAACATTATCACTTTCCGCTTTCCCACTTCAATTAATATTGATCCCAGTTTCACACGACACTGCCCCACTTTGTAATTCTACTTTCCTACTGTGAACTCTGGAGATAAATGCACGTCTTCCTGTGCAATGCAAGCCATGTGGCGTTGCTGGATAGACGGCCGACTCACCTTACTTCTCTCTCAGAGTTTGAATTTAGCGTCACACGCAATGTAGTATTAAGATATTCATCACACACGCGAACTGATGCCATGGACGAGTACTTCTCTTTATCCTTTGTCTCATACACAGATTGAGACTCACACAGTACTCACCACGTGGAAGTACTCGTCTCTAATTTCAAGTCCTCCACACGCCATTTCTTAAATATTTCAACTTATGGTACACACGCTATTTCTTAAATATTTCAACTTATTGTACACACGCTAGTAATTCAGCTTAGCTTAAGCACACGGAAGTATTTCAACTTATTGCTACACGTGGTTTCTTTGTGACCGTTGGTCACTTCCGAAGATTACTACACTCCCATTAATATTACCTGCCTGACATTTAATTCTCCCCACAAAAGATCCTGAAATAGAGAAATTATTATTTCAAACTACTCTTAAATATTCCACATGCATACCATGCCTCCATTCTTTCGTCATTACGTAGCACAACTAAAACAGGTGTTAACAGCACAGGATCCAGCGGCAGAGTGCTGAAACATGGCCGTATTCAGGTTCTCTCGCACCTCTGTCGAAGTGGGAGAAGCACCTTGCTACCTTATTGGTCAGCCACGTTTCAGGCGCTCAAAGCTCTGGCAAATTTCATGTCTTTGGTCCCACCAAAGGTGGCCAAAGGATCGACTCAAAGATGATCATATATTCACATTCACTATCTGTGGTTAGCAGACGACCATACATTCATTCATTTCAAAAGATCTCACCAAACTGGATGTAGGGATTTATTTTGTGGGAGTGCACATATGATAAATTAAATAAATAAATTGTCATTCTTTCCCACACTGGTATCCGGCTTCGCTGTATTAATTGAAATTGAGTTATTTTACAAAAAAAAGTGTTGTTCTGACAAAAATACTGAAGTATGTTGTACCTATATTCAATGTCGGGCGGTACTGTACCCTTTCAATGTATGTTGCAATCATGTGCCCCATATATTTGTTGATGTCCCACCAGAAGACTTGCTGGTGGGCCAATAATTTGGTGACCACCATACCCCGATTACCTTTATCGTGTAACATAAAGTCTTGACTTTGGACTGCCTGCAGAATGACCACTGTGCTGTGGCCATTGCCTACTTGAATCAAGAGTGGTAGTGGGCAACTCATGTTTGTGGTACCAATAGGTGTGAATGTCCGGATGTTCGAGAATCTTACAATCTGCTGGCCAACTATTCTTCATCAGTCACATGAGTTATTGGAGGACCAGGTCCTAAGGCAACCGGCAGGCCATGACTGTGGTATCAATGGCTAAGCTGGCCACTGATACCTCAACTGCTGTGTCACTATGAATCTACACATTCAGGAGCTGCATTGAACTCGAGATCTTCTACCACTGTGAGATGTGATAGGATGTCCATATACACATGTTGCTCTGTGGACAGATGTTTATGCGTCAGCCGCCAGAGGCACTGTGTTTCAGCAACGACAGTTCCGGCTATTTCTGATTCGATACTAGTACATTCATGTACGTCAATAGCTTAGTCAATTACGGATTCATTACTCTTTAGAAGAGACGTTCTACTCGCATGTAAAACTTCTCTCAACAGTGTTCTCCTAACGAGATTTCTACTTCGATGTTACACTGAATGCAGATATTTTCCACGGTGCACGAAAGTTATATTTCTTGTATTAGACGGGCTGAACATTACGATATGCGTATAGTTAAGTTGTTCAGACGGCCCGTACCCAAGCCTTCCGAAAGGCTAAGAAATAAGAAAGGTTTCTATTTCGCCCCTCTTTGTCGATGCTACCAATTAGATTTCACGTTTCCCCATTCAGGCTATAACATTTGATTGTATTTTTTTAGATTTCACTGAAACATCTGTTTCACCACAATTAAATTTTTGAGAAACCGTTAGTTTCGGCTTGTCAAGTAAATTCACTAGTAGCGAAAAAAATCTACACCTATTCTTATAAAGCACTCTTGCACCATATGTTGCTTCAGGTTTGTGAACGGGTATAGCGGAATGTTTCTCAAAAAATTCACTGATCCAATTTTGGTCTGCAATTTCATTATTAAAACTATGACCAATGCCATTTGTTACAGGCAAGATAGGATAAGCTATGCAAGTCTATCATTGCTAGAGCCAACAACCTAGCCTCGCTAGTTTTTATGTATTTAACGAGCTCAAGTTCCCGTTCTTCCATAAATACGTTTTTTTAATTTTTCAGACATTTTATGAATTGTGTAGTCGGGGTTTTCCCTTTTTTCTTTAACGTGTCTTTCAAGAGTATTCTGGGAAACATCAGATTGGTTTGAAGTCTGCAAACACTCAGAATGACCAGAAATAACTACCTGAACATCATTGTTCACTGTTGCAATTAACTATGACTGTCTGGTTGTTTTGCCTTATAGACTCGAACCATATGAAACCGAAATAAAAATAAATTAGGGGCCTACCAAAAACGGTCTCTTAGTTAAAACTACATGGGGCTGAATGGGGCCATCACCATTCCACACCACCCATTCCGCCAGGAACACGATTTAGGTTACGGAGGGCACTCGAGAAAGATGTGTAAAAAGAAACTAAAGACAATTAAGTGTGCTTTGAGCATGTACTAACAATAGCTGTAATGTAGCAAGTATGTTTATATTACCATGGTTACAATACCGTCAGAACTTACAGAAGAGCAGCAAAAAATCACGCAACAAATACTTAACGCACCGACACTCATGAAAATTAGACAAACATGGCTGCCGCAGTTGAGCAGCAACAAGGTAGCCTGGTCCTAGTTACCGCCGCTCGCTGGCAGCACCTTCTCTTCACCGAAAAACGTCACTCTTCAGTTAGTCTACGTAGTCTTGTTCTGCCTGCGTTCCCGTATCTGCTGACGTGTTAACCCATGCCGCGCCAGTTATAGTGCTTCACATATCTTCGCGACGTACATCTAGCAAATGAGAAAACACTATGTAGTTTGTACTAAATACATTAAATAATTTTTATTAAAATATTATATTAAATTTTTTAGATTAATTATACACAGTTCCTTAGATCGTACAGGGTGCAAGGTACCCTGTGACACTGCCTAGCTTCTGCATCTCTACAACCTGCACAACAGCTGCAAATGCCAGCGATATGCGCCTTGTGTCTTGTCGGGTAACGAACTTGCTCCGTTTATTCACGGTACTTGCTCTCGACAACAGTAATAACTACTTTGGTCTGCACCCTCTGGGATACATTCAGCACTGATCGTTTCTGTCTACGGTTTATTTTTGTTTTTTGCTTTGCGTTAACAGTGACATACAGCAGTATGGATAGATTTAGTGATGAAATATTTGCCGGTATGCAAGGCATGTTTGGGTTCAACGACGGTAATGGAAGAGCTGTACAACGACGCTTTGCCAAGCTGTTGCCGCAACGACGGCGACCACATCACAGTGATTTTTCACCTGGCGGTTGTTGCATTACTCTTTGTTTCGTGTTTTAAGGGTTTGCGGTTGCATATTACAGACTGCCTACCAGCCCAGTAGTTAGCCCGTGGGATGAGCGAAACCGCCTGAGAACTTCTTACAGGCTCGTCAGCTCACCAGCCGTCGTCCTTAAGCCGCGAGGCGTATTCGATTCCTGTCAGAAAAGCCTCTCCGTCGTGGAAGTGACGCGTTGACACGCTCGGTTCTTAGGGCGAATATTAAAGTTAGAAACTCTGTATATGTTTAGAGCCAGAATAGTTCACGGCGCATAAATTACCTCGAGTATATTCATCCATTATTTGAGAATGAGAACACTTACCGACTTACAACAAGCTTTACACATACTTTCAAACCTGACACCCCCAACATTATAAATAAAGGAAAAAAAGTTTATGGCTTGCTATATTTTCGTTTTTCATAGAGTAAAATTACCGCATCAAGCATCAAGTTCTAATATATTGCGTCTTTACTACCAAATCTATTCGCAACACATTTCGTAGACAGCTCCTTCATGTAGCACTGAATGTACCTGCAGTATTGTATTATTGTTCGACATACAGTTCGCATACATTGGGAGGCGTGGACAACTAGCTTTTCTTAAAACGGGGCTGAATTTACCTACAAAACAGTCCTCTAGTTTTCGTTTCAATTTTTTATTAAAGTATAGATGAATAATCAGACATTTAAACAGTTTTTATACATGGGTGTTCGATTCTTTGAAGTATTGGGAGCACAGGGGGAAAAGGTTTCTAGTGTTTACCGTTAACTCATAAGGTGTGGTCTCTCAGACCGAGCGAAAGTATTCGAACTGGCTCTCCAGAATAAGTTCTGGTGGAATGATTCTATACCCTCGTACCTCCTGAAACTGCCACTCTATAACGTTTTGTTATCACGTTCCTTGTTTGTTGCTAACATGTGTTACTGACGTGTGTTGTTGTCTCAGGGACCATGCCTCGTGAACTGTATACCTATTTGTCCCGTACAGTACAAGATGCATTCACAAGAATGTGTCAGTTTCAACGAACCAAAGTTTAATGAAATTTTTAGTCTGTGGAAGGAGGAAAGTCAGTAATAAAGATCAAGAGACAGACGAAAAAGACGACGACTTTCGATAGCCAGTGATCATGTTTATGCTAGCGTAGGATTATTCTGAAAAAGAACTTCAGGACAATTGCGATGAATACCCTTCTGTTTCTACAGTCAAATATTTAAACTGTTAGTTAAAACCGAATGTGTTCTAAGTGCTGACAAGTATAGATTCCAGAACTGAATGTTAGTTTTGCAAATTTTCTTTTAATAACTATCTACTGCAATTTTTAAGTGCAAGTTTAAGCCTTGGACTGTAGTTTTGTATGAAAATTTCCTTATTATAGACATACTACAATTTTTCAGAACGTAATTCATCACTTTAGTTCTTTAACTGTTCGTTTATGTGTACTATTTAAAAAACGCTATAACGTATGTGATTTTGTGAGATAAAATGTAAAATACTGCAGGATTTATTTTACACAATAAAATCAACAAGGAGTTTTTAAAAATCACTTAAATCATTGTAAAATAAATGTTATATAACTTAAATTATGAAATGAAAAGTTTCAAGTGAATTGCGCCTCAAATCTCGGTTTTAAAATAGGGGTCCCAGAGACCCCCCCCCCCCCACCTTGTGGTACACGTTACAGAAAAATCTGCTCATGTGCTAGACGTTTACCACACGTCTTTTAGCTAGTCACATCAGACGTGATCGCCTAAAGTGGGAATGCCGTGCCACGGTGCTCGATTCTGACGCAGACGGCACGCAGTCGACCGCGGCGCAGTACCGTCTTCTCAGAAATGTGTGTCATCATCTCCCGCGCCGCAGCGCCATTTCTCTATATTGTCATCCGGCGACTATAAATTAATTTTAATTGCCGTCCGTCTCGCCGCCGGACCTCACCGGAGCCGTTTCGCGGCCATTGTTCTATTGTCCGGCCTTCTCTCCCTTTCACGCTCGCTACGAGACAGAGTCATTGTCAGCTGCAATAATATAATACTCGGATTTATTGCGCCGGCGTATTAATTAACGTTCGTTTGTTGTGCGGCCTTACTAATGCTTACTCCTAATTGGAGACAGATGAGCCGCATAATGGCCGAGGAATTGTGTGAGCGCTATTTCTGGACACGCCGACGCTCTTTAAGCAAGCTCGGCTCTCTCCTGAGAGTAGCCTGTGAGCGTCACAGGCGCCCCGTAGTCTTCCGAATCAGCCTCAAAGTCCACCTTGACTGCTGACAGCGTAATCACCAGGATGAGAAGCGCAGCCTTGAAACATGTGAAGAGAAGCTGACTTATTGTCGCAATCATGTGTTTATCTATGAGGCGACTGTTTTTACAGCATCGAAGGACATCTGTTACACACTTAGTGCCACAACTTCTTATTTTGCTGCTTCGTCTCCCTGTAAACTTATTCTTGCCTGTGTACATTTCCATTCTCTTTGACCAAGTTTTCTTTGGTCTACCTCGTTCCCTTCGCTTCGCTGACACACATTTTGAAGTTATTTGTACAGGGTGGAGCAGAGAAAACGCATGGTTTTCATTATTGAATGACTGGGACACGGGTGCGAGGTGCCGGGTCTAGCAGTGTATTGAACACTAAATTCTTCTAGAATCTACATATGTAAATGATGCTCTAAGCCCCCCCCCCTATTCTAACTCCGACTTTTCTTGTTGCACATGGATTAAAAAGAAACGCGAACTGACTATAATCGACCCTGCAAGTGGAGTAGGAAAGAGTTTGGAACCTGCAATAATTTAATTTGATAAATAAGTTAAATAAAGGAAAGTTTCATTCACATAGTGAGAAATGATAGGGTTGCTCTACCGATTAACAGAATGAAAGTTCTGTCCAAAATAACAATATGATTTATTATAACTCAAAATAATAAACAAAAACACATGAAACATTTACAATACATCAAATTGGCTCAAATTAGATACTCAAATAAATGCTGTGAAGGTGAAGTTGTCCCTCAACTAGATTGTGACATTTATGACGAAGTGGTATGTGGAGCCAATTCCTTGCAACTCAAGTCTTAAGAGAGACCCACAGCCAACCCAGCATTAATTGCTGCTACATTAGTGAGAACTCAGACAATGAACACCCAAGACAGATCAAAGTTAGAAAAGACAAACAGGCGCGCTCTGCTGAGCTCGGATTATCACCTAGCAAAATTGCCTGCTTTGCTGGTGCTGCGGACGTACGTTACCAAGCTGTCTTCTTAACTGCACAGACACGATCTGGCATACTGGAGGCGATGGCTGGTTGCTTCGACGTCCTGTCGTGGTGATGATAATGTCGCGAGTATAGCCCAAAACAAATTATCCTGGCCTGGTTGTTTCAGACTAAAGACTTCCTAGCAATACAAATGCGCCTCTGAGGGAGATGAAGAAGGCTCGCCACACAATCACTGACGGTAAAGAGATTGATTTTAACAAGCGAAGTTACGAAGTAACTCCGATACAGTCAACTTTAGCCAAAACTGCTCAAGACAGACAACATAGGCCTCTTGTACGCAGAACGCTCAATTGCCAACTGTACTCGGAAAGTTACGTTGAAGTCGAAACTTCAGCAACTTCGTCAAACAGTTACAATTAAATAAAAGTATATTAGACAGCCAACGGAAGGCAGGCTGACCAGAGCAGCGAGAGCTCAGTCTTGTAACCTACTCTGACCGAAAGGCGAAAGCCGACTCCCCACAAGAGCACCCGTACAAACCGAACACAGAACATTCCCACCCCCACGACAGTGGCCGTGGTTAACCGTTCCAATCAGCAACTCGAAAACCGGCGGAAAATTCCACTCTATTGCCAGAGCACTACCATTCCACCAATGGAGATTCTTGGCGCCAATTTCTGCGCCGATTTTGCTACGTCATGGAGCTATGCCCTGAGCAAGCCAATCACAGTTACGATTTTGCAGAAAGCGCGGGAATTTGCCCGCCAAAACTGCCTGGGTACACAAGTCATTCCCACGCCTCGCTGGTAGCCCGCCAGAAAGTGTTTTCGCTAAGTTTCTGCGAAGTAACGGAACCTCTAGCCCAGCCGCTACTTCAGGCCCCTGCGAGCGTGTCCCCGCCGCTATTCTACAATGTCGGCGTCTGGAAAGCATTCACTCGAATCCCTCACACCTGTCGGCTTACCCTGTCAAGATCAGCAGAGCCCGCCTGTCACCGGACCACCCGGGTGACGAGAGACGCTGCGTGGGAAGTCCGCGTGTGAAGGAATAGCAACTTTTCACCACATGCAATTAGAGAGGAAAATCGTAAGATAGAAATATGAGAGGGGGCTCATGCCACCTCTCACGGTTTGGTAAAAACAATAAAAAGAAGCATTAAGTAATAGATTTTTAATAAAGTTTTGAAATATACATACTTTAATTAGGTTCAAAAAATAGTGTCTTGGAGATGACGTCCTTCTTGCTGGATGCAAATTTGGATCATCTCCTGAAAGTTACGCATGGATCTCTCCAACATTTCATTCGGCACGGCTTCAGTTTCCTGACGAATGGAATTCTTCAGGGTATCGACTGTGCGAGGCTTGTTCATGTAGACTTTTGATTTTAAATTTCCCCACAAAAAGAAGTCGCATGTCGACAAATCGGGTGAGCGAGGGTGCCAGTAAACATCACCATACCTCGAAATAACATGTCCTGGGAACATTTGTCGAACCACTTCCATGGATGCTCTCGCCGTGTGAGCTGTTGCACCCTCCTGCTGAAACCATATTTCTCTCATGTTCCCTTGACGCCATTCAAGTTCTGGACGAAGAAAGTTGTTTAACATTTTAACGTAGTGCGCTGATGTCACAGTAACTGCAGTTCCCTCCTCTTCAAAAAAAATAGGACCCAACGATCCCCATCTTTGAAATGCAGCACCACACTGTTACTTTTAAACTGTGGAGAGGTCTTTGGTATAATTCATGTGGGTTCTCTGGCGCCCAATAACGACAATTTTGAACATTGACGTAACCGTCTACATGAAAATGTGCTTCATCACTCATGAAGACTGTAGCATCTGCATCTTCCGTAAAAATTTCGTCCATTACGCGACAGAACTCTATGCGCTGCACAAAATCCCCTTCACTAAGCTTCTAGACGATCATTATCTTGTCCTCGTGAAACTTAAGATCATCATGTAAGATGCGGTGAAGCGAACGCCGTGACATACCCAGCGCTACAGCCTGTCGTCGAGCCGATCGTTTCGGACTAGCAAGAACTGCCATTCTCACTGTCTACATTTCCAGGAGTACGAACTTAACGGGAAAGACCAGGTGGTTTCTTTTTCATCACAGATTCAGTACTTCTAAACGCTGCAACCCATCGGAGTACAGCATTTCGATCAGGAACCGCACCTCGACGTCCAACTCTAAAATTTTGACGGAAAAGACGTTGCACAGTGACTACGGAATCATTGTTTCTGAAAGTACTGCTCGATAACGAACGCACTATGTTCTACGCTCCAACGCTCCATAGCGACTGAAACTGCCTTGTATGGGCAGTCTGCCAAAACTCATTCAAGGTCAATACTCCCTCTCGTCGCCGCATACTAGTGGTTAAAAAAATGCGTCTTCTCTGCTCCACTCTGTAGTAGCAGTAGTAGTACTAGCAGTACTTTTATCCACATTTGGATACTGGACATATCAATGAACTACGGTTTATAAACAAAACGTGTGATTGATATACAAGGTCACATTAATGTGACTATCGCCGATGTTCAACGTCAGAGTGCAATAACCACTCACAGACGACAGGCGGCAGCACTAGCAGTGGAGGGTGTACAAAAAGTGTCAGAGGGGGACGCAGAAAAGCGTGCAGTCGTTGTCGTAGTGTGCAAATGAAACGATTTATTTGCTGGTCAAAAGTGCATGATCACTGGCTTTGGGACCAAGAGGGGAAGCATCCCCGAAGCGCCTAAGTTTTTCAACTGTTCGCGTGTTGCCATGGTTAAAGTATGCCATGCATGGCCAAATGGTGCTACCCAAAACAGGCGACGAGGCATCTATGGTGTACCACGGGCCATAGATGACAGGATTGACGATGGCTGCGAAGATGTGTGAGAGCGAATAGACGTGCAACTTTTGAGCAACTGACCGCCCAGATGAACCAAGGGGCTACCAACAGTGCGTCCTCAACGAATGTGGTCTTTGCAGATGAATCGCGTTTTATGCTTCATCGGACAATGGCCGTTGTCGTATACAAGGTCTGAAAGCAACATCCTGTAGCAAGGAGAGAGCGTTTTGGTTTGAGGAATGTTTTCGTGACATTCTCTGGGTGGACTCGCCATTCTGGAAAGCACAGTGGATCGACACAAATATGAGTCTATCCTTGCTTACCATGACCACACCCATATGCAGTTCGGCACGATGGCATCTACCAACAGGACACTGCAACGCCATACAGCTCGCAGTATACGTCCGTGGTTCAGAGAGCACCAGAACGAGTTTACTGTACTCCCCTGGCCACCAAATTCCTCCTATTTAAACCCAATCGAGAATCTGTGGCACCAACTTGATAAAGGTTTTCGTGCAATGAATGCTCAACCGAGAAACTTAGCTGACCACGGCACAGGTGTCTGCATGGCTCCACATCCCTCTCGATACCTTCCAGAACATCACTGAGTCACTTCCTGCACGTCTCGCACTGCAAAAGATGATTACTCAGGCTTCTGATACATGGTCACATTAATGTGACTGGACAGCGAGGTAGGATGCATCATAATTAACCCCAGCAATACCGATACAAGATTCGTTAATATTTGTTGATTTTTAGTAACTACATACGTTTTAAAGTGATATGGGTTGTATATAATTGACATCTGTGTTCTAGGCGCTTCAGTCCGGAACCGCGTTGCTGCTACGGTCGCAGGTTCGAATCCTGCCTCGGGCATGAACGTGTGTGATGCCCTTAGGTTAGTTAGCTTTAAGTAGTTGTAAGTCTAGGTGACTGATGACCGCAGATGTTAAGTCCCATAGTGCTTAGAGCCATTTGACCCATTTGACATCTGTGTTTGCCTCTATGAGCTTCTTTTGCACGAAATTTCTACTCGATTTTCCGTCAGAGATACCCTCCGCGGCTGAAACAACAGACTTCTGCTGTCTTGCAACATCTGCAGCCATTCTTCAATGTTTGGTTTGGGAGTTGTAGTCCCAATTTTTGAAGAAAAAGATGTCGCTTTTTTCTTTTTTGTTTTTTTTTCCTTTATTCTAGTTCATAAGTATCACCAGTACCACCAGATTCAGTTTCAGACTCTGTAGATTTTTCTAAAAAGTGTAACATTTCGCTTGCAGTAAGTGAACGTCAATACGTTCTCAACTACAAATGTATATTGCAGTAAACAAAACGCAAAAGAACAAGAATAAAATCAAATTACATAACACAGACCAGTCAGAAACCAAGGAGAAATGAACCATGCTAGTTGTTGAGACCATTGTTACTATGCACAAAGAGAAATCTGATGTCTGAATGTATTATACAATGTATTATACAATGTTATTATTTACTGAATAAGAAATGCGTTCTTAAAAGTTGCCTTTACTACTAAAGGTGGGGAAGGGGGGGAGATGGAGGGGAAGTCTTCATGACCACCTCAATTAGTCTTAAATTTCTCGATCAAGTTTAAATAAAAAATTTAAAACAATTATAGAATCTCCTAGAAGATTTCACTAGAAAATAACTTTTTTCAAAATTTTAAAATATGGTGCACCTGGATGGATTGCAATATTTACAAAATGCGTGGATTAAGAGCATCTCCATCCCCACGCCCCCCCCCCCCCCCCTCCACTCATGTCGCCAGTTGGTGGTACTGCTATGACTAACGAAAACAGAAAAGGGTGAAGGTAAATGATAACAGAAGTGGTAAATATATCTATGCAAATAAGCTGTTTTCGCGATAATTACTAATCTGTGGCTACGAGCTGCCGGTGACGTCAGTATTTAATGTTGTCCTAGATGGCGCAAAAGTGTCTGAAATGTAAACTTATCGATTAAGTCCCCATTTCACTGCTCTCAAATTTGGCGGACCGCATATTCTTCCATGAAACACTGGTGGATATGGGTATGTTCTATTTCTGGTAGGGGTGTGGGGAGGCTCCAGGATTACTTTAGGATGTTTCCCTTCGAAACATTGGGGACTGGAGTTGGTGCGGTGTGAGGGTTAACGGCGCATTCTGCTGCTGGTGTAGGACGACACCTGAAGCACCAATATCTTCCCAGTTGTACTGATAGAGCAGGCCCTGTACTATGGCTTCCAAGCTCACCTGACCTCAGTGTTCTGCATTATTCATTTTGGGAACATCTGAAAAGTTGAAGAAACTGGAGCACCAAGTGTTGTGACTAGACGAAATCAGTTTTTCTGGCCATAACGGTGGGTTGTTCGATTGCTCTGGGACAAGGCTCATCAAACTAGAACACATGAAATATTAATTCATTTTATTACATACATGAATAAAAAATTTACTTAATTTTAACATAGTTCTTAGCTACAGGATTACTTCATAATTTACAGCTGTCATTGAATATAAAAGATTCACTTCATGCACAAATTAAAAAACTGTTCTTTGGCAGTACAAAAGACAACATTCACGAAAGTACATTTAATTTAAGATTTTAATTATTTTCACGGTCCTACACGATGATGCTGTCTGCTGTAGCTAAAGCCACAAACAGGCTGAGCTCGACACTGCTTTGACCTGAGCGTGACGATGCAGCTACGTTGTGAGGGAGATGTGGTCTTCTGAAGTGTCTCCCATCGGTTGTTGCAGATTGCAGCGAGCCCTTACTAATGTCTGTGGTATCGATCTGCATTGTCGACTTTGGTGTGGCATCACAATCTCTCGACGATACCACATCGAGTCCATTTCCTCCTTTTCTCCTTCTCTGGCCATCTCCTCCAATTCCCTCGATCTTTTGTTAATCTGCTCCTCCCACCTCTGTCTGTTAATCTTCTCCTACTCCTTTCCATCTCTTCCTCCTCCATATCGGCCTCACCCTCCTTTGTCCCTCTCCTGCTTCCCCTTCTCCCTGTCCACCTCCTCTTCCCCCTCTCCTTGTTCATCTCGTCAAGTTTCCTTTCTCTGTCTGTCTCCTCCTCTCCCCTGCCTCCTTCCTCTTTTCTTTCTCTCTCCATTACCTCCTACCCCTCTGCTGTTCATCCCCTCCTACCTGCTCTCACTGCCAACATCTCCTCCTCGTTCCTTACTCTGTCCATCTCCTCCTTTCCCCTCACTCTGACCATTTTCCCCTTCCCCTCTCTCAGTCCATTTCTACGTTCAGGAATTCGACGTGACGGAAAGCGCTTACGTTATTCTTCGACAGCAACAGGAGTACTACTATCGCGGAAGCTGTAAACTTAGACCATATCTACATACTATTCATAAATGCAGATATGTTGTATTTTAGCCAGTGTGTGTACAAACACAGTTAACTGATGCTTCTCTCTGGTACACTCTTAGTCTCTCGCACTACTTCAGTAACAACAGATCATGGACAATTGCGTGTTCAACGGGCTTCTTTACCGGCGGAAGGACATCTCGAGTAACGAGGTTGAAAGCAACGAGGTAGGTGGAGCTAGAATAAAACGTCGAAGACATGTGTGGGTAAGACACATACCTGCGCGCCACTAGCCCAAAAACATATGTAACTGAAATGCATTCTATCTTGGGAACCATTCAGAATAGTGTTTATATCCAGCTAAGGGTTTCTGCTTCAAATAAATGTTGCTGTCATATCCCTGAATACTGGCCATTCCTCTTCGGCCACACTGTATGAAAGAAATTAACCTTAATTATTTTATACTATCATCCATCAATTCCTCTAAACAATAAAAGCAATGTTCTTGTGGCATCGATTTTATCTTGTTTATGAACAGTCTTTATTCTGCCAGGTAGCGTCTTGTACAGAACTACCCCCACCTGGAAAATGTTGCACCATAAACACCTTGGCCGAACGCTATGAAACTTATACTCCAGTGTCTCCACACCTGTACGATATGCTGATCACAATTTCATCCCTATAGAAACTTATTTTCAATATTTTCAGTACAGAAAAGACCCTTCCCTACAAACTAAGAATGTTTTGAGTACATGACGGCTACTGGGTGTGTTTAACATCAATAAAACCTTTCTGGTGGTTGTCGCACCACAATAAGCCTAGAGGACGAGCGCGTGCAGTTCATTGGCATCTTTGGTAATTTTAAATAGTATAGAGATACAGATGTATCATGCGGACATCGCACAGTCACCTGATTATAGTGTAGTGACTGCAAAATGAGTATTATTGGGACGGACTCGACATAGTAGTGCGGCAAGCAGAGTAGGTACAAGTCCTTCCAGAACTACACCGCGAGAAGAACGTAAGACCGTTCGACTGGCTCTGACGAATATACGGATGACAACGGACAGGGCATCGCTACGAACCGTCGGCGACCGTGGTTGGTTGAGGCATCGAGTTTCACACCATAACACAAACAACAGTGATTTGCATATTGCAGAGACAGCGTCAGCTGGGCATTCTGCGCTGCGGGACGATGAGTCTCGCTTCTGTTTGTGACGGCCAGATCGATGGCGTGCCCGTAGACAATTTAGTGGAAGGTCATAGAAAGCAGCGGTTATCGACACCCATGCCTATCCAACTCCTGGGAACTTGGTTTAAGATGCTATTGGATACGGTAACGGAACTGAATTTGTAATTGTTGAAGGGGTTGAATGTCCCCAGTGTGTGACAAGAATGGAAGACCTTGTTACTATGCCCTTCTTGACGAGAGTACCAAATGGCGTATTTCAGTAAGATAATGCAATACCCCTAAAGTGTAGGTCATATCACAAACGCCTTCAGGAAAGAATGGATCCTTGACTGGTTTGCCTGGTCCCCTAATTTATAACCCTTAGAGCACTTCTGGAGTGCAATGGGAGGATGTATACTTTCATACCGTACTCCAGCAAGCAATCTTCATCAACTGATGCAGCATGTGTTTCAGTCATGACACTCAGAGTCTGCCTGCGTCCATGCCACAACTAATACAAGAGTGTGTTAGTGTCTGTTTGGATCACACTGATGTTGATGGTCATTTCCGATTTGCATGAGAGAGTAATGTTTCAGTAGTCGTTACATGATTAACATCTCGACAAAGTTTGATAAGTATTAAGTTGGTGCTTCATTGTGTAACACTTTCCGTTTCTGGCAGCGTATAATAAATATAAGGGGGCCATATGTGCATTCTTGGAGAATATATTTCTTACTAATTGCTTCTTTGAGCGTCTGTATCGAACGTAACTAAATTCCAGTTACAGACGTTGAGGACTTGTGGAGGAGACCAAGACGGTTAAGCTTAACAGAGGAGCTCATGTCAGGAAACGTACAGTTTTCCCGCTGCAGGCGCAGTACCGCAACAAACGTTGCTCTCTCACTCCTGCTACTTGTCGTGTGGGTCAACTTACAAGTAGGGTCGATGTGACGGCTACCGACGTTAACACAAATATGGTGCCTCCATGCTATGTTCCGATACACCGATCACCAATCCCTGGTCCTCCAGTATCCCCCGCAGTCATAACCCGCACCAGTAGCTCTTCCTCGGATACCATAGCAGTCTTGCGTAATCAAGGACTTTATGTAAGCCCACAGGTAGCAGTCTAGCGGGATTACGTCTAGAGAACGTGAAAGCCAAGGAATCAATCCACTACGACCCATTCACTGTTGCCCAAATCGTTGGTCCAGATGATCTCTGACTGCACGTTAAAAATGAGGTGGTCGTGATGGAACGACAGGTTTTGATACGCAGGCAGTGGCACGTCTTCCAAGAGCTCGAGCACTATGGTGTCAAGGAATTGCAAGTACACAGTACCCGTCAGATGTGGTGAAGAAGGTATGGTCCTATCGCACGTCCTCCAAGGAACCCTTCCCAAATGTTTAGACTGTACCGTTCCAGAAACACATGGGTTCACGCAGCATGCGGATTTTCATCAGCCCACATATAACTATTGTGGGAAGTGAGAAGACCTTCGCTGCTAGACTTGGCTTCATCCATGTAAAGGATCCGCCATGGGAAGAAGGGCTCGTCCCCACAACAGTGCAAGAACCATCTGCAGAAGTGGTCTCGGGACACAAAATCCTGTGACTGCATGGCCTGTACCTACAGCGGGGTGGTACGGCTATTTTCAACATGATCAACAGCAACCCCAAAAATGAAGTCTACATACTGCTTGTAATCTGTGCTATAGTGTATAATTATAATGGTACAGTAGTACTGTGACCCGCCAAGGTAACCGAGCTCGCTAACGCGCTGCTTCCCGGACTCGGGTAGGCGCGCCGGCCCCGGATCGAATCCGCCCGGCGGATTAACGACGAGGGCCGGTGTGCCGGCCAACCTGGATGTGGTTTTTAGGCGGTTTTACACATCCCGCTAGGTGAATACCGGGCTGGTCCCCACATTCCGTCTCAGTTACACGCGTCGCAGACTTTTGAAACACGTCCGCACTGTTTCACGATTTACACTACATGCAGACAGTTGGGGTGCACTGATTCCGTCCTGGGGAGTACGGGGTGGCGGCAGGAAGGGCATTCGGCCATCCCAAACACTAACACTGCCAAATCCGTTGTAACCACGCCGACCCTGCGATCGCTGCGGGACTATGGCGTAAGCGAAAGAAAAAGAAGAAAGAAGGTACGGTAGAACTGTATGAACAAAGACCTCAAGTAGAACAGCAGGTACAAACCTCTTTCGGTAGATATTGGTAGTAGTGAAGTGTGATCAAAGAACACAACTACAACATGTAATGGTACTTGAATTACGTAACCATTGCGGCACCTCACCTCAACCTCTCGACACCAGCAATATTCTACTGTGTTTCTGTTATATAGTTAACATATTTCTGTGACGACATTCAGATTTGATTTCATTAATGTAGCGTTACTTCGATACATCGATATGTATATATTGCAAGGATATTATTCTTATGTGTATTCTTTCTTTTGTCACTATGATCTTTGACGTACTTGTAAGTCTGATTTTTGGGCGCGTAAGCGATTATCAGAGAGTCAAGTCTTGGTCGTCATGTTGAAAAGACGCAAATTGTAGTCAGTTTATGAAATGTGAACTTTAACAGTGAGGAAAATATTTTCAAGTATGTTTTATATTGTGAAGTAATGTTGCAACAAAAGTAATAAAAACGAAGTGTAACTTAAATTCGGAATGCTGATTACTTATTTACTTCACCATTGTCTTAACTTGCAAAAGTTTAATCTTCAAGAATGGTTTATGAAACACATCTATAAAACTTTTGAATATCGCAGAATAACACCCAGGCCTTTTTGAATCCGAGTTTGGAATCGTCACCACCTATATTTTCGACGATTGAGCCATGAGTTCACAACGAGAACAGCGTGGGAAACACGAAAAGATGAGTGCCTAGTTTATCCATTATTTCATGAAATGACTTTATTAACTGTGCTCTAATGACACCTGCCACATAATATAACTTTGTTGTTGCCCGAAAATGCAATATTTACAGGGTGTTTCAAAAATGACCGGTATATTTGAAACGGCAATAAAAACTAAACGAGCAGCGATAGAAATACACTGTTTATCGCAATATGCTTGGGACAACAGTACATTTTCAGGCGGACAAACTTTAGAAATTACAGTAGTTACAATTTTCAACAACAGATGGCGCTGCAAGTGATGTGAAAGATATGCAAGACAACGCAGTCTGTGGGTGCGCCATTCTGTACGTCGTCTTTCTGCTGTAAGCGTGTGCTGTTCACAACGTGCAAGTGTGCTGTGGACAACATGGTTTATTCCTTAGAACAGAGGATTTTTCTGGTGTTGGAATTCCACCGCCTAGAACACAGTGTTGTTGCAACAAGACGAAGTTTTCAACGGAGGTTTAATGTAACCAAAGGACCGAAAAGCGATACAATAAAGGATCTGTTTGAAAAATTTCAACGGACAGGGAACGTGACGGATGAACGTGCTGGAAAGGTAGGGCGACCGCGTACGGCAACCACATAGGGCAACGCGCAGCTAGTGCAGCAGGTGATCCAACAGCGGCCTCGGGTTTCCGTTCGCCGTGTTGCAGCTGCGGTCCAAATGACGCCAACGTCCACGTATCGTCTCATGTGCCAGAGTTTACACCTCTATCCATACAAAATTCAAATGCGGCAACCCCTCAGCGCCGCTACCATTGCTGCACGAGAGACATTCGCTAACGATATAGTGCACAGGATTGATGACGGCGATATGCATGTGGGCAGCATTTGGTTTACTGACGAAGCTTATTTTTACCTGGACGGCTTCGTCAATAAACAGAACTGGCGCATATGGGGAACAGAAAAGCCCCACGTTGCAGTCCCATCGTCCCTGCATCCTCAAAAAGTACTGGTCTGGGCCGCCATTTCTTCCAAAGGAATCATTGGCCCATTTTTCAGATCCGAAACGATTACTGCATCACGCTATCTGGACATTGTTCGTGAATTTGTGGCGGTACAGACTGCCTTAGACGACACTGCGAACACCTCGTGGTTTATGCAAGATGGTGCCCGGCCACATCGCACGGCCGACGTCATTAATTTGCTGAATGAATATTTCGATGATCGTGTGATTGCTTTGGGCTATCCGAAACATACAGGAGGCGGCGTGGATTGGCCTCCCTATTCGCCAGACATGAACCCCTGTGACTTCTTTCTGTGGGGACACTTGAAAGACCAGGTGTACCGCCAGAATCCAGAAACAATTGAACAGCTGAAGCAGTACATCTCATCTGCATGTGAAGCCATTCCGCCAGACACGTTGTCAAAGGTTTCGGGTAATTTCATTCAGAGACTACGCCATATTATTGCTACGCATGGTGGATATGTGGAAAATATCGTACTATAGAGTTTCCCAGACCGCAGCGCCATCTGTTGTTGAAAACTGTAACTACTGTAATTTAGAAAGTTTATCTGCCTGAAAATGTACTGTTGTCCCAAGCATATTGCAACAAACGGTGTATTTCTATCGCTGCTCGTTTAGTTTGTATTGCCGTTTCAAATATACCGGTCATTTTTGAAACACCCTGTAGCAGCGTGAGCAACACTACAATCATAATTAACTTTTGACCTTTGTTGTGGTAGGGTTGTTAGAAACAGCAGGTGTAAACCTCTATAGGCGGATCGCAGACTCAACTGAGTGACATGTAATCAAACCTGCAGTAGTGCTGAGACACCAGATGGCCGGTGAATGACGAACGTAATACCCTAGACCAGGGGTTCCAACAAAAGTTTCTCGAGGACCCCCTCATCGAGCATGATTGGTACATTGTCATATCACGGTATCAAGTACCTAAAAAAGCCAAATTAAGAGTCTTTTTATACGTTTTCTATTTTTGGTACTTAGAAAAACATTGACATATTCATTGTTGAAAAAATATTGAGCGGCCAAAACAAAAAAAAATCTGTTATCATACGAAATATATTTAATATATTTTTTATTCTAATAGCATCTTGCGGACCCCTCTGGCATAGCTCGCGGACCCCTGGGGGTCTGCGGACCACCTGTTGGGAACCGCTGCTCTAGACAATGGCGCCGAAAAGACGGGAGATTTGAACGGGTGTTGTGGTAGTTTGCATTTAGTGGAAGAATGGTACGTTTCTAGACATGAGTTGCTATGCTAAACTTAACCATCTTGGTTCTCAGCACAAATCCTCAGCGTCTAAAGGGAATTTAGTTAGATTTGGTATATGTTAAAAGAAGTAACGGGCCTACAACAGAACTCCACTTTACGGCATCACAGCTTTGGGTAGACCTGTCTTGTCCGGGTGCGGGCGGCGACCCGCGGCGACGGCAGCCCACTTGTTAATTGGCGGCGACGCTGGGGCCGGAAGCTGAGGTCCAGTTAGTCGCGGTGCTGACGTGATAATTCCGTGGTTAACACCTGCGGCGGGCGGGCGCTGCCGCAGCCGCCGCGTCCGCCGCTTGGAGCCGGCCGTCGCTGGCGGAGAGCCGCCCGCCGGGCCCGACTAAATATTTATTGTGAGCCCGAGCCTCTCTCTATTTGGAGGAAAAACGACTCTCGCCTCTAATAGAGCGCCGACGCGAGCAGCTCGCGACGTCGGTCGCCCAGAACAAAGGGCCGATTATGCGGCGCCCGCCGTGGGAAGGTCTTCGTTAATGCCTCCCAATAGCTGTCAATATTTGAGCGCGCCGCGCGCCCGGCGTGTTTACGCTTCCTCGTGCCGAGCCTACAATTAGTCGAACCCGTGACGTGTTGCTTCCCTCGCCGCACGGCCAAGTGCCTGACGGATTGGTTAATACTCCGGAAATAGCTGTCAATATGTGCTCAAGGCGCGCGCTTGTCTCAGCGGGCAACACCCCCCCGCCCCCCGCGCTCCACCACCCCTCGCTTCGGTAACAAGCGTGTTTGTCCGGCCAGTTATGGGCTGCGAGTCGATGCTAACAGGTTGAAGTGCTGCCGTTTATTACACTTTCCCCGTTGTCCTCACAAACACCCTCGCGTCCCGTAACTCAGGCTGGGCGACTTCAGTCAAACTACAGGGTGTTCCACGTACGACCCAAAAGCCGCCTCCAGCGTTGCGAGGGAACCAGTACGCCCGAAGGGAGGATGCTGCCGCCTGTTTTTCGGGATGTCTGTCAGGCGGCGTATAGGTATTAGTAGAAATAGCTTCACAAACATGTGAATGGCTCGAAGACTCTTTAAGTAATGTAATCTAGGGTATTCTGATGGACGGCAGGAGCACAACAGACACAAAGGTATCGCCAGGAATGCCTCATGGAAGTGTGATAGGGCCGCTCTTAATCTACATTTACACTACTGGCCATTAAAATTGCTACAACAAGCTACGGTCGCAGGTTCGAATCCTGCCTCCGGCATGGATGTGTGTGATGTCCTTAGGTTAGTTACGTTTAAGTAGTTCTAAGTTCTACAGGACTGATGACCACCGATTGCAGATGATAAGCGGGTATTCATTGGACAAATATATTATACTAGAACTGACAAGTGATTACATTTTCACGTAATTTGGGTGCATACATCCTGAGAAACCAGTACGCAGAACAACCAACTCTGGCCGTAATAACAGCCTTGATACGCCTGGGCATTGAGTCAAACAGACCTTCGATGACGTGTACAGCAACAACTGCCAATGCAGCTTCAACACGATACCACAGTTCATCAAGGGTAGTGACTGGCGTATTGTGACGAGCCAGTTGCTCGGCCACCATTGACCAGACGTTTTCAATTGGTGAGAGAGCTGGAGAATGTGCTGGCCAGGGCAGCAGTCGAACATTTTACGTATCCAGAAAGGCCCGTACAGGATCTGCAACATGCGGTCGTGCATTATCCTGCTGAAATGGAGGCTTTCGCACAGATCGAATGAAGGGAAGAGCCACGGGTCGTAACACATCTGAAATGTAAGGTCCACTGTTCAAAGTGCCGTCAATGCGGCCAAAGGGTGACCGAGACGTGTAACCAGTGCCACACCATACCATCACGCCGGGTGATACGCCAGTATGGCGATGACGAATACACACTTCCAATGTGCGTTCACCGCGATTTCGCCAAACGCGGATGCTACCATCATGATGCTGTAAACAGAACCTGGATTCATCCGAAAAAATGACGTTTTGCCATTCGTGCACCCAGGTTCGTCGTTGAGTACACCATCGCAGGCGCTCCTGTCTGTGATGCAGAGTCAAGAGTAACCGCAGCCACGGTCTCCGAGCTGATAGTCCATGCTGCTGCAAACATCGTCGAACTGTTCGTGCAGATGGTTGTTGTCTTGCAAACGTCCCCCTCTGTTGACTCAGGGATCGAGACGTGGCTGCACGATGCGTTACAACCACGCGGATAAGATGCCTATCATCTCGACTGCTAGTGATACCAGGCCGTTGGGATCCAGCACGGTGTGCCTTATTACCGTCCTGAACCCACCGATTCCATATTCTGTTAACAGTCATTCGATTTCGACCAACGCGAGCAGCAATGTCGCGATACGATAAACCGCAATCGCGAAAGGATACAATCCGACCTTTATCAAAGTCGGAAACGTGATGGTACGCATTTCTCCTCCTTACACGAGGCATGACAACAACGTTTCACCAGGCAACGCCAGTCAACTGCTGTTTGTGTATGAGAAATCGGTTGGAAACTTTCCTCATGTCAGCACGTTGTAGGTTCAAAAGTGGTTCAAATGGCTCTGAGCACTATGGGACTTAACTTCTGAGATCATCAGTCCCCTGGAACTTATATCTACTTAAACCTAAATAACCTAAGGACATCACACATATCCATGCCCGAGGCAGGATTCGAACCTGCGACCGTAGCAGCAGCGCGGTTCCAGACTGAAGCGCCTAGATCCACGCAGCCATTGCGGCCGGCTACGTTGTAGGTGTCGCCACAGGCGCCAACCTTGTGTGAATGCTCTCAAAAGCTAATCATTTGCGTATCAAAGCATCTTCTTCCTGTCGGTTAAATTTTGCGTCTGTAACACGTCATCTTCGTGGTGTAGCAATTTTAATGGCCAGTAATGTACAGTAAGGTAAGCTTTTACCTTCCGACATGAAGTTTCCTGCCATTTTATTGTAACGAATCGTAACTAAAACGACACCTTTTCGAGTGATCCTCAATTTGCTTATGCTTTGAAACAGCTTATATTCATACGACGTGCTCTATGAAAAGAACGGCCACCAAAAATACGGTGTTAAACGCTCTACAGTATGACGACTCCTCTATTTGCTTGTGACGTAAAACGTCGTCGCCACTCACTGGCCACGTTGCTCTCCACGAGGAAAAATATATGACGAGCCCTATTGTTCATTTTACGCTGCACAGTGTGGTGGGACGTGGTATTCTACTCTGTGACGTTACCAGCTCCTCGTCCACGCACTTTGTGACGTTCCATGAGACGACGCCTTTACAGTGCGCTCACAACAGTGGGCAGCGGTGACGTGCTGACGTTGCGGCGGTCCTCGACGCTCGGGTATCGCGAGTGCTCCGGGCGGGCAGCAGCATTCCTGGCTGGGGACTCGCGCAGAGGGAGCGCAGCAGCCAGCCGCGGCT
This sequence comes from Schistocerca cancellata, assembly GCF_023864275.1. Lineage (NCBI taxonomy): Eukaryota > Metazoa > Arthropoda > Insecta > Orthoptera > Acrididae > Schistocerca > Schistocerca cancellata. Next base: position 221,261,846 of record NC_064627.1, read on the forward strand.
CTCGGACAATGGCGGCGAGCGCAGAATCCGTCTGCCGTCTCCCGTTACGCGGCCGGCGACGCGAGGCGAGGCGTCCGCGTGCCGCGCATTCCGGCCGCTCTGCTGCTGCCCGGGCCCAGGCCGAGCCGAGGTCACATATCCGGCCGCAGGTTTCAGACGACGCCGTCAGTCAGCGCGGAGCAGCAGGCAAACTCTGAGTGAGCCCCTATACCTCCCCTCCCCACCCCCGCTCACTGCTCAGGCCATTCCACCAGTCCGCCTGACGAGCTCCAACCTATACAGATCTGCTAAATATCCAAGCAGCGTGAGGGTATGGGGCTGCCTGAATAGCAGTCTACGTACACGGTGATTCAAAAAGAATACCACAACTTTAAAAATGTGTATTTAATGAAAGAAACATAATATAACCTTCTGTTATACATCATTACAAAGAGTATTTAAAAAGGTTTTTTTTCACTCAAAAACAAGTTCAGAGATGTTCAATATGGCTCCCTCCAGACACTCGAGCAATATCAACCCGATACTCCAACTCGTTCCACACTCTCTGTAGCATATCAGGCGTAACATTTTGGATAGCTGCTGTTATTTCTCGTTTCAAATCATCAATGGTGGCAGGGAGAGGTGGCCGAAACACCATATCCTTAACCTACCCCCATAAGAAAAAATCGCAGGGGTAAGATCAGGGCTTCTTGGAGGCCAGTGATGAAGTGCTCTGTCACGGGCTGCCTGGCGGCCGATCCATCGCCTCGGGTAGTTGACGTTCAGGTTTCATAACTAACCTTTTTCGTAGGACTCTCCATACTGTTGATTGTGGAATTTGCAGCTCTCTGCTAGCTCTGCGAGTCGATTTTCCTGGGCTGCGAACAAATGCTTGCTGGATGCGTGCTACATTTTCATCACTCGTTCTCGGCCGTCCAGAACTTTTCCCTTTGCACAAACACCCATTCTCTGTAAACTGTTTATACCAACGTTTAATACACCACCTATCAGGAGGTTTAACACCATACTTCGTTCGAAATGCACGCTGAACAACTGTCGTCGATTCACTTCTGCCGTACTCAATAACACAAAAAGCTTTCTTTTGAGCAGTCGCCATCTTAGCATCAACTGACGCTGACGCCTAGTCAACAGCGCCTCAAGCGAACAAATGTACAACTAAATGAAACTTTATAGCTCCCGTAATTCGCCGACAGATAGTGCTTAGCTCTGCCTTTTGTCGTTGCAGAGTTTTAATTTCCTAAAGTTGTGGTATTCTTTTTGAATCACCCTGTATTTTAGCCATTAGTGTCCAACATTACTGTCAATTATCCCTGTGGTTTTTAGCATGCAAATTGGTAACAAGATAACGAGAAAGCCGTATGACTACGAAAGATAATAATAAATTTTTAATGATGAAAACGACAAAATAAACACTACTGTCAATTAAAATTGCTACACAACGAAGATGTGCTACAGACGCGAAATTTAACCGACAGGAAGAAGATGCTGTGATATGCAAATGATAAGCTTTTCCGAGCATACACACAAAGTTGGCGCCGGTGGCGACACATACAACGTGCTGACATGAGGAAAGTTTCCAACCGATTTCTCATACACAAACAGCAGTTGACCGGCGTTGCCTGGTGAAACGTTGTTGTGATGCCACGTGTAACGAGGAGAAATGCGTACCAGCATGGTGAAACGTTGTTGTGATGCCACGTGTAACGAGGAGAAATGCGTACCAGCACGTTACCGACTCTGATAAAGGTCGGATTGTAGCCTATCACGATTGCGGTTTATCGTATCGCGACATTGATCCTCGCGTTGGTCGAGATTCAATTACTTTTAGCAGAATATGGAATCGGTGCGTTCAGGAGGGTAATACGGAACGCCGTGCTGGATCCCACCGGCCTCGTACACTAGCAGTCGAGATGACAGGCATCTTATCCGTATGGCTGTAACGGATCGTGCAGCCACGTCTCGATCCCTGAGTCAACAGATGGGGACGTTTGCAAGACAACAACCATCTGCACGAACAGTTCGATGACGTTTGCAGCAGCATCGACTATCAGCTCGGAGACCATGGCTGCGGTTACCCTTGACGCTGCATCACAGACAGGAGTGCCTGCGATGGTGTACTCAACGACGAACCTGGGTGCACATAGGGCAAAACGTGATGTAGGTTCTGTTTACAGCATCATGATGGTCGCATCCGTGTTTGGCGACATCGCGGTGAACGCATATTGCAAGCGTGTATTCGTCATCGCCGTACTGGCATATCACCCAGCGTGATGGTATGGGGTGCCATTGGTTAGATTTCATGGTCACCTCATGTTCGCATTGACGGCACTTTGAACAGTGGACGTTACATTTCAGATGTGTAACGATCCGTGACTCTACCCTTCATTCGATCCCTGCGAAACCCTACATTTCAGCAGGATAATGCACGACCGAATGTTGCAGGTCCTGTACGGGCCTTTCTGGATACAGAAAATGTTCGACTGCTGCCCTGGCCAGCACATTCTCCAGATCTCTCACCAACTGAAAACGTCTGCTCAATGGTGGCCGAGCAGCTGGCTCATCACAATACGCCAGTCACTACTCTTTATGAACTGTGGTATCTTGTTGAAGCCGCATGGGCAGCTGTACCTGTACACGCCATCCAAGCTCTGTTTGACTCAGTGCCCAGGCGTATCAAGGCCGTTATTACGGCGAGAGGTGGTTGTTCTGGGTACTGATTTCTCAGGATCTATGCACTCAAATTGTGTGAAAATGTAATCAGATGTCAGTTCTAGTATAATATATTTGTCCAATGAATACCCGTTCATCATCTGCATTTATTCTTGGTTTATCAGTTTTAATGGCCAGTAGTGTAGTTGCGTAGTTAATTACACTGAGACAAAAAAAATATATTACACACACGAAAGTATCATCACAATGGGACGGAAATCAGTGAATGTGATGTACACGTACAAGCAATCAAATGATTACAGTTTCATAAAAATTGGATGGTTAATTGAAGAGAAAGAGCTTTACAAATAGAGTGAGGCCCTAACGCATTGGTCCATCTCTGGCACTTATACAAGCAGTTCAAGCAGTTCTTCGGCTAGGCATTGATTGATATAGTTGGTGGATGTCCTCGTGAGGGACATCGTGCCAAATTCTACCCAATTGGCATGTTAGGTTGTCAAAATCCAGGGCTGACTGGATGATGTAAACAGACACGAGCCCAGCTACCGACAAACGAACGGCAGCCGCACACGACTCTGAACAGTTTACAATTCTAACCAAACTGAGTGCCTTCTGAAGTGACGAAACACAGATGACCATCGTATATATCCCAACGTGTATTTGTTTCCCAATATATCACTTTTATACGAAATTTTTTTTCTATTTTTGGCTGGTGTTATTTGCCTAAAATATATGCTAACCCATTCTTAAAACACTCTTTGCGCACATACGTTCTTCTTCTTCTCTTGTTATGGTCTCCGTACGACCACTGGTAACCCCTGCGTCGACTGCATTATGTTCTTCTCTCCCAGAACCTCTTCATCCTTTCTCTTCTGATCTCCCACTCATTTTCCGAGGTCTTCCATACCGTATCCTGTTCTTTTATCTGCTCTACTGTTGACTGTATGCTTTCGCCCTATTCTTTTATCTCATTCATCTCTCTCATACTGATCGATGTATAGGATACCTTCCTACTCCAAGTTCCTTTCCCTTGCACCTTGATCCCCAAAGCAGACCAGTCCTTCCTTGCAACAGCCTACTTAATTCCTGTTTTTCCTCTTGTCCTCCCCGTTGTTTGCCATATTCGTTTTGCCATTCTACCCATACTCATGCTGATCACGTGTCCTACAAATCTTACCCATTTCAGTCTGATTTCCCCTGATTTATCATCATGCTCAGATGAATTTCTTGCTTAGGCCTTCGCGTCCATCTTTCACCACTTCTCTTCCTAGTGTTTTTATGTCAGTTGCGTATAGTATAGCATTGCCAACCGTCGCCTTGTAGTGTCTGATAGTTTTTACTGTATACATCTCTGGCTCTACAGAAAGCTTGAATTATTTTTGTCATGCTCTCTATTTATTCCTTCGTTCATTTTTCTTCTTCCTGTTATTTTCTCTCCCAAATAGTTAAATTTTACCGCCCTGTAGACAACGCTTTCTGATGTTTTCCAGTATACAGTGGTAGTGAATGTTTTTTGTTGTATGTGGTCCTCAGTCTCACCATTTTGGCTGTCTTGCTGAGATTGTTGCGTAGTTGTTTTGCATTTTGTACTATCTAACTTAGAGTGACTACGTAGTCTGCAAAGGTTAATGAGCCTACTTCGGTGCTATTCTACTTTTTGTTCCTCACAAGCGTCTTTGGTATCTCCATTTTCTCATTTATTGGTCTCGATTGTCCCATTACGTCATCCGCCATAATGCTGAACAACAATACCGACAATCAACCACCCTGACTGACATAAGGCTTGATCTAGATACATAAATGACTTATTATACTACTTACGGGTTAATTTAGCGGGCGACCAAAAAGTTTCCGTTTGAGGGCGTTGCTTGCGTCTAGCCAGCGTAGCGGGACTTCGATGCGGGTAATTAAGCACCGATACGAAGTGGTTAGTGTGGCATTCGTGTCTTTCCGATACGCAAAACATTTAACTATATCGATGTTATTACCAAATGAGTCCAAACAGGACCAATGTGTTTTATTGTTTTCTTGGCTGCTGAAGGAAAAACACCGGTAGACATCCATCGGAGAATGAAGAACGTGTCTGGGCCGGCATGACTGTCGAAAGCGACCGCTATTGGAATTGTGTGCCAAGTTCTGTGCCTGTGGCGATTTGATGCAAGACGCGGGTCTATCTGAGAGGCCAGCGTCATCCATTACAGACAACAAGAAGCAGACGGTTGATGGTGCCCTGTAGCCCTGTCTCTCCTCATACGAACATCAAGGTCGGCGGTTCCTGTCGGACCGGGATGTGCAGCAGGCAGTTACGGGATTCTCCAGTCAGCGGACCATGGTGTTTTACCAAATTGGTATCTTCAAAAACGTTCAAATGTGTGTGAAATCTTATGGGACTTAACTGCTAAGGTCATCAGTCCCTAAGCTTACACACTACTTAACCTAAATTATTCTAAGGAGAAGCACACACACCCATGCCCGAGGGAGGACTCGAACCTCCGCGGGGACCAGGCGCACAGTCCATGACTGCAGCGCCTGAGACCGCTCAGCTAATCCCGCGCGGCTTGGTATTTTCAACCTGGTGGCGTCGGTGTGATAGATGCCTCAATGTTCACACCAACTTTGCCTGATTGGCATATCGATTCTGGATAGTAGGGCCTTCGAATGGGGACTTTTTGATCGCCCCTTGTAAAACGGGACAGATGGAAAGAAAGTAAGTAAACTGTTTATTATTGAAAAAGAAGTCCTCCTAACTGTTAATGCATTTATCACACTGTGAGACAAGATGGTCAGTGCCTTTATGAGAAAATGTTTGCGTGTGGGTACGGAAATGCACTATGTTATCTAATGTATCCGGTCACCCCCAAAAACATACGTTTTGCATTGTGCTGCCATCTACTGCCAGGTACTCCATATCAGCGATCTCAGTAGTCATTAGACATAGTGGTAGATTAGAATGGGGCGCTTTGCGGAACTCACGCACTTTGAACGTGGTCAGGTGTTTGGGTGTCACTTGTGTCATACGTCTGTAGGCGAGATTTCCACACTCCTAAACATTCCTAGGTCCACTGTTTCCGGTGTGGTAGTGAAGTTGAAACGTGAAGGAACACGTACACCACAAAACCGTACGGGCTGACCTCGTCTGATGAGTGACAGAGACTGCCGACAGTTGAAGAGGGTCGTAATGTGTAATAGGCAGACGTCTGTCCAGGCCATCACACAGGAATTACAAACTGCATCAGAATCCACTGCAAACAGAGTTAGGCGGGAAGTGAGAAAATTTGGATTTGATGGTCGAGCAGCTACTCATAAGTCACACATCACGCCGGTGAATGCCAAACGATGTCTCGCTTGGTGTAAGGAGCGTAAACATTGGACAAGTGAACAGCGGAAAAACATTGTGAGGAGCGACGAATGCCGGCCGAAGTGGCCGTGCGGTTCTAGTCGCTGCAGTCTGGAACCGCGAGACCGCTACGGTCGCAGGTTCGAATCCTGCCTCGGGCATGGATGTGTGTGATGTCCTTAGATTAGTTAGGTTTAACTAGTTCTAAGTTCTAGGGGACTAATGACCTCAGAAGTTGAGTCCCATAGTGCTCAGGGCCATTTGAACCATTTGAGCGACGAATCGCGGTACACAATGTGGCGGTCCGATGGGAGGCGGTGGGTATGGCAAATGCCCTGTGAACATCATCTGCCAGAGTGTGTTTTGCCAATAGTAAAATTCGGAGGCGGTGGTGTTATGGAGTGGTGGTACTTTTCATGCAGGGGGATGCACCCCTTGTTGTTTTGCGTGGCACTATCACAGCAGAGGCCTACATTGGTGTTTTAAGCATCTTCTTGCTCCCCTCTATTGAAGAGCACGATCGAGTATGTGTTCACAATGCACGGCCTGTGAGGGAGTGGTTACACGACAATAGCACCCCTGTAATGCACTTTCCTGCACAGAGTCCTGACCTGAATCTTATAGAACACCTCTGGGATGTTTTGAACCGCCGACTCCATACCAGGCGTCCGACCGATACCTCTTCTCAGTGCAGCACTCCGTGAAGAATGGGCTGCCATTCCACAAGAAACCTTCCAGCACCTGACTGAGTGGAAGCTGTCATCAAGACTAAGGGTGGGCCAAAACCATCGCGAATTCCAGCATTACCGATGGAGGGCGCCACGACCGTGTAAGTCATTTTCAGCTAGGTTTCCGGATACTTTTGATCACACAGTTTATGATAGTACCCATGCGTGTGTCTCTTTGCCTGAAGCATATCGATGGCGGCGAATGCCTTATTTCAGGGCTCCAAATATTTGGAAATTGCTTGGGGAGAGATCGGGACTGTATGGAGGATGCATAACGACTTCCCTGCAAAACACCTGCGGCGTAGCTGAAATAACCTTGGCAGCGTGTGAGCGGGCAATTTACTGAAGGTTGTATCGACTACGGTGCAGAAGTTTCGCTGGTAAGCCTTTACACTTCCTCCATACAGTGCCGATCTCTGCCCAAGCGATTTCCATATTTTTGAAGGCCTGAAGAAAGACATTGGCGGCTTTTGCTTCGGGCGAAGAAATGCACGCCTGGCTGCAATCACCCTTTTTCTTAGGTAACTGCAACCGTTTTTCTGTGAAGACTCGCAGTGGGATGAATGTCTTAGGTGTTACGGCGCATAATTTTGAAGTAATGAACAGTTTACTTACTTTTTTCACCTGTCACGTTTTCATTTGACTGCCCCGGACACTCGGGTGACATGCAGAAATTCAGACGTCTCCGTTCAAGAATCTGAGCGCGCACTGACATCCCCAGCGGAGGCCGTGCCCCGAGCAGAGGTGAGGTGGACCGGCGGAGGCGGCGGCAGCGGCAGCGGCGGCGTAGGTGGAGGAGGCCGGGCGAGTGTTTGCGCCGGTGCGTCGCCGTGTTTGGGCGGAGCGCGCCTCCAAATATTGCCTCGGCACTCGAGAGAGCGCGGCCCGGCCGGGACACGGCCGCTGTTTGCGGGCCCCGCTTCATTAGCCGCCCCGTAATACGAGCCGCGCGCCCAAACACGGCCGCGGCCCGTCGGCAGGTATCACACAGGAGGCTGCGCCGCGCTCCGCTGCCGGCTGCCTGCTGCCTGCTGCCGGCTGGCCCCGCCTAATCGGCGGCGTCCGCATCCCGGGATTAGCGCAGGGCCACTGTGCGCTCTGCAGTCCCAGTCCCAACAGCGAGCGCAGCCACACTAGCGTTCGACGTCCACATTTTTAGAAATTATTCATTTCTTATCTGCGGCTTGTTCCGCGTGCTCGTACCTCTCATATACACTACTGGACATTAAAATTGCTACACCACGGACATGATGTGCTACAGACGCGAAATTTAACCGACAGAAAAAAGATGCTGTGATATGCAAATGATTAGCTTTTCAGAGCATTCAGACAAGGTTGGCGCCGCTGGCGATACCTACAACGTGCTGACATGAGGGAAGTTTCCAACCGATTTCTCATACACAAACAGCAGCTGACCGGCGTTGCCTGGTGAAACGTTGTTGTGACGCCTCGTGTGGAGGGAACAAATGCGTACCATCACGTTTCCGACTTTGATAAAGGTCGGAATGTAGTGTGGCGCGATTTCGGTTTACAGTATCGCGACATTGCTGCTTGCGTTGGTGGAGATCCAATGACTGTTAGCAGAATATGGAATCGGTGGGTTCAGGTGGGTAATACGGAAAGCCGTGCTGGATCCCAACGATCTCGTGTCACTAGCAGTCGAGATGATAGGCATCTTATCTGCATGACTATAACGGATCGTACAGTCACGTCTCGATCGCTGAGTCAACAGATGGGGACGTCTGGAAGACAACAACCATCTACAGAACATTTCGACGACGTTTGCAGCAGCATGGACTATCAGCTCGGAGACCATAGCTGCGGTTACCCTTGACGCTGCAACACAGGCAGGAGCGCCTGCGATGGTGTACTCTAGGACGAACCTGGGTGCACGAATGGCAAAACGCCATGTTTTCGGATGAATCCAGGTTCTGTTTACAGCATCGTGATGGTCACATCCGTGTTTGGCGACATCGCGGTGAACGCACATTGGAAGCGTGTATTCGTCATCGCCATACTGGCGTATCACCCGGCGTGATGGTATGGGGTGCCATTGGTTACACGTCTCTGTCACCTCTTGTTCGTATTGACGGCACTTTGAACAGTGGACGTTACGTTTCAGATGTGTTACGACCCGTGGCTCTACCCTTCATTCGATCCCTGCGAAAGGCTCCATTTCAGCAGGATAACGCACGACCTCATGTTGCAGGTCCTGTACGGGCCTTTCTTGATACAGAAAATGTTCGACTGCTGCCCTGGCCAGCACATTCTCCAGATCTCTCACCAATTGAAAACGTCTGGTCAGTGGTGGCCGAGCAACTGGCTCTTCACAATACGCCAGTCACTACTCTTGATGATCTGTGGTATCGTGTTGAAGTTGCATGGACAGCTGTACCTGTACACGCCATCCAAGCTCTGTTTGACTCAATGCCCAGGCGTATCAAGATCGTTATTACTGCCAAAGGTGGTTGTTCTGGGTACCGATTTGTCAGGACCTATGCACCCAAATTGCGTGAAAATGTAATCACATGTCAGTTCTAGTATAATGTATTTGTCCAATGAATACCCGTTTATCATCTGCTTTTCTTTTTGGTGTAGCAATTTTAAAGCTAGTAGTGTATTTGAAACTTTCTGCTTTTCTGACAATGTTAGGTATGACTACAATCGCTTCAATTTACTGAGTGTGCCAAAAGTTGTAGGAATTCTTCGATTTATCTAAGGTTTTCTCAAGAGACTTGACAGTAAGTTCGCTCTATCTGGAAGGTCTACTCTTACAATTTTCCATGACAATCACTTCCACTTGTCGGGTGTACCGAAACACGTAGGAATTCTTCGTTTTATCGAGAGTGGTTCTTTTTTTAGTAAGCGACTTGATGACACGTTCGATTTGTCGAGAAATTCGATTTATCGAGGTGGATTTAGCGTGAACTGTAGATCTAGAGGGTACTCCCGTACTCCTGGATACCACCCAGATACAGAGCGCGCATGCGCCCGATCAGAAGGTCGGTCCATGAGCGGTCTACCTAGCGGCGGCATGAAGTGAAACCAGAGCCGAGGCAGGGGCAGGTCCGCGGGGACGACTTCCGCGGCGTCCAGCAGGCATGCGGCGCACACGTAGCGCGGCTTATCTGGCGGGCGACGGCTCGTAAATGATCATAACGCCGCCGCGGCGGAGGCAGCGCGTCTGCGGGCGTGTGGTGGCCGCGGCCGCCACCTCGCCGCCTCAGCCCCGCCCAGCGCCGGCCCGGCCGGGCGCGCAGCTTTCTTCTTGTTGCGCGCGGCTCCGTCTTGACCCGGCCGATAACATCTCGGGATGCTATCTGACGCGTTTCCCAGGCCCGTGGCCGTGGCCGCCGGCCGTCCGTCGCGCGTGGTGCGACGATACGGCGACCGCGCTCCACGCAGCTGCCAGCTCCGGGGGCTACCGGCCAATTCCACACCTCGGTCACACACTACTCCGTCAGTTGCCACAGCCGCTTTCCCGCCTTCGGCAACCCATCGAGACGCAACCCATTCGCGTGAAGATACAAAACGCGGCGCTTGTTTATGCAACCATCCTTCCTCGTGCTTGTCTTTAAAAAATCCCGGATAATCAAAAAGTCAGTATAAATTTTAAAACTTAATAAACCACGGAATAGTGTAGATGGAGAGGTAAAAATTGACACACATGCTTGGAATGACATGGGGCTCGTGCATTCGCACGTCGCACCGGCATTCCATACACTACTGGTACTGTTTTGTTGGCACTGAGGCGTACCCTCCGATGCTATCCGTACAAAATCCATCGGCATCATCAACTGTTACCTGGCAATTTAGTGAAGCGGAGGGAATTTGCGGTGCGGGCGTTTCAAAAGATGGCGGAAGATGACGATTGGTTGAGCAACGTGTTGTGGATCGGCGAAGCTCATTTCACGCTCTGAGGGTCTCTCAACGCCCACAATGCCAGAATTTGGGCTACCAAAAATCCTAGAATTGTCGTGGAAACTCCATTGCACGACAAGAAACTCACCGTATGGGTTGGGTTTACCACATCTACCGTTATCGGGCCTTTTTTCTTCGAGGAAATGCGTGATTCTGGTTTTGTAACTGCTACCGTGACGGGTGAGAGGTACTCCGATATGTTACAGAATCGCATCATTCCCCAGCCAAGCTGATAAACACCTGCTGCAACGTACGATGTTTATGCAGGATGGAGCTCCCCCCCATATTGCTAGACGCGTGAAAGATCTCTTGCGCTTGTCGTTTGGTGATGATCGTGTGCTCAGCCGCCACTTTCATCATGCTTGGCCTCCCAGGTCCACAGACCTCAGTCTGTGCGATTATTGGCTTTGGGGTTACCTGAAGTCGCAAATGTATCGTGATCGACAGACATCTCTAGGGATGCTGAAAGACAACATCCGACGCGAACGCCTCACCATAACTCCGGACATGCTTTACAGTGCTGTTCACAACATTATTTCTCGACTGCAGCTATTGTTGAGGAATGATGGTGGACATATTGAGCATTTCCTGTTAAAGAACATCATCTTTGCCTTGTCTTACTTTGTTATGCTAATAATTGCTATTCTGATCAGGTGAAGCGCCATCTGTCGGACATTTTTTGAACTTTTGTACTTTTTTGGTTCTAATAAAACCCCATGTCATTACAAGCATGTGTGTCAATTTCTACCTTTCTATCTACATTATTCCGTGATTTATTCAGTTTTCAAATTTATACTGACTTTTTGATCACCCGGTATATATCATTTATTTTTCCGTCTCAGTTCCACGCTTTTAACGGTGTTACATGTTTCGATCACACTCGATCATGTTCAGACCTGTGTAGTTGCGTAAGGAATACGTTGGGTCTATACAGCAAATACGCAAGATCTGTAGTTGCTTAGGCAACGCGTGGTCTCTACAGGGTGGTCCATTGATCGTGACCGGGCCAAATATCTCACAAAATAAGCGTCCAACGAAAAAACTACAAAAAACGAAACCTGTCTAGCTTGAAGGGGGAAACCAGATGGCGCTATGGATGGCCCTCTAGATGGCGCTGCCATAGGTCAGACGAATATCAACTGCGTTTTTTTAAAATAGGAACCCCCATTTTTATTACATATTCGTGTAGTACGTAAAGAAATATGAATGTTATACTTGGGCCACTTTTTTCGCTTTGTGATAGATGGCGCTGTTCTAGTCACAAACATATGGCTCACAATTTTAGACGAACAGTTAATAACAGGTAGGTTTTTTTAAATTAAAATACGGAACGTAGGTACGTTTGAACATTTTATTTCGGTTGTTCCAATGTGATACATGTACCTTTGTGAACTTATCATTTCTGAGAACGCATCATGGACTGTGCGGCTCGTCCCGGTGGAGGTTCGAGCCCTCCCTCAGGCATGGATGTATGTCTTTGTCCTTAGGATAATTTAGGTTAAGTAGTGTGTAAGCTTAAGGACTCATGACCTTAGCAGTTAAGTCCCATAGGATTTCACATACATTTGAATATTTTTTTTTATTTTGAGGACGCATGTTGTTACAGCGTTGTTACCTGTAAATACCACAAAATTCTTAAAATGATGTCTGTCAACCTCAATGCATTTGGCAATATGTGTAACGACGTTCCTCCCAACAGCGAGTACTTCGCCTTCCGTAATATTCGCACATGCATTGGCAATGCGCTGACGCATGTTGTCAGGCGTTGTCGGTGGATCACGATAGCAAATATCCTTCAACTTTCCCCACAGAAAGAAATCCGGGGACGTCAGATCCGGTGAACGTGCGGGCCATGGTATGGTGCTGCGACGACCAATCCACCTGTCATGAAATATGCTATTCAATACCGCGTCAACCGCACGCGAGCTATGTGCCGGACATCCATCATGTTGGAAGTACATCGCCATTCTGTCATGCAGTGAAACATCTTGTTTTAACATCGCTAGAACAAAAAAAAATGTTCAAATGTGTGTGAAATCTTATGGGACTTAACTGCTAAGGTCATCGGTCCCTAAGCTTACACACTACTTAACCTAAATTATCCTAAGGACAAACACACACGCCCATGCCCGAGGGAGGACTCGAACCTCCGCCGGGACCAGCCGCACAGTCCATGACTGCAGCGCCTCAGTCCGCTCGGCTACCCCCGCGCGGCATCGGTAGAACATTACGTAGGAAATCAGCATCCATTGCACCATTTAGATTGCCAGCGATAAAATGGGGGCTAACTATCCTTCCTCCCATAATGCCGCACCATACATTAACCCGTCAAGGTCACTGATGTTCCATTTGTCGCAGCCATCGTGGATTTTCCGTTGCCCAATAGTGCATATTATGCCGATTCACGTTACCGCTGTTAGTGAATGACGTTTCGTCGCTAAATAGAACGCGTGCAAAAAATTTGAGATCGTCCCGTAATTTCTCTTGTGCCCAGTGGCAGAACTGTACACGACGTTCAAATTCATCGCCATGCAATTCCTGGTGCACAGAAATATGGTACGGGCGCAATCGATGTTGATGTAGCATTCTGAACACCTACGTTTTTGAGATTCCCGATTCTCGCGCAGTTTTTCAGCTACTGATGTGCGGATTAGCCGGGACAGCAGCTAAAACACCTACTTTGGCATCATCATTTGTTGCAGGTCGTGTTTGACGTTTCACATGTGGCTGAACACTTCCTGTTTCCTTAAATAAGGTAACTATCCGGCGAACTGTCCGGACACTTGGATGATGTCGTCCAGGATACCGAGCAGCATATATAGCACATGCCCGTTGGGCGTTTTGATCACAATAGACATACTTCAACGCGATATCGACATTTTCCGCAACTGGTAAACCGTCCGTTTTAACACGGGTAATGTATCACGAAGCAAATACCGTCCGCACTGGCGGAATGTTACGTGATACCACGTCCTTATACGTTTGTGACTATTACAGCGCCATCTATCACAATGCGAAAAAAGTGTTCCAACTAAAACATTCATATTCTTTTCGTACTACACGAATATGTAATAAAAAATGGTGGTTCCTATTTTAAAAAAACTCAGTTGGTATGCGTTTGACCTATAGCAGCGCCATCTAGCGGGCCAACCATAGCGCCATCTGGTTTCTCCCTTCAAGCTAGACGAGTTTCGTTGTTTGTAGTTTTTTCGTTTGATGCTTATTTCGTGAGATATTTGGCCGGGTCACGATCAATGGACCACCCTCTATACAGGAACTGGACGTGATGTGTAGTTCCTGTATACACGGTGTGTCCCATTCATCACGGCTGCTTGTGTGATATTCCAAACTGCTTATGGTATCTCGTGACGAGTGGTGGTATTACGATCCACAAAGTTTCTACAGCAGCCATGTAGAACGTCAGCCCACCTTTGTACAAGGTGCTCAAAACAACAATAAAGAGAAAAAAATGTAGAACATCAAACTGATTCACTCCAGCAAGCGTCCTGACCGCGACTGTAACAGTACGTGTCTGACGCTTGTCGAAACACGGCGGTGAAGCGGTGAAGCAACACCTTTTCAAGTCCTCCATCGATAGTGGATGAGAATTCATCGAATTCGACACGTATACCCAGAGGCAGATTTCTGGTCGCTCCACAACAATGACCCAGCAAACAAAGTGAAGGTTGTTTGCGTGTTTTTGGTCAGCAAATGCATCGAAATCCTGGAGCACCTGCCGTATTCGCCGGATTTGACCCGAACCGACTTTCGGTTGTTCCCAGAATTGAAGGTGGCACTGAAGGACACAATTACGATGCGTCTGAGGATAGCCAATAAAACTGCACTACAGTGATAAATGCAATTCCAGAAAAGGATTATAGCGTCTGTTTCAAAACACTTTAAAACGATTTTAGGTGTGTGTTGATTCAGGCGAAGAGGATTCTGAATAAATACGGTGATTTTGTGAACATAACCCATGATTAAAAAAATGGTTCAAATGGCTCTGAGCACTATGTGACTCAACATCTATGGTCATCAGTCCCCTAGAACTTAGAACTACTTAAACCTAACTAACCTAAGGACATCACACAACACCCAGTCATCACGAGGCAGAGAAAATCCCTGACCCCGCCGGGAATCGAACTCGAGAACCCGGGCGTGGGAAGCGAGAACGCTACCACACGACCATGAGCTGCGGACTAACCCATGATATTTACTCTCCGTGGCGACAGTCCTAACGGAACTGGGACACACTGTGTTAGGCATATATAGTTGTCCAACTACATAGATCCGAAGACCGAGCGAGGTGGCGCAGTGTTTAGCCCCCTGGACTTGCATTCGGGAGGACAACGGTTCAAACCCGCGTCGGACCATCCTAATTTAGGTGTTCCGTGATTTCCTCAAATAATTTCAGGGTAATTCCTGGATGGTTCCTTTGAAAGCGCACGGCCGACTTCGTTCCCCATCCTTCCCCAATCCGCCGTGACTGATGACCTCCCTGTTTGGTCCCCTCCCCCAAATCCACCAACCAACCAACGAAGATCCGAAGATGACTGAGCGTGATCGAAACTACTCATAGGACAAAAAAGTACAACTAAAAAGTAAAAATAAATCTATAAATTTAATTTTTTTTTTAGATATCACCGCAGCTGCTGATTCTGTCGCTACGAATATGTCGGCTATAGTTCCTGATAATATTTTGTCAAATGGATTATCTGAGTCTGCCCTAATCAATTTCCTTTTCTCCTTAGTATAATGTGGCATTTCTTTACTACATTTTTTTCGGTCCAGGACGTCTATGCGGCTCTTCTCCACATTCGCACGTCTATTGCTTCTAATAGTGTTCCTTGTGCGTCGTGGACCCACACTTCACAACCACAGCTTAAAATACTCCAAATAAATGTCTCAGTGAATTTATTCCGTGTTCAAGGTGGTTGTTTGTTAATAAAAACTCTTATTACTGAAGGCTCGTTTAGTCACTGCTGTTATTCCTTTAACATTCATTTCTATACTTTTATTGTCATGTGTCATTGTACTTCCCAAGTAACTAAATTTACTTACTTGCATTACTGTTTTGTTTCCTCTCTTAACATTTGCCCCTACTTGATTGTACGATTTATCTATCGCCATTATTTTAGTCTTGCTAGCGAACATTTTCAGTTTGTGGTTGTCCAAGACGTCAGACAAAATCCATAAAATACAGTTCATATCCTTCTCAGAATCTGCTTAGACTACTATATCATCAGCAAATCGAGTACATCGTATTTGTTTATGATTAATTTTGATCTCTTTAGTACCGCTTTCCATTCCTTGCATTGCACTTCCTACGAATAAATTAAATAAATACGGAGAGGGAAGATAGCTTTCTCAGACACCTATCGTTATCCTAGCGTCTATCTTGAAATTAATTTCTGTGCTCTGGTCTTTGCAGAAATTGAAAATGAATCTTTTGTCTGTGCAGTCTATTCCAATTCTACTCAGTTTTCGGAAAGATACGTATCACAACATATATATTTGTTCCTGGTGGTCGCCATTATCCTGCCGTTATCGGCCACCAGCTCAGAGATGAGAAAACATGTTTGTCTTAAGTGTGTTTACGGATTTAGGGCGCTCAGAAGCACTCTTGCCAAAATGGTCCATGACGACTCTGGTTAAAACAGTTAAAACTAAAAATGTATAAAATACAATTACACTTAAAATTATAATCACTCTCTACCATCTTCACTGCCTTCACCTACCCAGTCACATCAGATCATAAAGAATTTAAAAACTGCAGCTTTCTCAATGTTCTTTAAATCGTAACTGACGTATAGAACAAAAATTTAAAAAAAAAACGTTTTTAGGATAATGCTACGGGATGATTACGTAAAGAACCTGTCACAGAGGGAAGGTGATTTCTTTACGAGGAGCAATATTCAGAAAATTTAGAAAATCTGCATTTTAGGCGGAGTGCAGAACGATTCTGCTAATGCCAATACATTTCGCGTAAGGACCGTGAGGATAAGATTAGAGAAATTAGGGCTTGTAGGCAGGCATACAGACAATGTTTTTCCCTCGCTCTGTTTGCCAGTGGAACACAAAAGGAAATTATTAGTAGTGGTACAGGATACCGTGTGGTGGCTTGCGGAGTATGTATGTAGATGTAGATGTAAATGTAAAGCGTGGAACACCTCAGTGAGAAAAGAGACGATCTGGGTCTGTTGATATTCTTTTTACATTCGTATAACAGGTTTACACCTCTAATATAGGTCATTCTACCTAGCACAAATCTGCGCTGCATCCAATCTCTTCGGAAGAAGGCCGTTCAACGACCACAAGTTGAGCAGGGGAGAGGCCTAAAGGCGAACATAAGGTCGGCATGCGTGTTCTACGGCTGTATTGAAGTAATACACCCTCCCCGGCAGGGAACTATCCCAGTGGGTATGGTCCATGTGATGGAATATAACTGGGGCAGCGCGTAAATTCCTGCTGTCCTAATATTTAATTGGCGGATTAGAGTAATATTTTGTCGTTGTGGTATGTGCAATACCAGTTTCAAAGGAGAAATTGCGTAAGGATACTGAGTTGAAGTTAGGGGCACTATGTCTGACTAACACCTTGCTCGGCCCAAAGGTCCCGAATGTAGGTTGGAGGCATTTTGTCGTACTCTCGGATATAGTGCGTCACATCGTGAGCAAACAGCAGAAACGCAAAACGCGCCCCACGCACACAAACGTGTACTGATAGCCGTCTCGCAAGCATGGTAACGCCCCGCCCCCCTCCCATAGTCAACATACATTCTTTCCCTGAGCTAATTAACGACTTCTGATGTCAGGAATACCTGACGTGAATTTAATGCTGATTGCTAATACCATACTTCTTACACACATAATCCACTTATCCACAGCATTCAGTATGAAGTACTCCCTAATTTTCATTCTCGTCTTAAAGACCCCCAAATCTCCACCCAGAGCAGCTTCGCGGATGTATTTAAGAACAAGAGGGACAAAATCCTCGGGTAGTTTCATTTTATGAACATGGCATCCCCGAGTGGAGCAAAACAGAATATTCCCTTTCATGAAATATGGCCTTTCAGTTTCCCCTTTCATAATTATGTCCTTCAGTCTGCTTAGCTCCAGATCAGAATACTTCACTTTTCTGACATCCTTAAAAAGGAGATGAGACACACAGTTAATACGGAGCAAACTCAATGATCTGAGGCATGTAATTTATAGGGTGCCACACGCCTTTTCATGAGGAAGTGGATCATGTTATTCCCCGAAAATCCTGCTTAGACCTTCGGTAGTAATACTCTCGGTACCACAGATGCGCTTAACATGTAACTGGAAAGCGGAAATCTTCACTGCCAGTTGAAGCGCTCGGACAGTATATTTAGAAAACACGAGAGACGTACGTGGACGAAGATTGAAATGGGCGGTCGGAGTGCACAGCAATGTTTTTAGGGACTGTGTGAGGTGTGCCGAGATGCTGCATTACCATATCGTATGGTTACTAGATGGATGACAGTGTTCAGTGTTTCGGGGTGGCAGGATGTCATGAATGGAAGCTTCCTGGTTCTCCTCACACACAGCCGTAAAACAGCTGGCACCAAAGTGATGGTTATTGTGGCTTCATGGGTTGATTGTGCATCACTTTGTACTGCAGAGGCGGATGGCACTGCAGCCTGCAACTGCAATTTCTTGTGACATCACCCTCATCCCGCACTGAGATTAAAGCGACAGCAACTTCTTTCTGGCAGTGCATCCCATCATCCTTCATTACAGTGCACCATGTCACAAAGTGAACGCCATGCAGGAGCTCCTGTCTATGTGGGGAAGGGAGATACTGGAACATCCACCGCATTCACCCGATATGAGTTCATGTGATTATGGCCTGTTCGCCAAAATGAAGGAACCTCCTCAAAGGCACGCACTACAACACAAGAGAACATATCATCTAGGCCACAGGGCAGTCTTCGCGACACATCGAAGGAGATGGACTTGCAGACGGCGTACAACACCTTCCATTTGTGTCAGTGAAGATGATCAAGACATAGGGCGATTATACTGAGGGCATGTAATACTGTAAACGTCTGTCAATGAAGTCTGGTATGACTTATAACAGTACTGCCACTACTTTTTAGCCAACACATATATTACAAATAATCTCGTGGTCCTGAACATGTAAGCACATACTTCTGACAGTGTCCACCTTTTTTAGGTACTTGTTCAACAGTTCATCATGCCACTGTACAACGAATTCTTTTCTATCAACTGGTGGCACGCCTGGACACAGAAATAATTCCTACGTAAATGATCCCTATATTCCGGAAAAACCAATTTATCCCATGGCACCTCCTTCAAAGGTTGTTACACTGTCCAGTGACCATCAGACACAAAATTTGGAAAAACTGTTGTACACTCGGACCCACTATATGTCACTGACCACATAACTTTCCTTATGACTGTATCTAATTTCCATAGTTTTACTATTGGATCCTCGCTGTACCTATAAGGGAAGTTTACTATTTTAGTTCAAAAAATCGATTTTTTAAATTGCATTTTTGGACCCATAAACGTGTTTAGAATCCATCCCTGAAACGGTTTTTCCGAATACGGAACGGTAATGTTTGTTAATCGCGGTTGATCAAATAAATTCACCTGCCTGAAATCGGCCATTTTCACGCACCGGTTTTTCTTTTTTCTTTCGGAGGACGAGTTATTTTACAGTGCTTGGGACGAAACAGAAAAAAAATTCAAATGAACGTTTGAACGTGTGTGTTTGGAAGTTAGCGCCCAAGCATTTGCATTCTGGTGCGAAGACTGAGATTGCGAATTTCCTGGCAGTGAGCAGCTTCAGCGAAGGATATTTAGCAATTCTGGAGACCATGACAACGATGGACGTTACCCTGGGATTCTACACTCCTGGAAATGGAAAAAAGAACACATTGACACCGGTGTGTCAGACCCACCATACTTGCTCCGGACACTGCGAGAGGGCTGTACAAGCAACGATCACACGCACGGCACAGCGGACACACCAAGAACCGCGGTGTTGGCCGTCGAATGGCGCTAGCTGCGCAGCATTTGTCCACCACCGCCGTCAGTGTCAGCCAGTTTGCCGTGGCATACGGAGCTCCATCGCAGTCTTTAACACTGGTAGCATGCCGCGACAGCGTGGACGTGAACCGTATGTGCAGTTGACGGACTTTGAGCGAGGGCGTATAGTGGGCATGCGGGAGGCCGGGTGGACGTACCGCCGAATTGCTCAACACGTGGCGCGTGAGGTCTCCACAGTACATCGATGTTGTCGCCAGTGGTCGGCGGAAGGTGCACGTGCCCGTCGACCTGGGACCGGACCGCAGCGACGCACGGATGCACGCCAAGACCGTAGGATCCTACGCAGTGCCGTAGGGGACCGCACCGCCACTTCCCAGCAAATTAGGGACACTGTTGCTCCTGGGGTATCGGCGAGGACCATTCGCAACCGTCTCCATGAGGCTGGGCTACGGTCCCGCACACCGTTAGGTCGTCTTCCGCTCACGCCCCAACATCGTGTAGCCACAATCAGGACTGCATACGACCGAGGCACACAGGGCCAACACCCGGCATCATGGTGTGGGGAGCGATCTCCTACACTGGCCGTACACCACTGGTGATCGTCGAGGGGACACTGAATAGTGCACGGTACATCCAAACCGTTATCGAACCCACCGTTCTACCATTCCTAGACCGGCAAGGGAACTTGCTGTTCCAACAGGACAATGCACGTCCGCATGTATCCCGTGCCACCCAACGTGCTCTATAAGGTGTAAGTCAACTACCCTGGCCAGCAAGATCTCCGTATCTGTCCCCCATTGAGCATGTTTGGGACTGGATGAAGCGTCGTCTCACGCGGTCTGCACGTCCAGCACGAACGCTGGTCCAACTGAGGCGCCAGGTGGAAATGGCATGGCAAGCCGTTCCACAGGACTACATCCAGCATCTCTACGATCGTCTCCATGGGAGAATAGCAGCCTGCATTGCTGCGAAAGGTGGATATACACTGTACTAGTGCCGACATTGTGCATGCTCTGTTGCCTGTGTCTATGTGCCTGTAGTTCTGTCAGTGTGATCATGTGATGTATCTGACCCCTAGGAATGTGTCAATAAATTTTACCCTTCCTGGGACAATGAATTCACGGTGTTATTATTTCAATTTCCAGGAGTGTATTTGACGCAGTTCGCCAAGCATTCGGACGACGACCGGATTCAAGCGGCCGAAAACAGCTTGTCACCGGCCGTACAAGCGGCTCTGGAGCAGCGCAGGATGGCCCAGATCGAGCAGAACGCCCTCTATGAGGATGAGGAAGGACTAGTTTATGGACCCGGAATAGCAGATTACGTTGCGTAATATTGCATTTATATGTAGTCAAAACTTCAAACGCGTTTTTCTCGAAATGGCATTTTTATCGCACGATATGGTAACTTCAGATCTACTGAACCGATTGGCATAATTCTTTATTTCTGACCAAGCTAACTAAATTGCTTAGGAGTTGCACCACTTTTATTCCGATCCATCAGCTGTAAATATTTTTACTCGTCCGACGAAGTCAAAAAACCGATGAAAAAACTCTTTTTTTTAAATGGCCGCCATTTTATTCCCTATGGTCCAAATAATTTAAGAGAGGTACATTTCCTTAAGAATCTTATATACTACGCTAACGTCAACTCAAATTTGATTTCAGACGAGCCGGCTGAACTGTGACATATCGCGCGTGAAAGACTACATCGAAATTTGTTTTGTTCCGACGGCACTTTCGCCTTTGTTCTTCGACATTTCCGGTCGAAAAAGTTTCAGTTTGTAGAGGAAATATCAATAAACAGTTTGTCAAAATTTGACACTGATATCTATAACACATCCCGAGAAAAAAATTCTCAAAAAACATACTTTTTTCTGGCCAAAATGAGAAACCTCCCTTTAATGTATTGCTTTTACCCAAAAAAGGTAAAGCCGAAGGCTGAATTGAAAACTGCAGTAAATTACTTAAATAGTCATGGTTTCTTACCTGCAAGTCCCCTCCGTGCCACTCCGATATCGGTCGTACGATGTGATGAGCACAGTAGAAGCTGTTGTCAGATATTGAGGTTCAGTAGTGTGGGGAGTTTCAGTACGCAGCAGGCGTTAGGCAGTCACTGAGTGCGCCGGAACAACGTTCTCAATCTCGTCACCTGCTCCCGCAGAACTCTGTTATGAGGTGTTTGCGTCTGTTGTCTTACGGGTGATTCCTCAGTATCCGTTTTCAAGACCATCAGTTTGCCTTTCTAGGAAGGACATCAGCTTTGGTCACACGATAATCAGACAGGTAGCTCGCAAAGATGGCGGGGTTAGTGTGTGTGTCCCTGGAGATCGGTCGGTCGCCAGTGGCGCCGAGGTCACCAGTGTGGCGATGGACGGCGTCTCGGCCGCTGCCGGTTCGCTGTCTCCAAATATAGCCGCGAAAGTGAGAGCGGCAAAAACTGGTTCCAGCGGACAATCAGCGCCGCTCTGCCCAACCATCGTAATTGCAAATTCGCGGGACAGGCCTGCGGCCAACAGTTTCCGCGAGACCTCCGCTCCACTCTCGTTTTCACCTGCTGTCAGCGGTCTGCGCTGGTGCCGCAGAGGAGGTGAGTGGACGCCATCCACGACCCGCCCGTGGTTTGTGCTGCCTGCACGATTCCTTCGGTAGAGGAAAAGTAGCCCCGCCCCCTCACCTTTGTAGTACTGCGCCATTCCCTTTCCTGAGAATTAATGAGCAGACCATTTTCCATGTCTATCTACGGTACTGCCAAGGAGTTTATCTCTTGATAAGAGAAATAGAATGTCTGCATCTACTTAGATACAGCCGTGTACCGCAAGTCTCTAAAGGAACGGAAGGTTCCAAATGATTGGAAAAGAGCACAGGTAGTCCCAGTCTTCGGGAAGGGTCGTCGAGCAGATGCGCAAAACTATAGGCCTGTATCTCTGATATCGACCTGTTGTCGAATTTTAGAACATGTTTTCTGCTCGCGTATCATGTCGTTTCTGGAAACCCAGAATCTACTGTGTAGGAATCAACATGGATTCCGGAAACAGCGATCGCGTGAGACCCAACTCGCTTTATTCGTTCATGAGACCCAGAAAATATTTGATACAGGCTCACAAGTAGATGCTATATTCCTTGACTTCCGGAAGGCGTTCGATACAGTTCCGCACTGTCGCCTGATAAACAAAGTAAGAGCCTACGGAATATCAGACCAGCTGTGTGGTTGGATTGAAGAGTTTTTAGCAAACAGAACACAGCATGTTGTTCTCAATGGAGAGACGTCTACAGACGTTAAAGTAACCTCTGGCGTGACACAGGGGAGTGTTATGGGACCACTGCTTTTCAAAATATATGTAAATGACCTAGTTGATAGTGTCGGAAGTTCCATGCGGCTTTTCGCGGATGACGCTGTAGTATACAGAGAAGTTGCAGCATTAGAAAATCGTAGCGAAATGCAGGAAGATCTGCAGCGGATACGCACTTGGTGCTGGGAATGGCAACTGACCCTTAACATAGACAAATGTAATGTATTGCGAATACATAGGTATAAGGATCCTGTATTGTATGATTATATGATAGTCGAACAAACACTGATAGCAGTTACTTCTGTAAAATATCTGGGAGTATGCGTACGGAACGATTTGAAGTGGAATGATCATATAAAATTAATTGTTGGTAAGGCGGGTACCAGGTTGAGATTCATTGGGAGAGCCCTTAGAAAATGTAGTCCATCATAAAGGAGGTGACTTACAAAACACTTGTTCGACCTATCCTTGAGTATTGCTCATCAGTGTGAGATGCGTACCAGATCGGGTTGACAGAGGAAATAGAGAAAATCCAAAGAAGAACAGGGTTATTTGGTAAGCGTGACAGCGTTATGGAGATGTTTAGCAAACTCAAGTGGCAGAGTCTGCAAGAGAGGCGCTCTGCATCGCGGTGTAGCTTGCTGTCCAGGTTTCGAGAGGGTGCGTTTCTGGATGAGGTATCGAATATATTGCTTCCCCCTACTTATACCTCCCGAGGAGATCAGGAATGTAAAACTAGAGAGATTCGAGCGCGCACGGAAGCTTTCCGGCAGTCGTTCTTCCCGCGAACCATACGCGACTGGAACAGGAAAGGGAGGTAATGACAGTGGCACGTAGACTGCCCTCCGCCACACACCGTAGGTTGGCTTGCGGAGTATAAATGTAGAAATGTAGATGGGTGTTAACCACCGTATGATATGTGGTGGAGGGTACATATCGCCCTCGAATCATTTTATTCCTTGCCCTTTCTTTCGTAACCGGTACAAGGGAAGACTGGATGTCGTTATCCACTCTGTGAGCTCAATGGTTTCCAATTTGAGAAAGATATGTGGAGCATAGATGAGGATTGCGACAAACTTCGAATCTATCTGTCGTCAACAGCATATATTGAATCGCTACTGAGTGGCAAAGAACTTGTATATACGATTCAAAAATAATAAATCAAATTCCACTCTAGGGTAAAATCTATTCAAACGCTGCCAAACACCGTCCCTTATTGTTTAAAATCGTTTTGAAAAGCCTACAATAGAGCTTGTAAGAAATTATATCATTTGATAAAAGTTATTTTCCTTACCTTACTAAAACAATACCTGACCTTTCATTAATACAAGGGTTGCCCACAAAGTAATGAACCGCGTTTAATTTCTGTGCCGAAAACAATGCTACGATTTCGAAGCGTTACATTCGTGTTCAAGTTTCCGTCACTTCCGACAGATAGCGTAGCTGCAGGACAGTTTCAAAATGGCGTCTGTAGGTGATGTACGTTATAATCGACGTGCCGTTATTGAATTTCTCACTGCAGAAATAGAAACTTTGGAGAGTATTCACAAACGCTTGTGCCAAGTCTATGGAGCATCTGCTTTCGACAGAAGTTCAGTTACTCGTTGGGCACGGGGGGTGAGGTCATTAGAAGGCGGTTCGGCAGAGATCCACGATCTACAACGGTCGGGGAAATCATCCACGGCTCTCACACCTGAGATGTTGCAGCGAGCTGACGTCATTCGCGAGGACAGGCGCATTACGACTCGGCAGTTGGCGCTGCCTCTGTCAATCAGCAAACGAAGTTCACACAGCGAAGCGCTGGCTCCGCCACCAGGACGAGGACTGCTACCGACAGGGCGTCTGCATCTACGTCTACATGGATACTCTGCAAATCACATTTAAGTGCCTGGCAGAGGGTTCATCGAACCACCTTCACAATTCTTTATTATTCCAATCTCGTATAGCGTGCGGGAAGAATGAACACCTATATCTTTCCGTACGAGCTCTGATTTCCCTTATTTTATCTTGGTGATCGTCCCTCCCTATGTAAGTCGGTGTCAACAATGTATTTTCGCATTCGGAGGAGAAAGCTGGTGATTGGAATTTCGTAGAAGATTCCGTTCCAACGAAAAACGCCTTTCTTTTAATGATTTCCATCCCAAATCCTGTATCATTTCTGTGACACTCTCTCCCACATTTCACGATAATACAAAACGTGGTGTCTTTCTTTGAACTTTTTCGATGTACTCCGTCAGTCCTATCTGGTAAGGATCCCACACCGCGCAACAGTATTCTAAAAGAGGACGGACAAGCGTGGTGTAGGCAGTCATACGCGGCCTTGTTTCGTACTAGAGGGGTTGGGCTGATTTGGGGGAAGAGACCAAACAGCGTTGTCATCGGTCTCATCGGATTGGGGAAGGATAGGGAAGGAAGTCGGCCGTGCCCTGTCAAAGGAACCAACCCGGCATTTGCCGAAGCGATTTAGGGAAATCACGGAAAACCTAAATCAGGTTGGCTGGACGCAGGATTGAACTGTCGTCCTCCCGAATGCGGGTCCAGTGTGCTAACCACTGCGCCCCCTCGCTCGGTTTTCGCGCTAGAGGAAAGCCATAGAACGGGGTGGAGATTACGTGGAAAAATAGGGCCTGTATGTAAAACACTATTCTTTTTTGTGTGTAACTCTCGTCATGTTCAATAAAGAATTGTTGAAGAAGAAAAAGTGCGGTGCATTACTTTCTGGACAACCCTCGTATTTAACTCAATGTGAATTATTATCACCAACTCTCGCTAAACTTGAACTTCTGTTCTGTTCAAACTATAGATACCAAAACATCAACATCATAAAATTAATACCTGGATAAATTTCCATTAAAAATTAGATGCGTGTGTAAGGACGATCAAGAAGTTACCTTTCGAATGCGATACTAACCCCTTGCCTACATATCGATCTTATGTAAACCCGTAACGAAGTTGCACTGGGTTGCTTATACGCTGCAGCATCGCCCTTCAACGGAAACTTTTTGGTCGACTATTATAATTCATAACACAACAAGAACTTGAATAAAAAGTGTTGAACGTACATTACATCGACTGTCGCGAAACAACGATTGTCACTGTTTGTCATTACACATTGTATAAAAATGAGCCGTTTACTACGGGGAAACGAGATACGAAGAGAATGCAAACATTTGAGATGTGGTGGTACAGAAAGGTACTGAAAATTAAATGCGCTGACAAGATAAGAAGTGCAGATCTCTGAGGAATTGGTGTGGAAATCTATTTGTGCAACACCGTAACTACAAGAACATATAGGATGATAGCATTTCAGTTGAGGTATTAGGGAATGTCTTCCACGGTAGGCTACTGACACGAGCCGCTGAGACCAAAAAATTGTAAGGGAAGGCAGAGGATAAACGGTGTTTGGGGCAATTGTTACTTTCAGATGAAAAGACTGTGTGACTGTACTATCACATATATCGCTTTTGTCATAGTAAGTAAAACTGGTAGCTTTATGTTTTTAACCGTGGTGGAGGAAAATACCTAATTAGTAAGTTCTAGAGTAAGATTCGTGAATTTCCTTTTGCTGGACGAGGTCTGAGAGAGTGCAGTGACGAACCTGGGTGGTCGCAGTGCTGTGAATACCGGAAGGCTCAAAGCTTTCCTCCCTCCCCTCCCCTCCCCCCTTCCCTGTCCCTTGCAGTACCACTGGTCCACAGAATTGCTGTGGTCGTACGGCTCGCTGGCTGGTTTCCATTGTCCAAGTTATAGCAGGGTGACCACAGGCCCCGCGAGCATTTCTGGTGTGATAAATCTGCAGTTCCTGTCGGCGGTTGCAAATACGCGACTGTGCCGCGCCCTGAGTCCAACCATCCAGATGATGTCAGCCTATCAGAAGGGTTATCAGCATAGGCGCTGTAGTGTGGATGTCTGCACCTATGAGTTGGTGGTACGGCATATGCAGTGTACCAAACTGTAGCCAATTAATGGGCATACCGTAAGAGACAGTGCAAAACGTTTTGACAGCTTCCCTGCATTTCAGCGTGTTGAGAGGAGTTCGTGGTCGCCATTGTGTCGAAATTTGTGAATCCTCTCCTATAAGCCGTCGTTTTCTGGGAACAGGAGGAATGCAAGTTAGTCAGGGAGGCCGTGCAGCGACGCATGGTCTAGAGGCGACACCACATCGAGAGGGAGAGAGAGAGAGAGAAAGAGAGAGAGAGAAAGAAAGAGGCACCTGGCCACAGCCTCACTCAATTTGTCGCTGAGTCGATTGAGTAGGTGTCGCTTCTTTGCGCTAGCACTGCTTTTGTTTTGAGCAGCTCACAATTTGCGAAGTTAATTACGCAACCTGTGTTGCTTTTCGAGTGCCTTTACTTGTTTGGCTGGTTCAAATGACTCTGAGCACTATGAACTTAACTTCTGAGGTCATCAGTCGCCTAGAACTTAGAACTACTTAAACCTAACTAACCTAAGGACATCACACACATCCATGCCCCAGGCAGGATTCGAACCTGCGACCGTAGCGGTCGCTCGGTTCCAGACTGTAGCGCCTAGAACCGCACGGCCACTCCGGCCGGCTTATTTGTTTGGATCTCGGATCTGGTCTCAAGTTGCGGTTGCAAGCTGTACAGATACTGGGAAACCAGTCGCAGTTCCCTATCGATCTTGTGTTCAATTAAGGGTATCCATCACTTTTTGGCAGAACAGTCCGTCCCAGGTCAGCTTCGCTCAAGCAGTCATTCACTGTACTTTCGAGCACATCAGTGTGCATTCCACCGAGGAATTTAATTTGTTAGACTTTTTGCGGGAACACTTTGTTTCTTGTGGTGGTAACAAAGAACAAATATATCCTCAGAATTTATGTCTTGTTTGAGCATCAAATAAGTAATTGAATCGTTCTGAGACAACATTTATCTATTTGTGATACAAATTGAAAAAAAAAGAAACTCGTGGTTTAAAAGAAAGAGTTTAAATTCACTTTTCTTTAGTCCTACAACAAATTAGGTACGGTGACCCATAAATAATAAACATGACTAATTTCTTCTATATGCCTAAATTGTGTACTCGCTGAGGTGGCGCTCCGTCGTAAACCAGGTACACGAAATAATATGAAGGGCTTATTTCAATAGTGATACATGTCCATTACCTCCACGTTTCTGTCTATGATGCTTCTGACGTTAATGGTCCAAACAGAAAGAAACGTTCATCTCTAGCAAGAAGCCATATGTTTGAATATTTCTGGTATCTCAAATGCAGATTTTTCAGTGCTCATGTAACTTTAGGTCTCTGTATCTCAGAATGAACAAAAGTGGACTTGTACCACCATGTGTGTGGTAGGAGTGTGATGATGACGTTTGGTTTGTGGGGCGCTCAACTGCGTGGTTATCAGCGCCCGTACAATTACCCAATCTTTGTTCAGTCCAATTTCGCCACTTTCCTGGATGATGATGAAATGATGAGGACAACACAAACACCCAGTCATCTCGAGGCAGGTGAAAATCCCTGACCCCGCCGGGAATCGAACCCGGGACCCCGTGTTCGGGAAGCGAGAACGCTACCGCGAGACCACGAGCGGCGGACGTGTGTGGTAGGAGATTAATTACTTTTACATGAGGAACTGTCGATGACAATTTCTCTCGTTTATACTTAACAGTTTTAGAATTAAAGACGATTTTCAGTTAGTACGATTACCAACTTTCTGGATTAACGCTTGTACCAACTTGCATATCGTTTACGTGATGAGCACGTAAGTGCGTTAGGCAGATGGCACTCTCCACTGCTGATACCCGGCACGTCACTCTCAGAGCAACGATCCTACAAGCCTAAATTTTGGTGGGCCGCATAAAACCTGTCAAAAGACTGCTAAAAAGACTCAACGTACTTGCAACAAATGCATCCCACGTGATATTCTTGTTACTTATATACACAAATAAAGAGTGGGATGACGTCGTAACTGACACATAAGTAAATAATGGGCTCCGGCATCCTCCGGGAAACGCTAAAGGAAAGAAAAAACATAGGTGGCTAAGGGACACTAGTTTACCCACACCATTGTCAAAGCTTTTCTCAGTAATCAGCTAAGTGAACTGGATAATCGTATAGTGGTTGATGATGCTCATAACAGAACAAAGTCCATACCTTGTAGTTCATATAAAACTACAACTCAGTCGCTGTTACCCCTCGTTGGGAACTAACAGTAACACCGACAAAGTATTAAGAAATTCCTGCGTTCTCGTCTTATAAACTTTCCCATATTTAAAAGATGGAAATGGGCACGGCGGCTCTTGAGCTTCTCCGTTGCACCTAATCCTGACCGCTTGTTGAGAATCAGCAAAGGTCAATTCACCGGACCGCGTTACTGTCTTAGAATCATTATTGATTCGTGTTGGGTGGCCGGAAGCTATCTACGTAGTGTTACACCTTCGTCGGTGCTGGTCGGAGGTTTATAGATTGTCATCCAAATATGAACTATTTTGTCTGTGCACTCCTGCTCAGATACAGTATCGCTGCGCGTTATGGCAGCTCTTTTGTATTATCACGAAGTAGGAGGGTGGAGGGGAGAGTATTGTGGATATGATGCGGCGAAATCATTAAAACGAAGGCGGTTTTCGTTGTGGTGAGATCTTTTCACGAACTTACTATCACTAACTTCCTCCTCAGAATGAGAAATAATATTTTACTCACTCCCACTTACACAGGAAGAATGACCATTATCGTCAGAGCTCGCACGAAAAGATTTACGCGTTCATCTTTCTCACTAGGACCTTGTTTACACGCAGGCTGTACTGCTTCCAGACTGGGGGTCCACTTCTTAAAAATTCCGAAAGAAATGTTTATGTGTGTTAATATTGTGTGTGGACTCGCTTGTAATCGTGGAAGATTTTGACGTGCTTAAATAGTCTGGGGTGATTGGGCTGAATTTTTGAGTAGATAGTTGATATGAATGATGTCAACATTCACCTCTCAATGCTTTCGTTCCCTCGCATCAAATTCCACATGGCGCCCGGGCAAGCGCGCGGCACTTCATATGGTAAAATCGATGAGACTTTTACAATAATGGTACAGCAAATTTCGGCAGTTCGAGGTGAGTTCAGTTTTTAAAGACTATTTCAACCACACTTAAATTCATTCAATTTTTTTCATTTCGCTGCGCTTGCAGATTGTTCAGGCCATGAAGGTGGGATGAACCGTTTTCAGATAAATTTCTCCGTTAACAAGGTATTAAGGGAAATGGACAACCTGTCCCAAGACGAACAGCTTCCGAGAGAGCCGGCCGCGGTGGTCTAGCGGTCCTAGGCGCTCAGTCGGGAACCGCGCGACTGCTACGGTCGCAGGTTCGAATCCTGCCTCTGGCATGGATGTTTGTGATGTCCTTAGGTTAGTTAGGTTTAAGTAGTTCTAAGTTCTAGGGGACTGATGACCACCAATGTTAAGTCCCATAGTGCTCAGAGCCATTTGAACCATTTGAACCGTCCGAGAGGTAGCTTACTGACTCGAGACATCCTAGCAAGGTGACGCGATTACGACGAACACTTTGGCGGGATATCTAAAAGGTCAAACAAAAAAAGTACATTCTTTTTCTTTAAATGCGATTTTTTTTTATTTTAAAATATTTTTGTCGTAGTAATTATAACACTACCAGTTGGAAATAACTTCAGAAATTTGGCAACATCTTTATTACAACATTACGACGGCTGCACCGGGCACTGTATAATGTACTACACGGAACTGTCCTCGTGACTACAGACAAGTAACAACGATGTAACGACAAACTGTAGCTACCACTTATAAAGCTGACCGACACTTCTGGCTTCAAAATATTCTCATGGGAGTTACTGTTTACTTTTGGCTCTCTAGGGGATGATGTAAATTTCAGTTGTTGCCACTTTGCAGTGACAAATTTTTCGTTAGTTCATGATTTATTAAAACGTAAGCAGCGGGCCGGGCAAAAAAAAAAAAAATCGCTGTTAAGAGATACACTTCGCTTTACTCCGATCACGATTGTACGCCAGTTCTGCTCCAAGGGATAGATGCCAAGCAACTGTGCTAGGCCCCTCGAAACCTGCGCTGCTTGCGGTACAGTCCCCAACAGAAAAAGTAGCCCTCCTCAAAGGACAATAATGTTTACAAATTTCACACATTCTGCTTTCTAAGGCCAATTACTATGATTTTTAAAAGTTAGCTTTAATTATTCTTAATAAAATACAACTATTCTATCGACTTATTTCGTACTTAGAAAGAAAAAACAAGATATAAAGGATAAAGTAAGATGGTGTTTACTGTCGTCTAAATGTTGTTTGAGGTGCTTGAAAGTATATACTTCTTGGAGCAGATAATTCCCGATATTTTCAGTGTAAGGAGAACATGTTTCCTATTCTTTCAGTTTTAGGGTGTGTGGAAAATTTTTCATACGCACTTTGTCAAGAATATCCACTATGAATTTTGTTTTGGTCGAAAATAAACTCAGTTATTAGTGCGTCTTCCTAGATTCCGTTACTTTATTTATATTTTTTTCGCAAGAAGAATAGTGCCTCATTGTCAACGTTCAGGGACCAAACTAGGTGGATTGAGCGAGGTGGCGGAGTGGTTAGCATACAGGTCTCACATTCAGGAGGACAATGTTTCAGGTTCTCGTCCGGCCATCCAAATTTTGGTTTTTCGTGAGTTCTCTAAATCGTGCCATTCAAATGCCGGTATGTTCCTCTAAAACGGCAGAGCAAATTTCCCTCCCCATTCTTGTAACAAACCGAGCTTGCGCTCCGTCTCTAACGACCTCGATGTAGACTGGACGAATTTCGGTCTTCCTTCCTTCCTTCACACTACACGGCCGACACCTCACGCAACAAACGCAATTTTGGCGTTGACGTGTAAACGAGAATGATTACTCGTGACAGACGAGACTCAGTACAGGAATAAAACGCCAAGGCCGCTGCAGTAGTGTAAGGCTGCGGTCACAGTGGCACTGACATCGGGGGCATTCCACCGACGACCGACATGATCGAGCTTTTCAGATCGGTACGTTAGTACGTGTACTGTCTCTGTGCAACCGATGTCAACGCCTGGACGTACAGACTTCGGACGACGGTCGGCGGAATCCAGATCAATTTGTTTTCTTCGCTCGAGTCGGTCGACGTTCCCATTCGCAAAACACGGATTGTGAAAAAATTTATATGAAAGGAGTTTGTAGTATCCTGAGGATGTGAAACGTAACATAAGGGACATGTCTCGGAATTTATGATCTCAAAGTATTTTATTGGAAACGAAAATTTTCAACAATTTGAAAATTTAATAATAATTAATTGAACCGTATTAAAATTAAAGAAAAATATTCATACGAAAAACTTTTGCTGGCTATACTGAAATTTAC
Source organism: Schistocerca cancellata (assembly GCF_023864275.1). Classification (NCBI taxonomy): domain Eukaryota; kingdom Metazoa; phylum Arthropoda; class Insecta; order Orthoptera; family Acrididae; genus Schistocerca; species Schistocerca cancellata. The sequence goes on from NC_064627.1 coordinate 221,294,178, forward strand.
ATTAGACAATTAAAACATGATGGCAAGTTTCGGTTCTGTATAACAACCGCCTTCAGATCGTTCAAGTCGTAAAAGCAGGTGAGTACGCATTGAACAATATTAATAGTGAACATCATGCAAAAACACATACTGATATTGTTTCTGCGTGATATTCACTATTGATACTGTTCAATGCATACTCACTTGCATTTACGACTTAAACGATCTCAGGCTGGTTGTTATACACAACCAAAACTAGTCATCACGTTTTACCTGTCTAATGTAAATTGCAATCTACCCAGTGTGGTGTCACCGCCAGACACCACACTTGCTACGTGGTAGCCTTTAAATCGGCCGCGGTCCGCTAGTATACGTCGGACCCGCGTGTCGCCACTATCAGTGATTGCAGACCGAGCGCCGCCACACGGCAGGTCTACAGAGACTTCCTAGCACTCGCCCCAGTTGTACAGCCGACTTTGCTAGAGATGGTTCACTGACAAATTACGCTCTCATTTGCCGAGACGATAGTTAGCATAGCCATCAGCTACGTCATTTGCTACGACCTAGCAAGCCATTATCATTTGCTATTTATCTCGTGATGCATGTACCGTCAGACCGATGTTCACCAATTATGGATTAAAGTTAAGTATTCCAGAAGCTACGTACTTTTCTTCCTACTATAAACTCCTATAACTGTTCCAGACCTCACGCCACCCTGCGTGAGCTTAGACGCGTGCCTTTCGGCTACCAATCATAGTGGCTTGGCTGTCTTGCCAAGTCACAACACCCAGCAATTGTTTTAAATTTTAATAAATTACGTGAATACCGTTGCCTCCTTTCCTGGTAACGTCAGATTTCAACTTCATTGAAAGTTACCTTATATTTAAGTTTGGTATGTTCTGTGGCTGTCTGGCCATATAAGCCTCATATTTGTCCTAGTACAGCATGTCACATGGACAGCACATGGACAATCTCTAGTGGAAATTTTGGCCTCGATTATAACCTCAAAAAATTATGTATCTAGTGAGAAATGTAGCTTACGTCAATTTTGATGCTCAAAGCTTCTGTAACGGATCTTTCTTTGGGTTGTTGTAGGTGAGCATTAGCTGTCTACGAACGATTACTACTTCCGCTATCTTTTAAACTTTTTATCCCAGTAGGCTGGTGACTGTCTTAAAGATAAGAATGTCTTTCCACTTTTCAATGCTTTAGGCGTACGGAGTACCTTATACTAAAATCTATGCTTTCTTTCTCAGATGCACTGTCAACCAGAACTCCACCGACGAACTTTCAGAGGCTGTTCGGGCATACAGTCCTGCCGTACTTTGCAGAGTAATAAAGCAATGAAGAATTGTTCGGCTAACTTCTCCAGTTACCTATGCTTCCGTGAATATAGCTTCACACTATTGAAAAAGCCAGTAATGTGCAGTTACAACACAGAGTACTACGCAGATGCAAAAAAAGTACTGTGATGAGGTTGCCTCACTAAGGGAACGGCCTAGCGTAGCGTCGTTGATCCTCTCTTGTCTCACATTCAGTGGGCCCATACACGAAGCACATATCGGCCAACTCTTCAGTAATAAATCTATCCATACTCCTCTATATTATTATTAACGTACAAATAAACCTGCCAGAAAAACAAACCCGAGACAGAACTGATCCTTACTAGAAGCAAACTTGATGGCGAATAGAAAAGTGGGTAATTCAGTGGTCAATAGCAAGTACCGTGCGTGAATTGAACAATTTAGTTTCCAAACAAGACATATAGCGTAAACTGACGATATTTGGACTGGTGTGCACTATTTTCAGTGCAATAAGGGTACAAAGCTTATTGGATCAAGAAACCAAACGAAATGCGATAGCTCTGTAACCAGCCACCGGAGACAGTGGGACCCTTATATCAAAATACTCAGAAGGTATCCCTGAACAGTCTCTGAAAGTTTGTCGGTGGAGATTTGACTGACGCTGCGTATGGTGAATGACAGTCATTTGACGTTAACTGGCGTATGTCTGTTATGCCGATTTTTTGAAGTTGAGCAGAGTGTTTGTAATCATTCCACCACGAATCATCTCGAGTCTAGCCGTAAATTCAACTAAATACCTAGGTATTACAATTACGAACAACTTAAATTGGAAGGAACACACAGAAAATGTTGTGGGGAAGGCTAACCAAAGACTGCGTTTTACTGGCAGGACTCTTAGAAAATGTAACAGACCTACTAAGGTGACTGCCTACATTACGCTTGTCCGTCCTCTTTTAGAATACGGCTGCGCGGTGTGGGATCTTTACCAGGTTGGACTGACGGAGCTCATCGAAAAAGTTCAAAGAAAGGCACCACGTTTTGTATTATCGCGAAATATGGAAGAGAGTGTCACAGAAATGATACAGGATTTGGGCTGGAAATCATTAAAAGAAAGGTGTTTTTCGTTGCGACGGAATCTTCTCACGAAATTCCAGTCACTAACTTTCTCCTCCGAATGCGAAAATACTTTGTTGACACCGACCTACACAGGGAGGAACGATCACCACGATAAAATAAGGGAAATCAGAGCTCGCACGGAAAGATATAAGTGTCCATTCTTTCCGCGAGCTATACGAGGGTGGAATAAGAGAGAATTGTGAAGGTGGTTCGATGAACCCTCTGCCAGGCTCTTAAATGTGATTTGCAGAGTATCTGTCTAGATGGAGATGTAGATAGATGTAGAACGTTTCTCCATTCATGTTATATATTTGTAAAACTTGTCTGGTTATTCTAATAACTAAGGAAAGAGTTTTCAGTATCCAACAACCCCTTTTCACATGCATTCGGTGTCTTTTTAATAGCGAAAGCTGCAATGCAACATTCCACACCAAGCATAGACGCATCGTGGCATCAACCCCGTTCAGGAGTCTGAGTAACACTTGACCTCCCTCACCGCTCCAAAATCTGGTGGAGGAGGTGTGACGCACTGTGGCCAGGCTGTCGGCCGATGATAGTGGCCGAGCGTTGTCAATGCCTTTGTGACCACAGCCCAAAAGGGGCTAGTCCCGATTTTCTGCAAATTGGATCTGGCAACTGTTTTATTTTTCATTCATCGGTCTTCCGGTTTGATGCAGCCCGCCACGAATTACTTCCTGTGCCAACCTCTTCGTCTGATAAAAACACTTGCACCCTACGTGAGCAATTACTTGTTGAATGTATTCCAACCTCTGTCTTCCCATACAGTTTTTACCCTCTACAGCTCCATTTAGTAACATGGAGGTTAATCCCTGATGTTTTAAAACATATTCTATCACCCTGTCCCGTCTTCTCTCAACGTTTTTCGTATGTCGTATGTCTTCGCCGCTTCTGCTGAGTACCTCCCCATTCCTTATCTTATCAGTACACCGCATTTTTCCCATTATTCTTAGAACCAAATCTCTTCTGTTCCGGTTTTCCCATTGTCCATGGGCCAAAAAATGGTTCAAATGGCTCTGAGCACTATGGGACTTAACAGCAGAGGTCATCAGTCCCCTAGAACTTAGAGTTAGAACTACTTAAACCTAACTAACCTAAGGACATCACACACATCCATGCCCGAGGGAGGATTCGAACCTGCGACCGTAGCAGTCCGTGATTCACTACCATGCAATGCTGTGATTCAAACGTACATTCTCAGATATTCCTGCCTTAAATTAAGGAATTCCCTCTTTGTCTGAGCTAGTCTGCTTTTTGCATCCTTTTTGCTTCGACCGTCGTACGTTACTTTGCTTCAAAGGTAGCAGAATTTCCTTAACTTCGGCTCCATCTCGCTAATTAAATTTAATATTAAGTTTCCCACTATTGTCATTTCTGCTACTTCTCTTTTCTTTTGTCTTCCTTCTCAATCCATATTCTGTACTCATTAGACTGTTCATTCCATTCAACAGATTCTGTAATTCTTCTACACTTTCACTCAGGATACCAATGTCATTCATTACCGAATTTTTGATATCCTTTCACCTTGAATTTTAGTCCCACCCTTAAACTATTCCTTTACATCTATTTTGTCTTCTTCTGTATATAAATTAAATGGCAGGAGCGAAAGGCTATATCCCTATCTTACACCCTTTTTAATTACACCGCTTTGTACTTTGTCTTAATTTTACTTGCCATCTTGGTTGTTTTACATAATGTATTTCCCAAAGTTTCTCTATGTCATCATCTCATTTTTCTCAGTATTTCGAAATTCTTGACTATTTAACACTGTTAAACGCTTCTTCTAGGTCTAAAAATCCTCTGAAGGTGTCTTGACATTTCTTCAGTCTTGTTTGCATTACGTCCAACGTCATTACTACACTACTGGCCATTAAAATTGCTACACCAAGAAGAAATGCAAATGATAAACGAGTATTCATTGGACAAATATATTATACTAGAACTGACATGTGATTACATTTTCAAACAATTTGGGTGCTTAGATCCTGAGAAATCAGTAGCCAGAACAACCACCTCTGGCCGTAATAACGACCTTGATACGCCTGGACATTGAGTCAAACAGAGCTTGGATGGCATGTACAGGTACAGCTGTCCATACAGCTTCAACACGATACCACAGTTCATCATCAGTAGTGACTGAGATATTGTGACGAGCCAGTTGCTCGGCCACCATAGACCAGACGTTTTCAATTGGTGAGAGATCTGGAGATTGTGCTGGCCAGGGCAGCAGTCGAACATTTTCTGTATCCAGAAAGGCCCGTACAGGACCTGCAACATGCGGTCGTGCATTATCCTGCTGAAATGTAGGGTTTCGCAGGGATCGAATGAAGGGTAGAGCCACGGTTCGCAACACACCTGAAATACAAGGTCCACTGTTCAAAGTGCCGTCGATGCGAACAAGAGGTGACCGAGGCGTGTAACCAATGGCAGCCCATATCATCACGCCGGGTGAAACGGCAGTATGGCGACGACGAATAGACGCTTCTAATTTGCGTTCACCGCGATTTCGCCAAACACGGATGCGACCATTGTGATGCTGTAAACAGAACCTGGATTCATCCGAAAAAATGACGTTTTGCCTTTCGTACACCCAGGTTCGTCGTTGAGTACACCATCGCAGGCGCTCCTGTCTGTGATGCAGCGTCAAGGGTAACCGCAGCCGTGGTCTCCGAGCTGGTAGTCCACGCTGCTGCAAACGTCGTCGAACTGTTCGTGCAGATGGTTGTTGTCTTTGCAAACGTCCCCATCAGTTGACTCAGGGATCGAGGCGTGGCTGCACGATCCGTTACAGCCATGCGGATAAGATGCCTGTCATCTCGACTGCTAGGCCGTTGAGATCCAGCACGGCGTCCCGTACCCTCCTGAACCCACCGATTCCATATTCTGCTAACAGGCATTGGATCTCGTCCAATGCGAGCAGCAATGTCGCGATACGATAAACCGCAATCGCGATAGGCTACAATCCGACCTTTATCAAAGTCGGAAACGAGATGGTACGCATTTCTCCTCCTTTTACGAGGTATCACGGCAACGTTTCACCAGGCAACGCCGGTCAACTGCTGTTTGTGTACGAGAAATCGGTTGGAAACCTTCCTCGTGTCAGTTCGTTGTAGGTGTCGCCACCGGCGCCAACCTTGTGTGAATGATCTGAAAAGCTAATCATTTGCGTATCACAGCATCTTCTTCCTGTCGGTTAAATTTCGCGTCTGTAGCACGTCATCTTCGTGGTGTAACTATTTTAATGGCCAGTAGTGTACTTGCACTTACCTTTTGCAACGGCTAAACTGATGGTCTTCTCACAGATCCTCAGTTTTCTTTTCCACTCTTCCGTTTATTATTGTTGTCGGCAGCTTGTATGTATGAGCTGCTAAGCTGATTGTGCGATAATTCCCGCAGTCACCTGCCCTGGCAACACTAGCCGCGTTTACTGCTGTGCCGGCCACCTGTGAATGGCGTGGCGGGACGCGGCGATGTGTGTCACGGGGTCAGACGCGGCGTGGTGCTCTGGCGTGGCGCTAAGCGGCGCTGGGCGGAAAGTGGCTGTGGAGGAGTGAGGAGAGGAGAGGAGAGCGGAGTGGCGAATGACCGGTGGGCGCGCGCCGCCGCCGCCAATGGCGCGCCAGAGCGCGGCTGACCGGCCGCGGGAAGGCTCCCATTGGCCGGCGCGCACCCACCTCGAATTTTCATCCGCCGCAGCGGCAGCCGTAGCGGTGCACGAGGAGGCTCGACGCCGCAGCGTCCGCAGTAGCCACATGACGCAGTGCGGCGGTCAACCGCGTGTAAACTTCCGCAAGGCAGTTGTAGAAGCAGCGTGTCTGACGTGGAGACAACACCAGCAGGTCGATGTCCGCCAGTATTGTCAGCTTCCAGAACTAGCTTCCGCTAAGTCGGTGGAAACAGTTTTTTGTATCTTGCTCCATCCACGCGCCAACTAATACATCTTAAATGAGGTGACAAAAGTCATGGCATGGCAATAGGCGCATATGCAGATGGCAGCAGCATCGCATACACGAGGTACAAAAGCGCAGTCAATTGGCGGAGCTGTCATTTGTCCTCAGGTGATTCGTGTGAAAAGTTTTCCGACATGATTATGGCCACATGTCTTTCAACGCAGAATGGTAGTTGGAGCTAGACGCATTGGACATTCCATTTTGGAAATCGTTACGGAATACACTATTCCGTGATCCCCAGTGTAAAGAGTGCGGCGAGAAAAAGATTTGAGGGTGGGATTAAAATTCAAGATGAAAAGGATATCAGTTTTTGGATTCGGTGATGATATTGGTATCCTCAGTGAAAGTGAAGAAGAATTACAGGATCTGTTGAATGGAATGAACAGTCTAATGAGTGCAGAATATGTCAAAATGTCAAATGGCTCTGAGCACTAAGGGGCTTGAGTTCTGAGGTTATCAGTCCCCTAGAACTTAGAACTACTTAAACCTAACTAACCTAAGGAAATCACACACATCCGCGTTCGCGCGGTTCCAGGCTGTAGCGCCCAGAACCGCTCGTTTACTCCGGCCGGCAGTACAGAATATGGACTGAGAAGGAAGACACAAGTAATGAGAAGTGCCAGAAATGACAATAGTGGGAAACTTGACATTAAATTTGATGAGCGAGATGGAGGCGAAGGTAAGACAGCCTTCACTTATCGACCGAGAACAGCACTGTTTGCGTGGCGTTGTCAGTGCTAACAGACAAGCAACAATGCGCGAAATAACTGCAGAAATCAATGTGGGACGAACGTATCCGTTAGGATAGTGCGGCGAAATTTAGCGTTAATGGGCAGACGGCGGACGCGAGAGCTTTTGCTGACTGCTCGCCACATCCGTTGGACTCTACACGATTGGAAAATCATGGGCTGGTCAGATGACTTCCGATTTCCGTTGGTAAGAGCTGATGATAGGGTTTTGAGTGCGGCGCAGTCCCCACGAAGCCATGGATCCAGGTTGTTGTCAACGAGGTGTTGTGGAAGCTGGTGGTGTCCCCACAACGGTGTGTGCTGTGTTCTCAAACAAAGATGGAATTTTTATGAATGGCAATGCGCCATATCACCGGGCCACAACTGTTCGCCATTTGTTTGAAGAGTATTCTGGACCGTTCGAGCGCATGATTTGGCTACGCAGATCACCCGACATAAATCCCATCTATCATTTATGGCACATAATCAAGAGATCACGTCGTGCACAAAATCCAGCTTCGGTCACACTTACGCAATTACGAACGGCTATAGAGGCAGCGTGGCTCAATATTTCTGCAGGCGATTTCCAGCAGCTTGCTGAGTCCATGCCACGTCGAGTTGGTGCAGTACGCTGGGCAAAACGAGGTACATCATGACTTTCGTCACCTCGGTGTACAGACTCTGCCAGCTACCGTACGCTACGTGGCGGAGAGTATCTTGTACTCTTACTGGCCGTTTTCTTTCCTGTTCCACTCGCATGCAGAGCGAGGAAAAAACAACTGTTATAATTTTAATTAATACTGTGTTTACATTGGTTGCTGGTGAGGAGGAAAGTTAGTTATTAGTATTTTATTAATGATCTCATTCATAAGCAGCCATATCGTAGTCATCACTGTCGGCCAAGAAAGTTATAATTAAGCTTTACTTGTTTAATCAGAATCGGATGATGACTCTCCTTGTCCGCAGTCTCGATGAAGCGATTTGCAATCCTGTGTGAATATGATGTCTTGGTTTTCTTGCGTTGCGTAGTCAGTCGCGAAACCTCAGATCAAGCGGAAAGTTTGCTTTGATAGAGTTTAATTATCCGATGAAATAATGGAGTCCTTGGATCTAATAATTGCAGGTTCGTTTCCAACTCATCGGAAGTTCCATTCTGATTACCAGCGAAACGACACCTCCGTGCAAATTTCCAATTAGAGAATAAATATATAATTAAATTCCTTACACACTTTTGATGTAAATGCTCAGTATACATTTTCTTGAGTAGCAGACAATATATTTTCAATCTCTTTCTTCCAGTAATCTCGATAGCAAAATTACAGTTATTCAATGCGGCTATTCGGCACGGAGAAGATCCTAGAAGTCCTCTCAACACACCAGAGAGAATATTACAAAGAGCAATTATGCGCTCATGGAGTAGTAGTAGTACTGTACTACTTTGTGCATCGATTCTGCGAGTACATAGATGGTCAAGCAGGAAACGTAATTCACTCATAGAATTGTGCTGGGATAATTAGTAGAATATAAAGAGATATTGCATGTCTATACGCACCCATACTCATTAAATAGTTTCCGTTGGAAGGCGGTATAGTCCAGAATCGGTATGCCAGTCAGGCAAAATCTCCATGAGCACTGAGGTAATCATTCCACCGATGCACCAGGCTGAAGATACCCGTTTGGTAAAACACCATGTCCTGCTGCGCTGAGAAGTCCATAAGTGCCTGCTGCACATCCTAGCCCGACAGGAATCGTAGACCTGCCATGGAGTTTTCTAAGGGCCAAGGGCGTGTTCTTGAGGTGACAAAATCATGGGATGCATCCTGTATCATGTCGGACCTCCTTTTGCCCGACTTAGTGCAGCATCTCGACGTGGTATATACTCAAGAAGTTTCTGCAAGTCCTCTGCAGAAATATTGAGCCATGTTGCCTCTATAGCCGACCATAACTGTGGGAGTGTCGCCGGTGCAGTATGTTGTGCACGAGCTGATCTCTCGATTATGTACCATAAATGTACGACTGGGTTCATGTCGGTGAAGTGTCGCTCGAAGTGTCAAGAAATAAATGGCGAACAGTTGTGGCCCGGTGACATGCGCATTGCCATCCATCAAAATTTCATCCTTGTTTGGGAATAGGAAGTTCGTGAATGGCAGAAAATGATCTCTAAGTGATCGAACATTATGATTTCCAACCAATGTTCGGTTCAAAACTTCCTGGCAGATTAAAACTGTGCGTCCGACCGAGACCCGAACTCGGGACCTTTGCCTTTCGCGGGCAAGTGCTCTACCAACTGAGCTACCGAAGCACGACTCACGCCCGGTACTCACAGCTTTACTTCTGCCAGTATCTCGTCTCCTACCTTCCAAACTTTACAGAAGCTCTCCTGCGAACCTTGCAGAACTAGCACTCCTGAAAGAAAGGATATAGCGGAGACATGGCTTAGCCACAGCCTGGGGGATGTTTCCAGAGTGAAAATCTCATTCTGAATGTTCGGTTCAGTTGGACCAGAGTACCCTATCCAATCCACGTAAACACAGCCCGCACCATTATGGAGCCACCACCAGCTTGCACATTGCCTTGTTGACAAGTCCACCGCTTCATGGGGTCTGCGCCACACGCGAACCCTATCAATAACTTTACTAAGTGAAATCTGGATTAATCCGACCAGCCAACGGTTTTCTAGTCGACTAGAGCCCAATCGATATTGTTACGAGCCTAAGAGACGCGCTGCAGGCGATATCGTGCTCTTAGCAAATGTACCCGCGTCTGTCTTCTCCTGCCATAGCCCATTAACGCCAGATGTCGCTGCAGTATCGTAATGAATACTTTCGTCGTATGTCGCACATTGATTTCTGCAGTTAGTTCGCGCAGTGTTGCTTGTCTGTTAGCACTGACAATATTGCGTAAACGGCGCTCCTCTCAGTCGTGAAGTGAAGGGCGTCGGCCACTGCGTTGTCCATGGTCAGAGGTAATGCCTGAAATATGAAAATCTCGACACACTCTCGACACTATGGGTCTCGGAATATTGAATTCGGTAACGATTTCCGAAATGGAATGTCCCTTGCGGCTAGCTCCAGCTGCCATTCCGCTGCGAAATTGTGTTGTTTCCCGCACCGCGCGGCATAATCACACCGGAAACTGTGTCACATGAATCATCTTAGTACAAATGACAGCTTCGCCATTGCACTGCCTTTTTATAGTTGGCGTTCACGACACTACCGCCATCTGTGTATGTGCATATTGTTAAACTATCACTTTTGTCACCTCAGCGTAATCTCATAGCGAGAGACCATGACTATAGGGCGGATGTTCAAATGTATCCCACTTCAGCTGTTGATTGTTCATTCTCCGATGTATGACTACCAGCGTTTATGCTGCGACAGCCAGGAAAGGAATAACCGCAGGTTGTTCCTTTTTGGACGCATTTGGTAATAATTGCGCCATAGCTCACATTTCCGCATTTAACGTATGCATGTCGGGAAGACACAAATGCCGCACTGATCCTTGCCGCCATGTCGGTGCTTATATACTGTCATTGTAAGCGCGCTGCTTTCCATATAAGTTGCAGGAACGCCCTCAAACGGAAAGTTATTGATGGTTTCTTTTACGTTGGCGGCAGTAGAATCGTTCTACAGTCAGTTTGAGACCTCCATGTCGGTGCTTATATACTGTCATTGTAAGCGCGCTACGTTCCATATAAGTTGCAGGAACGTCCTCCAAACAGAAAGTTATTGATGGTTTCTTTCACGTTGGCGGCAGTAGAATCGTTCTACAGTCAGTTTGAGATGCCGGTTCTCTAAATTTTCTCAAGAGTGTTCCTCAAAATAACGTCACCTTCCTTCCAGGGATTCCCATGTGCGTTTCCGAAGAATCTCCGTAGTTATTGTCTGTTGATCGATCTACACTGATAAGCCAAAACATTATGACCACTGCCCATTGCGATGTTGAAAGCCACCTGGTGGCGTCGTGGATACGTCATACAGTATCAAAAGTATTTTATCGGAGCAGACCCGGACGGTGGATCACCCTAAAGAAGATATGGTTCAAATGGCTCTAAGCACTATGGGACTTAACATCAGAGGTCATCAGTCCCCTACACTTACAACTACTTAAACCTAATTAACCTAAGCACATCACACACACCCATGCCGAGGCAGGATTCTAACCTGCGACCGTAGCAGCCGCGTGGTTTCGTACTGAAGCGCCTAGAACCGCGCGAAAATATGGGCTGCAAGTGGGGAATGCCATGAAGATAAATGTCTTTGACAAAGAGCAGATTATTATTACGCAGAGCGTGTGAACGGGTAACTCGAAAACGGCAAAGCTGAATGAATGTTTCTTTGCTAATGTCGTGAGCATCTACGAAAAGAGATAGAAACTACTACTCGATGCTAAATGGTTGGACCTCCACGATTTTTCACAGGACTTGGGGTTCGGAGCCTTGTCTTCTCTGTAAAACAGAATAGATGGCGGTCTGTGCCACCTCTGCCGAAAGAGCACAATGCTGTTGCATGCACAAGTGTTTAGCAGCACAACGTTCGTCGTACATTGTTGAACTTGGAGTGTACAAGGGCACAACGTTCATCGTACATTGTTGAACATGGAGTGTATAGGAGCACAACGTTCATCGTACATTGTTGAACATGGAGTGTATAGGAGCACAACGTTCATCGTACATTGTTGAACATGGAGTGTACAAGAGCACAACGTTCATCGTACATTGTTGAACATGGAGTGTATAGGAGCACAACGTTCATCGTACATTGTTGAACATGGAGCTCCGCAGGAGACCACCCCCACACGTTCACTTGTTGACCCAACGACATCGTCAGTTACGACTGCAGTGGGCACGAGATCATCGGGACTCGACAGTCGATCAAGTGAAACGTGTCGGCTCTTCGGGTGAATCACAGACTTGCTACACGAGGTCGCTGGACGTCTCCACAAACGCCGTCATCGAGGTGAACGACGGCTCGAAAAGTGCAACACACTACGGACTCAAGCTGGTGGGCGCAGTATTGTGCTATGGGAGACATTCTCCTTCGCTTTTGTCGGAGCTGGGGTAGTAATCGAAGACACGGCAGCAGCTGGGAACAACCAGCATCCCTTCCTGCTTGATGCCTTCTCCGACGGCGATGCCATCTTTGAGCAGTATAATTGTCCGTGGCTCGGTGTCAGTATCGTACTAAAGTGGTTTGAGGAACATTATAATCAACTCACGTTGATGTCTCGGCGGTAAAATTTGCCTGATGTAAATCCTATGGAAGTTGTCTAGGCCGCTATCGAACGCGTACGCTAATCAGCGGCCCGTTATTTACACAAATTACATGACCTGTTCGTAGACATTTAATGCCACAGCCTCCATAAACCTGCCAACTAAATGTCGGATCCCTGATACGCAGGATCAGTGATTTATTTCGTCCCAAAGACGGACAAACAAGCTACACTCCTGGAAATTGAAATAAGAACACCGTGAATTCATTGTCCCAGGAAGGGGAAACTTTATTGACACATTCCTGGGGTCAGATACATCACATGATCACACTGACAGAACCACAGGCACATAGACACAGGCAACAGAGCATGCACAATGTCGGCACTAGTACAGTGTATATCCACCTTTCGCAGCAATGCAGGCTGCTATTCTCCCATGGAGACGATCGTAGAGATGCTGGATGTAGACCTGTGGAACGGCTTGCCATGCCATTTCCACCTGGCGCCTCAGTTGGACCAGCGTTCGTGCTGGACGTGCAGACCGCGTGAGACGACGCTTCATCCAGTCCCAAACATGCTCAATGGGGGACAGATCCGGAGATCTTGCTGGCCAGGGTAGTTGACTTACACCTTCTAGAGCACGTTGGGTGGCACGGGATACATGCGGACGTGCATTGTCCTGTTGGAACAGCAAGTTCCCTTGCCGGTCTAGGAATGGTAGAACGATGGGTTCGATGACGGTTTGGATGTACCGTGCACTATTCAGTGTCCCCTCGACGATCACCAGTGGTGTACGGCCAGTGTAGGAGATCGCTCCCCACACCATGATGCCGGGTGTTAGCCCTGTGTGCCTCGGTCGTATGCAGTCCTGATTGTGGCGCTCACCTGCACGGCGCCAAACACGCATACGACCATCATTGGCACCAAGGCAGAAGCGACTCTCATCGCTGAAGACGACACGTCTCCATTCGTCCCTCCATTCACGCCTGTCGCGACACCACTGGAGGCGGGCTGCACGATGTTGGGGCGTGAGCGTAAGACGGCCTAACGGTGTGCGGGACCGTAGCCCAGCTTCATGGAGACGGTTGCGAATGGTCCTCGCCGATACCCCAGGAGCAACAGTGTCCCTAATTTGCTGGGAAGTGGCGGTGCGGTCCCCTACGGCACTGCGTAGGATCCTACGGTCTTGGCGTGCATCCGTGCGTCGCTGCGGTCCGGTCCCAGGTCGACGGGCACGTGCACCTTCCGCCGACCACTGGCGACAACATCGATGTACTATGGAGACCTCACGCCCCACGTGTTGAGCAATTCGGCGGTACGTCCACCCGGCCTCCCGCATGCCCACTATACGCCCTCGCTCAAAGTCCGTCAACTGCACATACGGTTCACGTCCACGCTGTCGCGGCATGCTACCAGTGTTAAAGACTGCGATGGAGCTCCGTATGCCACGGCAAACTGGCTGACACTGACGGCGGCGGTGCACAAATGCTACGCAGTTAGCGCCATTCGACGGCCAACACCGCGGTTCCTGGTGTGTCCGCTGTGCCGTGCGTGTGATCATTGCTTGTACAGCCCTCTCGCAGTGTCCGGAGCAAGTATGGTGGGTCTGACACACCGGTGTCAATGTGTTCTTTTTTCCATTTCCAGGAGTGTATTAAGCAGCTGATTTGGAAATTTGTGGTAAGTTCGTATGGTACCAAACTGCTGAGGTCGTCGGTCCCTAGGCTTACACACTACTTAAGCTAACTTACGCTAAGGACAGCACACACACCCATGGCCGAGGGAGGACTCGAACCTCGGACGAGTGGAGCCACGCGAATCGTGGCAAGGCGCCTCAGACCGCACGGCTCATCATAATGTTTTAGCTCATCAGTGTATCAACACGCCTCTGAACTCCTTCAATATATTCCTTTAATCCGACCTGGAGTGGATCCGAAACACCCAAGTACTCAATAGCAGGTCCCGCTAGTGTCCTATCCGCGGTGTGCTTTACAGATGACTCACACTTTCCTAAAATTCTCCCAGTAAACCAATGTCGATCATTCGTCTTCCTCAATACTTTTCTTACAAGCTCGTTCCATTTCATATACCTTTGCAACGTTACGCCTAGATATTTAAAGACGAGACTATCTCCAAGCAGCAGACGACTGTTGCTGTACTCGAACATTATCAGTTTATTTTTCCTACTCAGCTGCATTAATTTACATTTTTCTAGATTTACAGCTAGCTGCCATTCATCACATCAGCTAGAAATTTTATCTACGGCTTCTTGTATCCTTCTACAGTCTCTCAAGTTCGACGCGTTCACGTGCACCACGGTATCATCAGCAAACAGCCGCAGATTGTTGCTCATCCTGTGCGTCAGATCATTTATGTATACATACACGTATAAATCTGGAAACCTACCCTGTATGCTTGTACCTTCCTTAACAGTCTGCAATGGGGCACCGTGTCAAACGCTCTTCGGTGATCTAGGAATATGGAATCTGCCTGTCGCCTTCATCCATGGTTCGTAACATGTGGTGTGAGGAAAGAGCAAGCTGAATTTCGCAAGAGTTACGCTTTCTAAAACCGTGCTGATCTCTGAACAGAAGCTTTTCTGCCTCAAGGAAATTCATTATATTCAACGTGAGAACATGTTCAAGAATTCTACAGCAAACAATTCTTAACGAGTTACAAGCTGCTGGAAGTTTTTTTTCTCTCTCAGTCTTGCAGAAGTTTTGTGTGTTCAATATCAGTACAATTACGTTAGTAACAAAAATTGCGACATACCCTTATGGACCGGTAACAGAACGCTATTATTAATAGAGAAAGTGCAGTGATTTCTTTTATTGTGGTTCACGAAACATGTGGATTTTGATAACCGGGTTTCAAAGCAAAACGCAGTAGAAAATAATGAGACGATTTTGAGACCACAGATGCAGAAATATGCAAAAAATTCAAAAATTGCGAGCTCATTACGAAACATAAATTAATTAAGTGTTTTGTATATGACCTGGTAATTCTATACGAGGGCAATGAAACAGCTCAAAAACAAACAGAAGTTCTTATTAAAAAAAATTGAAACAATAAAATACTTCTATAGAAACTACTTGGCATCAAAAATTCTGCAGCAAGAGTAGGCCTCCAAGTACTATTTAAAACACGAAATACATGTCTAGGAACTATCTGGCACCCAAAATAATAACGTATTTCTTGAAAACTTAAATATATACGCCTCTGTATCCATTTTTTACCCAAATATTTATTTTTTCCTTAACTTCTTTCCCGTCATAGCTTTTAATAATATTAATGCGTCAAGGATGGCAACTATTGCGATTCGATTTTCATCACGACATTGTAAACTTCCATTTGCATATCTCATGGTGCAAATCTAGTGTAAGCACTTCTGCAAGTACCTGGAGCAAGTTCCTGAATATAACTTACCCAAGCGACTAGCAAAGTGAATTTGTGCAAATTTTTGTTCTAATGCAAGGACGCTGTAGAAAATAATGAGACAGATTTTGAGACCACAGATGTAATTGCGGAAGTTCCTTGCCAGTGGACATACACCTTTATGTTGCACAGCTGGCCAATGGGTCTGAAAAACTGGCGATTAAGTCAGAGTTCCTAGTGCACTGCCTCCAGTAGTGCCGCACAAGTGGACCGGATCAATCGGAGGTCGACCGGAGCAGGTGCGAAAAAAACGACTAAAGCCGGATCAGAATGACAGATGATAGTTAGTTATTTACGACAGAGCTACCATTGTTTTCAGTAATAAGTCTTCTGGCTGGTTTGATTCGGCTCGTCACGAATCCCATTCTTGTCCCAAACTCATCACCTCACAGTAACACTTGGGCCCTACTTCCTCAACAGTTTGTTGTATATATTCCAGTCTCTGTGTTTTTCTGCAGCTTTTACCCTCTACATCTCCCTGTAGGGTCATGGAAGTTATTCCCCAATGTCTTAACACATATTCTGTCATCTTGTCACTTCTTCTTTTCAATGAGTCTATCCCCACGGATTCTGCGGAAAACCTCTTAATTTCTTATATTATCAGGTCGCTTAATTTTCAACATTCTTCTATAGACCTCACATCAAACTATTCGATTCTCTTGTTCTCAGCTTCCCCCACAGTCCATGATTCACATCCATACCATGCTGCGCTCCAGACGTGCGTCCTCGAAAAATTCTTCCACATATGACTGGCTTTGTTATTAGTAGACTTCATTTGGCCAGGAATCCCCTTCTTAGCCTGTGTTAATCTGCTTTTTATGTGCTCCTTGCTTCGTTCGTCACACGTTGTTTTACTCCCAAGCTAGCCTAATTCCTTCATTTCGTCTACTTCGTGGTCCCTAACATTGATGTTAAGTTTCTCACTAATTCATTTGAGTTATTCCTCATTACTTCTGTTTCTTCGATTTACTCTCAGTCCATATTCTGTGCTCAGTACAGTGTTCATCCCATTCAGTCTGCCTTAAAATTCTCCTCACGTTCACTGAGGATAGAAATTTCATCGGAAAATCTTTATATCCTTTCACCCTGAGTTTTAATCCCACTCATGACCCTTTCTTTTATTTCTGTCATTGCTTAGGTGATATATGGATTGAACAGTACGATTGAAAGACTACATCCCTGTACTACACTTTTTGTAAATCGAGAACTTACCCGTTTTTTCCCTTTAGCTTATTCCTAATTGTTTCAAAATTTCGAGCGCCTTCCAGCATTTTACATTGTCGAACGATTTGTCCGTGTCGACAAACCCTGTGACCATGTTTTCATTTATCTTCGGTCTTGTTTCCATTATCAGGCACAACGTCATAACTGCCCCTCTGATAGCCTTATTTTTTCTAAAGCCAAACTGATCGTCATCTAATACATCGACAGATTTGTTTTACATTGTTTCGTATATTATTCCTGTTAGCAGCTTGGAAGCATGAGCAGTTAAGCTACTATAGCAACAACGAAACAGATAAGAGAAACTTGGTCGCGCTCACTGTTTTGTGCGCCGTTGCCATATCGCTCTGTGGATGGCAGTTCCGGCCGCTAGCGTAGTTCTAATTCGTTTTCGTCACTTGCTTTACTTCTTTCTACTGTTCATATTTTATAATACGCTATAGAATGACTGCATCTGATAGCAATAGTGAGAAGAACATAACGTTATTACGAGCTTACGAAGGGACTCGATTCTTATAGCACAGCCGTTGCTGCCGCGGTCATATTGGGTGTGCAGGTAACGGTGGACCACCCACATCGTGACCATCTGTAAATCACTTTATTATTCTGATCTAGGTACTGTCCACTCCAAACAGGGATCCACAAATAACAGCTGAAATGATGGGGCTCATATGACGAAAGAGAGTGAATAGATTCTCAGACTGTGTCTTATGGTCCATGTTACTTGTCACATAGAGTAGCAATTTTTCTGAGAATAGTATCGCGTCTGTAATCACGAATTATACAGGGTGTTTGGCCATTACTGGTGCAATAGAAAGAGTCAATTGGAGGACCAGAAGCAAGCAAATAATACTAATAAACATAGGTTCCGGAAACCAATGGTTTTCTCGATACGACATATGCAAAAGAGCAGGTATGCAGATTTTACGACAACACTGATAATGCTTAAGGCTAAGTTTAAGCTGCAGCTTCGTCGCTGGCACACCACTGTAGGTTTTTTTGACTTTCTTTCATTGTATGAAGCGAAGAGTGACCTTGTATCAACCAATCACAAATGCAGATTCGGGCTGCACCGGCGATATGTGAACAGGTTGGCTGCAGCATAAACGCTGCTGTGTGTTCCAGGTACCACTTCCCACAAAGCGCAAGAAACGTAATGTACAGCTGTAGCATTTGATGCGGTAGACATTGTTCCACACACATTTTCAAATGAATAAATGGCTGAGACAGCCGGCCGGTGTGGCCGAGCGGTTCTAGGCGCATCAGTCTGGAACCGCGCGACCGCTAGGGTCGCAGGTTCGAATCTCGCTTCGGGCATGAATGTGTGTGATGTCCTAGGGTTGGTTAGGTTTAAGTAGTTCTTAGTTCTAGGGACTGATGACCTCAGAAGTTAAATCTCATAGTTCTCAGAGCCATTTGATTCTGGCTGACACACATTACATGTACGAGCGTGTTACTTGCAATGGCAATGCACGGGGGGGGGGGGGGGGGGGGGGGGACAGGTCGAGTCGTATCCCAGAGAATGATGCAGTGTGTTTACTAAGTCCCATCAGCGCATGGGCGAGACCCGTTCTTTTAAATCCAATACGAAACATGTAAGTAAATGAAGAACGGTGTCGACACTAGGGACACAGGAGCGTGTATTACGACAAGTGGACGCAACGGTAGTACCAGAAGGATTGCTGGAGTACAACGCCTTTCGCCCTCGACTATACGGCGGATATTATATTAGGGACAGTAGTACCCATATCATGCACAAAGCGTGTAAACCCTGTCTGTCCAGCTTTCGGCCTATAGATATGGGAATTATCGACAGTTCCTCGTGCTCGTGTTATTTACAGACGAAGGATGCTTTACTCGAGACGGTATTATGAACATCCACAACACAGACGTTCGGGCTTACGAAAATCCACATGCTACTATTGACAGGGCACATTAGCAGAGATTTTCCGTTAACATTTTGACAGGTATCATTGGTGATCAATTGGCAGGGCCACATTTCCCCACTGCCCAACTTAATGGTCGAGTGTTCTTTCATTTACTGCAACGTAAGCTAATCGACTATTTGGATGATGTTCGTTATAGTGAAAGGATACGTACCGTATATGGTACATGTACGATGGTACAACGGCACACTTTCGTATGGTCGCTCGGGAAAATGTACGAATCTTCGACGACAAGTGTATCGGTAATGACTCACCTAAAACATACCACTCCCCCCACCCCCTCTCAGATTCTCCAAATGTAACCTGCAGGATTTTCGTGTGTGAAGATATTTAAAACCTTTAGTATATCCCAGCTCCATTGCTAGTGTCGATGAACTTGGGTGGAAGCATCGTGGATCGTTGTCAATGCATTCGGAACATGCCTGGGATTTTTGAACCTGTATAAACATGGATGAGGAAGAACACCGCTGTCACATTAACGGCGGCCATATGGAATACTTCCTGTAATGTGTCTGTCCTGAAGTGCAAATTTGCAGTTTGCATCCTTGGGGGCTCTGTTATAACGCGTTCATGCACTCTGTCGTTACGCGTCGTGTCGGGGAAACTATCACTTCCCAGACCTATGTTTGTTATGACTGTTGGCTTGCTTCATTGTCCTTTGCTGGCTCCTTTCGTTTTTATTAACAATAAGTCAAACATTCTGTACATAATACAGTTCAGTGGCTTAGCCGGCACGTAACAAATTTCATATCCCAATGTCCGGAGTTCCATCTCAGACAGGTAGGGATTTTTCTTTCTGAACTCATTGATTGTTTCACCTCTGTGCAACGATTTCTTGGGCAGACAACAATTCCGCATCTCAGAAAACATCGAGCAGGACTTTGTTAATCCTCCTACTCCAATTCCGCATCTTGTCCTTCAGGCTGAAGAGCGCGCATTTCGCCAAATACGTGCAGCTGAGGACGTCACCTTAGGGTCAGATAGCTCTTGAGTGGCGGCAGAGACGAGCATGGCAGTGCTGAATCTAGTACCGAGAACGTAAGTTAATTAAAAGTGCTACTAGAAATCAACGATGTTGATACTGAAGACAGAGAATAGGGTAAAAATAATATATAGTGAAAGGCCCCGGGGCCGGCCGGGGTGGCCGAGCGGTTCTAGGCGCTACAGCCTGGAACCGCGAGACTTCTACGTTCGCAGGTTCGAATCCTGCCTCGGGCATGGATGTGTGTGCTGTCCTTAGGTTAGTTAGGTTTAAGTAGTTCTAAGTTCTAGGGGACCGATGACCTCAGAAGTTAAGTCCCATAGTGCTCAGAGCCATTTGAACCATTTGAAAGGCCCCGGGAGTACACAACATTCTACCATCTGGTGAGAAAGATGTGTGAGACAGGCGAAATACCCTCAGACTTCAAGAAGAGTAAAATAATCCACTCGCAAAGAAAACAGGTGTTGAAAGGTGTGAAAATTACCGAACTGTCGGTTTTATAAGTCACAGCTGTAAAATACTAATCCTTTGCAGACAAATGGAAAAACTGGTGGAAGCCGACCTCGGGGAAGATCAGTTTGGATTCCGTAGAAATGTTGGAACACGTTAGGCAATACTGACCCTACAACAAATCGTAGAAGATAGATTATGGAAAGGCAAACCTACGTTTCTAGCATTTTAGATTTAAAGCTTTTGACAATGTTGACTGGGATACTCTCTTTCAAATTCTGAAGGTGGAAGGGGTCAAATAAAGGGAGCGAAACGCTATTTACAATTTGTACAAAAACCAGATGGCAGTTATAAGAGTCGAGGGCCATGAAAGGAAAGCAGTGGTTGGGAGGGGAGTGAGACAGGGTTGTAGCCTATCCACGATATTATTTAATCTGTATATTGAGCAAGCATTAAAGGAAACAAAAGACAAATTTGGAGTAGGAATTAAAATCCATGGTGAAGAATAAAATGCTTAAGGTTTGCCGATGGCATCGTAATTCTGTCAGACACAGCAAAGGACATGGAAGAGCACTTGAACGGAATGGACAGTGTCTTGAAAGGAAGATATAAGATTAACATCAACAAAAGCAAAACGAAGATAAAGGAAAGTAGTCGAATTATATCAGGTGATGCAGAGGCAATTAGGTTAGGAAATGAGGCACTTAAAGTAAGGATGACAACTGATGATTGTCGAAGTACAGAGGATATAAAATATACTGGCAAGCAAAGCGTTTCTGAAGAAGAGAAATTTGTTAATATGTGTGCGGGTTTTAACACTTTGTTTGAATGAACTCACTCTAAAAGTAACATTTTTGTGAGTAACTTGAGATTATTATGAACAGACTCTTAGAGTTCGCTCAGTAATGTCGGCTCTGATTCTGTGCAAAAGATGATATAACGAAAAAGAGACAGAATGTGAAATAGAGAGATCGCACTTTTTAAAGTGTGTTTCGCTCAAAACTTAAATGTTTTCGTTTGCTTATTAATATGATCTGTGTAAATGCCATTCAACTGAAGTTCGTTGTTGTAGGCTTGTAATTTCTTTCGTTTGAACACTGTTTCGCCGTACTTCTGTCAGTGAGATTATTTAAGAGAACTTACCTTTCGTTAATAGTACTCTTTAGATCCACTCCCACTACATCGCTTACTGATGTGTTACTCACAGTGATAAGGGAAAAATCGGAGGTCCTGCTACTAGTTGTGTATCTCGGGTACCAGCGATCAGGACAGCCTTGGAGAAATTGTGGAGTTCGTGTGCTGAGCAGGTAAAAGTGGAGGAGTTCGTGTGAGCCAGATTTGTTGATGTGAATTACGCCAATCTGGACCACGGTCGAAGAGTCCTTGTAAAACTGGTTAAGTTAATTGTAAGCTCTAAGAAGGCGCGGTTAAATACCTAGGCGTAAGAGTTTGCAATGGTCGTAGATAGAGCAGGTAGCAGCTTTCGATTCGCTGGTAAGATTCGGTGACACCAAGAAGTTAATTACTTGCGAAGCACTGGTGAGACCCATATAGGAACATTGGTCAAGCATGTTCGACCCATACCAAGCAGGATTTAGTGGTCATACTGAATTCTACAAAGAAAGGCATCACGAATAGTTTGACGCAAGGTAGAGCGTTACGGTGACACTGAAAACTCTAAAGAGGCAAACCAGATACACTATAAAAACTACTTACAAAGTTTTACGAAGCAGCATTGAGTTTTCTGCGACAGACAGTTCCGGACGATTACTCCGTTACTGTTGTTACTGTTCCTGGTAATTCATTGCCATTAGAGTAATCGTAAAGTAAAGGGTATTTTTGCTCGTTTATACACAATACGTTATATTATGTACGTTCAGGGTCAGTTGCTAGTCACTGTATCAAGAGCGGAGCCTGTGTAGGTCTTCAGACTTGTCACTACGGTCTTTTGTCGTTGCATTCTTCCTGCAGACAGAACGTCCCCTAATAGCTTCTTATCCACTTTATCATTATTACGTAGGGCTCCCAGAAATGCTGCGACAAACTTCGAGGTGGTGTAGAGGGTGTCTTGCAGAACAAATTGAGTTTAGGAATCCGTGTCTGGAAACGTCATCCAACGACGCTGCAGAGCCTCGAAGTTATAGGTGCCGGCGCCTGTCACTAGGCCAACCCTTTCACAGAAAACGTGACTTTGTACGCCGACCGACCGTAGGCGGAACATCTCGCAATGTTATTTGTTATTGTATGATCGCCTGAAGGCCACGATCGCCAGTGGAGAAGATGAAGCTGGTTGCTGAGTGCACAGGCCTTGTTTCCTATGAATGTGATTATGCTTTTCTGCCTTGGTGGAGGACGCTTTTGGACACGGTTTTCTATCTGCAATTCATTTTTCCCCCGTATACTGAAAACCACTGGTGATTTTAGAGAATTGCAGGAGAAAAATAAACTGCAGATGGACACCCATGTCCGAAACCGTCATCCACCGAGGCAACAGAGCGTAGGACTGATAGGAGGCAAGCCCTGTCTAAGTAGCAGCTAGCTCAATCTTCTCCACCGGCGATTCTGGCAATCAGTAGCGATCACTGAAAAGCAACCCACGTTGCGAAGTATTCCGCCTACAGTCCGTCAGCGTATAAAGTCACATTTTCGGCCGAAGGGGTGGCATAGCGTCAGGCGCCGGCGCCTGTATCTTCGACGCTCTGCAGCGTCTTTGGATGACGCTTCCGCACTCGGGTTCCAGTCCTCGATTTGTTCCTCAAGACACCCTCTACAACTTCTCGAAAAGTTTGTCGCAACATTTCTGGGACACCCTGCATGAATGAAAACAAACACACACACACACACACACACACACACACACACACACACACACACACACTAACGAACAAACAAACATATGTAACATGTACTTCAGAATATTAAATTTTATATGTTTGTCCAGTGGCTAGAATTTGTCTGCATAATACCACATCATCCCTGTGGTAATATCTAATGGATAACTGCTGTATACGCTTCACTAGACTCTATAGTAAACATGTCGCTTCTTGTGATGGGCCAGCCGCTGTGGCCGAGCGGTTCTAGGCGCTTCAGTCCGGAACCACGCTGCTGCTATGGTCGCGGGTTCGAATCCTGCCTCTGGTATGGATGTGTGTGTGATGTCCTTAGGTTTGTCAGGTTTACGTAGTTCTAAGTCTAGGGGACTGATGACCGCAGATGTTAAGACCCATAGTGCTTAGAGCCATTTGAACATTCTTATGATACCAGAGGACAGCGATGGTAATATGGTTAGTGTCCTTTTCTGTGCCACGCTTACACGGGGGTGGTTCTGTTGATTGTTAGCTATGAATGTGCTTCCTAAACCTTCCGCGATTAACCATTAGCGGGAGTTTGTCACGAGAAACTTCCTACGCTATAAGCAGCCATACGAGATTGCATGCCGCGCGGGATTAGCCGAACGGTCTCAGGCGCTGCAGTCCTGGACTGTGCGGCTGGTCCCGGCGGAGGTTCGAGTCCTCCCTCGGGCATGGGTGTGTGTGTTTGTCCATAGGATAATTTAGGTTAAGTAGTGTGTGAGCTTAGGGACTGATGACCTTAGCAGTTAAGTCCCATAAGATTTCACACACATTTGAACACATTTTTTTATAGATTGCATCTAAATTGATAGATCGATGCACTCCTGTTCCTAGTAAGGTCTCAGTTCGCTTCTGTGCACACCCCTGTGAACGGATTCTATTGACACAGCAGTCTGAAGTGCTAAATGACGAAGATTTTGTCGGACTTCTTTCTCAAGCCTGTTAAACTAGTTATGTCCGATACGCTACCTATCCATAGTCCAGGCAACGGGCAGCTGCGTCATGTGGCGATCTGGATCAGCTTACGGGGCTGTTTCTTCCTTTGCAACGCTGGAGGCGTCCCTCGAGGCGTAAGCGAAGTGTGTTGCGGCCGTGCTCACCAATCGATGATAGCACCTGGTGACATATTTGTAGCTACGCTCTCGCAGCTGCAGCTGTATGCACAAGTGTTCGTTTCGATATCTACGCACTACGTATAAAATAATGCATTAATTCCAGCAAGATGATCTTTCAGAACAGCAACGGAAAAAAAAGTTTGATGACAGCACTGGTCTTTTTGTGTCATGACGTATCCTTCATTGAAACCTAGAATCACTAAATTTGTATTTTTTGATGTAATCGTGTGTATTCCGTGCTGTGTGGTTAGCTTAACAGTGTATTAAACTAATGAGATTATTAATATTATTTTGCTCCCTGCTCTTTATTCGATATGAAATAAAATTCTCTGGAACATTGATATGATGATGCTGAAGTCCCATACTCCTTGACAGAGCGTAGGGGAACGATGTGGGAGACCCGCACCGCCGTACTAAGCAAAGTCCTAGTGGAGGTGGTTTGCCATTGCCTTCCTCCGACCATAATGGGGGTGAATGATGATGATGAAGACGACGCAACACCCAGTCATCACGAGGCAGGTGAAAATCCCTGACCCCGCCAGGAATCGAACCTGGGACCCCATGCTCAGGAAGCGAGAACTCTACCGCGAGACCACGAGTTGCGAACAACATTGATACACAAAAACTCAAATTTGAGGTTTCGCGTAACTTTCTCTATGAAACATAATCAAACTTCACGGTAAACATTTACCTTTGTAACAGTAAGTAAGGCGAAGCTCTCGGCCTAGGCTTCTCTTCCTTCCTTTCTTTCCTTTTTTAATTTTTTTTAAGAAGGGCAAGAAAACTCTCACTTCTCTCAGAGTTTCTCCTTAGCAATATCGATTGTGTCGCAGCTAGAACAGGACATTTATGAAGACCTCGTCAGAATGCTATTAACAATTGACACAGGTGAAAGCGTATCTGAATGTTCCTCTGAGACTCCACAAAAACAAAAGGAGCAAGTAAAAAGTTTTTGAGTTTCTCTATTAGCAAAAATCACATGGAATTTGCATCCTATTAAAAGATATATTTCAATATTGTTAAGAAAACCTTTAAATGCGTAAATACTGTTCGTGTGTAGACCCTGCGAGACTGTTTCGAAGTAGAGGGTGATCCAGTCTCTACGGTCAGCAAAGTATGCAGACTTTTGTAGCACTGTTTGTACCGTGGAACAGTTCAAATAGTTTTTAAAAAAATCTTTTTCATCCTTCACCGTCGCTCATATCTTACCATCATGCGAGAATTAAGACGCGGAGAGTTTCTACCTCTTTACGTTTGCGGCAACTAGATCGTTAGCGCGATGGAAGTTCTTTCAGGTGAGAGACAAGCCGTGATCAGATTATCTCTATCAGTCACCGCTGCCGTTAGCCCTAAATAGAAAGCGTGACGCTCTAATTATTCCTTCCCGGGATCAGGCTGACAAAGAGTCCGCATCACCCATCATTCATAGCTGCTGCTCTGGAATGGCAGATGCCGCTCAAAAAGCTGATTCACTTTGTTTTCAACCTGTTGGAACGGCCTGCTTGAAAGACGCCAAGTGAGCTGGACGTGCCTTCTGGCAGCCACCGTGGCCACCATGATCTGCATCGTTTGGAACTTCCAAGAGACAGATCGCTCCCCGTGGATTCAGATACTATAATGAAAACTGTCGCGCAACGAAATAATCAGACGAACGGGGTGGTACTTCCATATGAATCCCGAATGTTGGTTCTTCGACGCAGCATCAGTTATCTCAATAAAAGGGTGTTCATCTATGTACTGAAATAAAATATCGCTTCAAACTGGGTCCATTTTATTACAAAAACTCTGTGCCAAAAAGATAAAACGATTTTTCGAACAAAATGATATCGATGGATAATAAGCAGTCTAAACTAATGATTGATTCACTTGCCAAAGACAGCGGGATATAGGGAAGAAGGGAATAGTAGCCATCCTCCAAGTAACTGATAAAAAGGAACGATGGCGGTGTCGTCACAGTGACGGCTCGGACCTTGCCAGAAGGCGTATGTCACATGAAACTACTATAAGTAATTGGGTCATTAATGAGGTCTGCAAAACTTAATCGAAAGTATCGTGATCCCGGAATCTAGCTCAGTCTAAGCCACGCGCCTAATAAACGACTGGTACTTATCATCTCCGGTTATGTGGGCTGCAAATTCTCATCATGATTTAGCCTGCAGGATGGAGTAGTGTGGACGGCTGTTGACAGATTAGTCGCTGGGTATCATCTCTTCCCCCAGAAGCAGCCGCATCTCCAACCATAGTGACAAAAAAGACGGGCAACAGTGTGCTCTCGCAGAGGAGTAGAAACCGGGTGTTCTTGCAGAGCTGTCCCGAGTGCTCTCCCAGATTTGTCGAATCGTGTGCCTTCACAGGACTGCTCTCCCCGATTTTCAAATAAACTTTCACCAGTGGCAAGGCTCTGTTAAATTCTGGCCAACGTAAACGTTCATAACAAAACTGCCAAACTCTCTCGTAGGAAAAGTTTTGTCAACAAACCAGTGACTTTTGTTCCTGCGACCACAGTTCCTAAAACTTAAGCGCGAAATTCCCACTCTTGAGCGACATTTTTATTTCAGACAGTTTGCGGTTCTCCATCCTCTGTAATGCTTAGATAATGACCCGCTAGCCTACATTCTCTGGTACTTTGTTTTCGCAAAGCTCTTTTCCCGCGCTTTCGTCAACACGGGAGGCCATTTAGTGTGGAGAAGGTGTCCCGTTGATGGCAACTCGCCTCCATGAAGAGAGAAAAGAAATTCTAAAACGACCTCACCTGTTTCTCTTCCCACGAAAAAGGCAGAGATCTTCGACTGCGAGTGGCGCCACACACTCTTAATGTCAGCCATAGCAAACAAAATTTGTGCAGTGGTGCTCTGACCGAATAGCTTAGGCTTTTGAAAATGGGCAGTTTTCTGCACAGGATCAAATTTTCTTCGTGGTTGATTATAACAGCCTTTTAAGGTGGAGTCGATGGACTCTCATGCTGTGTTGTTCATCACACTCAAAGATAAAGTTTGCGAACGCTGGCGGTTGGGTGCCTGGCCTTAACAAAACAGATGATATGCTACCTGCCTTGTAAGCGGCCCATTGTCCCGTGGCGGCATTTCTCTTAGAAACGGGAACTACTTCATTTGGACTAGTCTGGAGTCACCAAAATTCGCCTGTCGCCTTCTCGCTACATTCTGCGACCGAGACGGCGGAAATATTCCATATGCAGTAGCTGCCCACTGTGGACAGGATTTTAAAACGAGGGCTGACGGCTTAATCGTTGAAATCAATGAGGTTGCTCATAATCAGGATTGATATACTTCATCGGTACGAGAATGTCTCAGATGCGAAAACTGAATTAAAGAATTGGAATAAAATTAAGGTGAACTGACTGCCGTGTTTCAAGCTAACTTTTATTCATGTGTATATTCCTAAATTTTTTAATCCATCAGAAAGACGTCACACAATAAGTAGCCATAAGGTTTTGATTATCCCCTGGAAATTTTTTTCCTTAAATTCAGTTCCTTTTCACTAGTTACCTGATCTACTCATCTAATCTTCAGCATTCTTCAGCAGCACACCAATTCAAAGCTAGTATTTTCATCTCTGTGTAAGGGGCAACACTGTGTAAGAGAGGAAGAAAATCAGGTGCATTCAGGCATCCAGATTTTAAGAGTTCATCGAACCACCTTCACAATTGTCTGTTATTCCAATCAGGTATAGCGCGCGGGAAGAATGAACACCTATATCTTTCCGTACGAGCTCTAATTTCCCTTATTTTATCTTGGTGATCGTTCCTCCCTATGTAAGTCCATGTCAACAAAATATTTTCGCATTCGGAGGAAAAAGATGGTGATTGGAATTTCGTGAGCAGATTCCGTCGCAGCGAAAAACGCCTTTCTTTTAACGATTTCCATCCCAAATCCTGTATCATTTCTGTCACACTCTCTTCCATATTTCGCTATAATACAAAACGTGCTGCCTTGCTTTGAACTTTTTCGATGTACTATCTGGTAAGGATCCCACACCGTGCAACAGTATTCTAAAAGGGGACGGACAAGCGTAGCATAGGCAGTCTCGTTTGTAGGTCTGTTACATTTTCTGTGTCCTGCCTTTGGTTAGCCTTCTCCACAACATTTTCTCTGTGTTCTTTCCAATTTAAGTTGTTCGTAATTGTAATATCTACGTATTTAGCTGAATTTACGGCTTTTAGATTAGGCTGATTTATCATGTAACCGAAGTTTAATAGCGTTCCTTTTAGCACTCATGTGGATGACCTCACACTTTTCGTTACTTAAGGTTAACTGCCACTTTCCGCACCATTTCGATATTTCTTCTAAATCGTTTTGCAGTTTGTTTTGATGTTCTGATCACTTTATTAGTCGATAAACGACGCCTGTAACACTACCTCGGGGAACGCCGAAATCACTTCTGTTTTACTCGATGACTTTCCGTCGATTACAACGAACTGTGACCTCTCTGACAGGCAATCACAGATCCAGTCACATAGCTGAGACGATATTCCATAAGCACGCAATTTCACTACGAGCCGCTTGTGTGGCACAGTGTCAAAAGCCTTCCGGAAATCCAGAAATTCGGAATCGATCTGAAATCCCTCATTGAAGACAACAGCGACAACCCTCAGGATTTAAAGAAAACTGGACACACTACACATTTATTATTAGCCAAAATGTGAGAGTATTTTCATGTACTCCCCTGATAATGACAATTTGTGATTACTTGGCCACATCCCCCTTTACACCTTCTTCACACGTTTGCCACCTCAATCCATCCACAACAGTTAGTTCTTGTAAGTACAGGCTTTGCGGCCTGTCTTCTCTCGTGAGCTACTGCGCAGCAGAGTGTTTGCGGATAGCAAGGACGAGTGCACGTTTGATGACGCACCTGGCGACTGAATGGGCCCTGCACATGTGCCACTGTTTGTTGACGTCCCGCACGAGAGCGTGTTGTGTTCCACGTGCTGCGTGCAGGCGCGCTCCGCTCGTTCCGACGCCCACGAGGCGGGGCGATTCCTTGCACCGGATGCTTTCCAGATGCGGACGGCCTTTGTGACGTCACACCGTGGTACAGTTTCGTCTCATAGCCATTATCCCACCCCAGGCTATAACGCCAACATTCTGCAAATTCACTATCAAAAATGGCTCTGAGCACTATAGGACTCAACTGCTGTGGTCATAAGTCCCCGAGAACTTAGAACTACTTAAACATAACTAACCTAAGGACAGCACACAACACCCAGCCATCACGAGGCAGAGAAAATCCCTGACCCCGCCGGGAATCGAACCCGGGAACCCGGGCGTGGGAAGCGAGAACGCTACCGCACGACCACGAGATACGGGCAAAAATTCACTATCCGTTGCGTGTTGAAACTACAGGAGGTTTAGGACCTAACTGTACGACTTGACGAACAATGGGGCACACAGAGAGGATCAGTTTTTGGTCTTCGTCATCACCTTCATCTTCTTCTAATATAGGGTGTCTGGGATAGAGGTACACACAAGCAACAAAGAACGCGACATTTATGTGGTCGGGTGAATACGCAGTCGATAGACACATTCTCTAAGATATGATCCTCACTATTTCATGAACAGCGCTAAGTCGCATGCCGCATGCGCGTCATTGACAGGGCACACCTGTCTCGACATGTTGGCGAACTGTTCAGTTTCTCAGATGCCTCCCGAAGTCGTTTTCCAGCAGGATGATGCCCTACCCCCCACCCGCCTACTATGATCGAGATGTTACGCATTTCTCCACGAACGTTTCTTAGCGTTGTGTTGGGGGAGGGGGGGGGGTAACTCCCATTGCTTGGCTACCAATTTGACTCTGCTGGATTTCAGTGCATCGAGGTTTATCAAGGCCATTATTTACAGAACAAGAGTTCGAGATCTGGTATAATCCGGGACAACGGATCCTCGCCACTGTAGAGGCCACAACACCCGTCACGCTTTTGAACAGGGGCGAGAAGTGGAGTTCCGTTTCGATACCTGTCGAGCTACGAACGTTGCCCACATTGATCCGTACCAACAAGCGTAAAAATGTCTGAGCTCCTGTGTACAATGCCGGACAGACGAAGTTGTAAACCTTAACAGGTACTGAGATACAAACAAGTGTTTTTGTACACCTCTTGCTCGGACATCCTGTACATTGCAGCGCGGAGATGATGAGAACTAATTAAGCGAACTGACTTTTCAGTTTGATATATTTCCGTACAAGTAGATCAATCTTATCGGCAGATCTTCTTTTTCTTGACCATGGAGATGTCGGAATTCTACCCTGCAACCATGCTTTCTGTTACGGGAATAAGTGATGCAATAAGATCCAGAGGGAAGGCTACAAACAACTAAGAGACAAGCAGCAAGATTAACTGCGAGGTATGCTTGTTACAGCACGGGACGCCAACAATTTAAAATTCTAGACTACATCTACATCTACGTGGACACTCTACGGATCACATTTAAGTGCCTAGCAGAGGGTTCATCGAGCCATGTTCACAATTCTCTGTTATTCCAATCTCGTAAAGCGCGCGGAAAGAATGAACACCAATATCTTTCCGTACGAGCTCTAATTTCCCTTATTTTATCGTGCTGATCGTTCCGCCCTATATAGGTCGGTGTTAACAAAATATTTTCGCATTCGGAGTTGGTGATTGGAATTTCGTGAGAAGAATGCGTCGCAACAAAAAACGCGTTTCTTTTAATGATTTCCAGCCCAAATCCTGTATAATTTCTGTGACACTCTCTCACATATCGCGATAATACAAAACGTGCTGCCTTTCTTTGAACTTTTTCGATATACTCCGTCAGTCCTACCTGATAAGGATGCCACATCGCGCAGCAGTATTCTAAAAGAGGACGGACAAGCGTAGTGTTGGCAGTCTCCTTAGTAGGTCTGTTACATTTTCTAAGTGTCCTGCCAATAAAACGCAGCCTTTGTTTAGCCTTCCCCACAACATTTTCTGTGTGTTCTTTCCAATTTAAGTTGTTCGTAATTGTAATACCTAGATATTTAGTTGAATTTACGGCTTTTAGATCAGACTGATTTATCGGGTAACCGAAGTTTAACGAGTTCCTTTTAGTACTCATGTGGATGACCTCACACTTTTCGTTATTAAGGGCCAACTGCTACTTTTCGCACCATTCAGATATTTTTTCTAAATCGTTTTGCAGTTTGTTTTGATCTTCTGATGACTTTATTAGTCCACAAACGACAGCGTCGTCTGCAAACAGACGTCGTAAGCCCGTCTTCCGTACGAAATAAAAATAACATAAGGAAAACAACAAGAAATAGTATAACGCCCAGTCCGTAGAGAGTCAATTTTAGTGAATATAATGAACTACACGGAACAGTCACATTAATGTGACCACACTTGTTTTCGACGTCATCGTGCAATAACCACCCACAAACGGCAGGTGCGAGCACTAGCAGTGTAGGATATGTCAAGCACGTTGGTGGGATGCGAAAAACAGTGCTTCCGTAAACAGTGCTTCCGTTGTCGTACGGAAGCGGAGCGATTCAGCGGACGTACAGGAGGGCATGATCATTGTGACTTTCGGGCCAACGGTGGAAGCATTTCCAGAATGGCAAAGTTTTTAAACTGGTCACGTGACGCCTCGTTTGGAACATACCTTGCTGGCAAAATGGCGCTACCCACAATCGGGACCGAAGCCAATATGGTGCACCACGTGCCATAACAGGGGTGAGCGACGACTGCGGAGATGTTTACGGACAAACAGATGTGAAACTGTTAACGAACGTTGCGGCGTTTGGGTCTCCGCATTAGGAGTCTGGTTCATGCGCCCACGCTGACTGCTGTTCGTCGGAGGCATAGGCTGTAATTTGCACGCCAGTACCGCTGCTCGACGTCCACCGTGTGGCGACAGATGGCTTTTGCAGATGATTCACGTTTTATGGTCCATCGGACAGATGGCCGTCGGCGCGAAAACCTGAAAGCAAATACCCTCCAAAAATCATCGGAAGGATCGAACCCGGAGGGAATTCGTGGTTAGTTTCGTCATTCTTGAAGACACAAGAGATCAATACAGCTATGCCTCTATCCTTCAGGATCATGCTTTTCCTCGGTACGATGGCATCTACCAGCAGGACAAAGCGACGCGACACAGCTTGCAGCGTACGTGCATGGCTCGAAGAGCACCAGGTTGAGTTTACTGCACTCACCTGGATACCTCACTCCCAGGATTTAAATCCAGTTGAGAATCTGTGGGACCACCTCGACCGAGCTGTTCGCTTCATGGATCCACAACCGATAAACCTAGCGCAGCTGGCCACGGCACTGGAGTCGGCGTGGCTCCACGTACACTATGTGATCAAAAGTATCCGGACACCTGGCTGAAAATGACTTACAAGTTTGTGGCGCCCTCCATCGGTAATGCTGGAATTCAATTTGGTGTTGGCCTACCCTTAGCCCTGATGACAGCTGCCACTCTCGCAGGCGTACGTTCAATCAGGTACTGGAAGGTTTCTTGGGGAATGGCAGCCCATTCTTCACGGAGTGTTGCACTGAGGAGATGTTTCGATGTTGATCGGTGAGGCCTGGCACGAAGTCGGCGTTCCAAAACATCCCAAAGGTGTTCTATAGGACTCAGGTGAGGACTCTGTGCAGGCCAGTCCATTACAGGGATCTTATTGTCGTGTTACGACCCCGCCACAGGCATAGCATTATGAAGAGATGCTCAGTCGTGTTGAAAGATGCAATCGCCAACCCCGAATTGCTCTTCAACAGTGGAAAACAAGAAGGTGCTTAAAACATCATTGTAGGCCTGTGCTCAGATAGTGCCACGCCAAACAACATGGGGTGCAAGCCCCTTCCACGAACAACACGACCACACCATAACACCACCGCCTCCGAATTTTACTGTTGGCACTATACACGCTGGCATATGACGTTCACCGGGAATTCGCCATATCCACACCCTGCCATCGGATCGCTACATTGTGTACCGTGATTCGTCAATGCACACAACGTTTTTCCGCTGTTCAATCGTCAATGTTTACGCACCGTACACCAAGCGAGGCCTCGTTTGGCATTCACCGGCATGATGAATGGCTTATCGAAGTTTTATCACGTCCCACTTAACTTTCGTAGTACTTACAGTGGATCCTGATACAGTCTGTAATTCCTGTGTGATGTTCTGGATAGATGTCTGCCTATTACACATTACGACCCTCTTCAACTGTCGGCAGTCTCTGTCAGTCAGTCAGCCGGCCGGTGTGTAGGAGCGGTTCTAGGCGCTTCAATCTGGAACCGCTCGACCGCTACGGTCGCAGGTTCGAATCCTGCCTTGGGTATGGGCGTGTGTGATGTCGTTACGTTAGTTAGGTTTAGTTAGTTCTAAGTCTAGGGGACTGATGACCTCCGATGTTAAGTCCCATAGTGTTTAGGGCCATTTGATTTTTCTGTCAGTCAACAGACGAGGTCGGCCTGTGCGCTTTTGAGCTCTACGTGTCCCTTCGTTTTTCCACTTCACTATCACATCGGAAACAGTGGGCCTAGGGATGTTTAGGAGTGTGGAAATCTTACGTACAGACGTATGACACAAGTGACGCCCAATCACGTGACCACGTTCGAAGTAAGTGAATTACGCGGAGCGCCCCATTCTGTTCTCTCACAATGTCTAATGACTACGGAGGTCACTGATATGGAGTACCTGGCAGTAGGTAGCAGCAAATGCACCTATTATGAGAAACGTACGTTTTTGGGGGTGTCCGGATACTTTTGATCACATAGTGTATCTATCGGTAACTTCATTGAGTCTCTTCCTGTAGGTCTCGCACTGCAAAAGGTTGTTATTCAGACTTCTGACAGGTGGGCACATAATTGTGATGGATGTATATTAAAGGTAATGGACGTAGGAGAAGAAATCGTGCTTGGTCACGAGGAATACTTGATGTGAAAACTCAGGGCGCGAACCGTGGCAATTATTATGCAACCAGTAATTCCCTGATCCTTTAAAGAAGCGAACTCCCGCGTATAAAACATCTTCATACTTCTGATTACTTTACAAATGAGTTAATGTGTAAAATGTTTGACGTTAAGCTTGTAAGGGAGAAAAAAATATAGAAAAGGTTGAAAATAATGCTTACAATTTGTTGGAAGGTGGTAAGTGCTCTCATTATAAAACAATGGATGTGTGTATTCTAGGTAAATTGAGCTTTGTTTTCAGCAAAATCTAATTTTCACATATCTCAATGTTCATGACATCATATCTTCTGAATCATATGTCGTACAATGATGTAAGGCTGCAGATACATTATGTGCTATATGAGGACACTGTCAGAAAATGTTTTGCGAATGCAGTTAGTAGTAAAGAAGAAATAAATTACACCGTCATGCTTGATGCGGCAGTATAACTGCATGAAGAGCTAAAATGTATTAAGCGATAAATTTTTCTTCTTTCACCATTTTGGTGGGTGGTGCCAGTGAGAAAAAGTTTCGTAAAGTTTTTAAATTACGTATCAAGATTTTGTGAAGTCATGAAGTGCTCCCCTTCTCAAATACTGGACGAATGTGGTCGGGATCTTTACATCAAGACATATACACAGTTTCTGACGGTAAAAACTAGTTTTTCACGTATCTATCTGTTTTTGACGTCATAGCTCCTAAACTATGGGCTGTAAAATCATATAATTTTGGAGGTTAAATCCTTTGATTTCCCTCCCCCCCCCCCCCAGACATTAGGACAACAAAATACAAAATCAATACATATCAAAAGCTAGTAAGAGAGGAATGGCATTACATACACGTTACACCTTTCATTACACATTCGTATTCAAATGCACATAGTACATCAACCTGAAGACATTATTTATTAATAATTTGTTTTTGGCTCTCTTAACCAAACAGTTATCAGAGGCAAGCTAATTTAAAGACAACATTAGCTAACATTAACACAAAAACACCTACCGTATTTTTCGGCAGGCAAGACGGTAGTTGAAGCATTAAGAAAGGTAACCAAAATGTGAATCGTCTTATACAACGGATATAAAACATAGATTGATATTTCTATTAATTAAAACATTTACAAAATAAAGAAAATCTGTCACCAATGCATTTAAAACGCTGCAAAATACAACAAACAGCT
The DNA here is from genome assembly GCF_023864275.1 of Schistocerca cancellata. Classification (NCBI taxonomy): domain Eukaryota; kingdom Metazoa; phylum Arthropoda; class Insecta; order Orthoptera; family Acrididae; genus Schistocerca; species Schistocerca cancellata. The sequence goes on from NC_064627.1 coordinate 221,329,572, forward strand.
CTTCAATTCCTTCCTCACTTTCGTTGTTGAGAAGCTCGTCATGTGGGTCCCATCCTGCATATTGTATATTGATTTCCGCTTAGTCATCGGCATCCCATAGCAAATCTTCCTCATTGCCGTAAATAGCAATGTAAATCCCACATTTCTTGAAGGATTTGGTCACTGTTTCCACTTTCGCTTTTCCCCGGGATTTGGTCACGAAATCACACAAAACATCAAGTAATGCTGCCTGCGTAGCTCCACCTTTCGTATAAGACTTTTCGCAAATCATCGTTCAATTGCTCCATTGTTCACGCTCGTTGTCTTTGAAGGGTTCATTCAGAGAGATGTATAAGGGTTGTAGCACCGAGCCGGCCGGTGTGACCGAGCGGTTGTAGGCGCTTCAGACTGGAACCGCGGGACCGCTACGGTCGCAGGTTCGAATCCTGCCTTGGACACGGATGTGTGTGATGTCCTTAGATTGGTTAGGTTTACGTAGTTCTAAGTTCTAGGGGACTGATGACCCCCACATGTTAAGTCCCATAGAACTCAGAGCAAATTGAACCATTTTGTAACACCGAAGTCAAATCACGTGCTATAACAGCAATCTCAGTACTGCTTCGTGCTATGTGGTTTTTGGTATTCTTAGTTATGTGACTTGCGAAACATATTTCACAACAACGAAGTTGGTTGACATCGTAGAGCACCGGCTCACCTCTGCCGCACATTTTACATCCACAATTTTACACCACTCTCGTCCATCCATACCTTTTCGTGAAAATGTACAAAAATATCTAGTGGATATTTTATTTTAGAAATGGTTTTCCGCCTGAAAATGACCGTAGATTTCGGTTTTGTTCCATCAACCGAACATGTTAGTACTATTGTACACCTGGTCTTTTGATGGCCTGTTTTTCTGAGTTTTACAGGTGTTAGCATTTTGTTTCCACACTTCTGTTGTTTATCATATCGAAGTTCATTATCTTTATTTTGGGTATGAAATAGTGGAAAGTTGTATTTTTGCCTAATCCGAATAACAAACTCTAAAAACTCGTAACTTTACGGTCAAGATATTTCGGTAACTTCCGCGCAATTTTTGTTTCTGCCGTATTACCAGGTTGTTTTTTCTGCTCATGAAACGATTGCGTCAACCTACTGTTGCTTCAGATTCTTTGCCGTGCTCTGGATTGGCTCGTGTCCACTACAATGCATAAACCCAAATCATATTTCTTGTAACAATATTGCAGTTATGTCTCTGTTCTTGTACCAATTCATCAACTCTATTTTCTAAATCTGGTCAGCAGGCTATTCCTCTATTCGTGGAACACTTTTTCATTGGTAATTTTTAAATAGCATCTTTATTCTTTCCCCAATCTCTTACCATCTTCTCTGTTATTTCGAAAGTCCTTCGATTCTTTAGCTTGTTTTATGACCTTTAACTTGAATCTTGCTTTGTATTTCCTACTTTTTGTTGGTTCCATCAGTAGGCACATTCTTTACAAATTTTACGACGATTATACTTGCAGTACAAACTGTTTGAACACAGACCACAACCTACAACAATACATGTCTGTGTGAGTTCGTTATTCGTCACTTTTGCTCCACGACGCATGCAACCGTATCAATTGTTTACTAATATAGAGCGGGTATGTCCGCAAATCTCAACAGCGATAATGATGCTTATATAAATACTGAAGGTCACTGTTATCCAGATGATCAATGTTCTAAGCTAAATTTACAGGCTGTTGATAGTTTTGGGATCGTCTTATCGAACGGGCTTACAATAAAATTATATATCTTAGACGAAAATTTATACCCTGCCTTATCTGAAGGTAGTCTTATCAGGCGAAACATGTGGTAGTTAAATACAAAGATTAAAATCTTTGCGCACGGCCTCAGGCCAAGGCACGTCCGTGGTGGGTGTGGCGGTTGTCCAGCGGCGGCTGGACGGTCTGACCACGTGGAACCATCAAAATTCAAATGAGCGGATGTGACGTTCGTTCTGCCGCTAGCACGCACAAAGAGGCTTTATACACTGAAGAGACAAACCTGCCTAATGTCGTGTAGGGCTCCCGCGAGAACACAGAATTGCCGCAGCAAGGCGTGGAATGGACCCGACTAGTGTCTGACGTAGTGCTGGATAGAAATGACACCATGAATCATGCAGGGCTGTCCACAAATCCGAGAGAGCGCGAGGGGATGGAGATCTCTTCTGAACAGCACGTTGCAATGCATCCCAAATATGCTCAATAATGTCCATGTCTGGAGAATTTCGTGGCCAGCGGAAGTGTTTAAACTCAGAAGAGTCTTCCTTGAGCCACTCTGTAGCAATTCTGGACGTTTGGGGTGTAGCATTGTCCTGCTGGAATGCCCAAGTCCGTCCGAATAACACAATGGACGTGAATGGATGCAGGTGATCAGACAGGATGCTTACGTACGTGTCACCTGCCAGAGTCGTGTCTAGACGTATCAGGGGTCCCATATCACTCGCTGCCCCACACCATTACAGAGCCCTCACCAGCTTGAACAATCCCCTGCTGACATGCAGGATCCATGGATTCATGCGGTTGTCTTCATTCTCGGACACGTCCATCCGCTCGATACAACTTGAAACGAGACACGTCCGACCAGGCAACATATTTCCAGTCATCAATAGTCCACTGTCGGTGTTGACGAGCCCAGGCGAGGCATAAAGTTTTGTGTCTCCCAGTCATCAAGGGTGCACGAGTGGGCCTTCGGCTCCGAATGATTAACACTTGATGTTGACCCACCGTTGAAATCTGCAACAGTTTGCGGTGGAATTGCAATTATGTCACGCTGAACTATTCTGCGACTGCTACGGTCGCAGGTTCGAATCCTGCCTCGGGCATGAATGTGTCTGATGTCATTAGATTGGTTAGGTTTAAGTAGTTCTAAGTTCTAGGGGACTGGTGATCTCAGAAGTTAAGTCCCATAGTGTTCAGAGCCATTTGAACCATTTGCCTTTTTTTGATTTTAGAGATACCGCCAAACATTCTTTTCAGTGCAGGCGTGTGTGTGTGTGTGTGTGTGTGTGTAAGCTCTCCAAAAGCAGTATGATCAAGTGTCTGATGCTCAACCATCCCAAAAACGTACATGAAAATTCTTATTCTGAAACAGAACAATGAAAAAATGTCTATATATTCGAAAGAGGAAAAGCCATGACAAATGTATGCCATGCCGCACGTCATCTGAAGGAGTACCCATGTTGCAAAACAGAAAAACCTGTGAACGATGTTGCCATTTCTTTCTCAACAGTACAGGGAGCTATAAGGCAATCTTTGGAATTCTGGTCTCGAGTATTTAGTTGCTTAAGAAACTGAAGTAAGTACCGAGGGACTTTTTTCTCGAATGCAATTTTGTTATTTTTTGAGAAAATTTAAATATGAGAAATAGTTTTTGTTGAAAACTCAATATGCAACTTATCTGGAAGAATACATGTCTCCACAAGAAATGATACAAACTGTTTGCGATTCTCAATTGCAGACGGTGACCATTAATTGAGTCACAGTAGAGATAACATGATTAAAAAAATGTCGTATTTGCATCGATTATTTTTCAGTCTACTACAGATAACTGAAAAGTAGTGCGAATTCAAGAAAAACACATCGCACTTGGAACTCCATTAGGAAGAACTGCTTGGTACAAAAATGTCGTGCCATCTAATAATGAATGTTTGAAACATTTTCTCCATGATCTGACACTTGGAACAAGTCTACGGATAAGCAGCAGAGTACCGAGAACACAGCAACACTCAAAGCGCGTTTTGTGAAAGAGATGGCATAACGTTTTCCATTTTCACTTTTAAGTTATTCTCACTATATCTGCAGGAGTTGTTATCACATAGGAGTAGTGTTATTTGCCGCTAATTCGGTAGTATTACAAACGGATGGATTAACTGCCGAGGTTGATGCCCCACAGACAGAGGCAACTACTAGACTAGATGTTGCTCAACTTCGTCACATAACCTCTGACACAGCCAATGTAGACCACAGCAAACACTGTGAATTCTGAATCAACTAGAGCAGAACAGTTTATGATACTGAAGTCACCAATCCACGTTAGATATGGTCCACTGATAGCGGGTTATCAAATGCTTTTAGCTTATAGTGAAACGTCCCCTTAGAAAATTTTATGAATTACTGTGCTGATAAAACTGTTACGTCATTTGATTTTCAAACAGCTGAGCAAAACTGAACGTACTCAGACATATCGCTCTTTACCTATTCTGATCAACACTAAACTGACACACAATATTTTTAGCGCAACGCAATCTGACTTTCAATAATCCCTACAAAAGAATGGCCCTGACTAACATTAACCTATACCTTTCACAAATCACTTACCTCACAAAAATCTTCGTCACTCGAACTACTGCAATACAGCGAGCACCACTACTGCCAGCTAAATAAAAGATTCAAACTACTGAAGGCACTAACTACTGATAGGCATAGTTAGCAAATGAAAGATTTTGATAGAGAACAAACAATGTATTTACCTTAACAGTGTTCAAAAGTCATAATATACATAGCATTTCATGGCATCCAGTATTAGAAAATTACTGTCTCTGATGGACACACGTCCAGATCATCCGCTCTCAAAACTACGCCATTTCTCTCCCCACATCCACCACTGCTGGCGGCTCACCTCGAACTGCGCAACGCTACGCGCTGTTAACAGCCAACTGCCCAACACTACAATAGCAAATTCCAACAATGCAAACCAGCCACAGGCTGCACACAGCACAGTCAGTGATTTTCATATAGAGCGCCACATGGCGCTACCAACATAAAAACCTAAACAGCCTACTTACAATAGTGTCACTGACGGCAGTACTTAGTTGGGTACGTTTGTAATATGCTCCTCAATCTCGTTCGTACAAACCACAACTCAAACGCCAACTCTGTTCGGAGCTTGCGCTGACTCCCTTGCTATAACCGTGCCAGTAAAAAACACTCGTTTCTCGTATCTCAGTGTTTGTGACGACATATGTCGCAAAATGACATACTTTTGCAGGATGTCTCAGTGGTGTATGTGCATACTGTCTGCAAAAGTGTTGTGAATTGTGTTTGTATTTGGTGACCGGTTAACAGTTTTGGCCGTTTAGTTATATTCTTGCAGATTATTGTAACGTTGTCGGCAGCGGCGGTCCTTAACGAACACTGCTGAGATGCCTGTTGCTGCTATTCCGAGTGCTTGCTTGGACGCGTGTCTCAGTTTTTAACGCTGGCCTGTTTTGAAAGTTGGCAGAGTTGCGGCTGCCGTGGCGCTTTGGTCAGCGAGATGGGCAGACCAAACAATCCGGCGGGCCAGTATAACCGGCACTTTACGCCGGGAGGTGACACCCTGCGTCAAACAGCCGGGTCGCGTCGCCGTCCCCGCACCGTCTACCGCACTCAGTTGAGTCCACTGCTCAGGCGTTCGCAGCGGAATCTGTGGTATGGCCAAATTAAAATATGAACCCTTCGCGCGCTGTCGTTTCTTTCATGAGTTCATTGGACTACTTTATTTTTCGTCGCTGTACTAAACTTTCCATCTTATTGCCTCCACGCCTACACCATTTCTGTGCGAGAGGAAAACGAGGCAATAGCTACAACGTGTCGTCTACATCATTTCAGCGTGTAGAAAAGCTTTATATGGTACACTGACACAAATAAAGGGATATCGCTGCCAAGAAATACGCAGCGTACGAAAATTGAGATCGACGGACGAACAATGAACGATAACACAGTATAGAACTAGTGATGTGAACTCAAATCAGTCCATAGATAAACCTATAGTCCAGAATGGGATTGTCACTCTGCAGCGGAGTGTGCGCTGGTATGAAACTTTCTGGCAGATTAAAACTGTGTGCCGGACCGAGACTCGAACTCGGGACATTTGGCTTTCGCGGGCAAGTGCTCTACCATCTGAGCTACCCAAGCACGACTCACGCCCCGTCCTCACAGCTTTACTCTGTCAGTACCTCGTCTCCTACCTTCCAAACTTTACAGAAGCTCTCCTGCGAACCTTGCAGAACTAGCACTCTTGGAAGAAAGGATATTGCGGAGACATGGCCTAGCCACAGCCTGTGTTTCCAGAATGACACTGTGCAGCGGAGTGTGCGCCTCATGAAACTTCCTGGCAGATTAAAACTGTGTGCCGGACCAAGACTCGAAAGGCAAAGGTCCCGAGTTCGAGTCTCGGTCCGGCACACAGTTTTAATCTGCCAGGAAGTTTCAAACATATAGTCGACTTAAACAACAATAATAACAACAGCACACAAATCAGAGTTGCAAAATCAAAGTTCAATAATATAAAAGTGAAGTTTTATTTAGATATCAACGTAACATGTGCTTCAATGTCATTAAGCGAACTGGCGATTCAGCTGCCTGGCCTGGTGTTCATTGCCTATAACGGACTGACGGTAGTTCCCGTAACAATCCCGACTGGTAGTGTCACAAGACATGATGCCATCGTCAGGAGGCACTTAACTGTTCTTCTAGCAGCAGAAGACTATGAAGATGACGCGCTACCGCTCCTCACACCAGAAGACGTAGTGAAAGTCATTAAATATTTATCCACCGGCAATGCGCCTGGCCATGACAGAATCACCAACGAACTGTTAAAAAATTTATCCCGCCAGCGATCGAGCACACTGCGAATATCTTCAGTGAGATCATACCGTCACGAAAGTTCCCCAAGGAGTGGAAATGTGCCAAACTGATCGCGATTGCGAAACCAGGCAAAGACACTCCGTTCTCGCAACATCACAGGCGATCAGTTTGCTACCAACAATCAGAAAACTATGAATACCTGCTGCTCCTTTCCATACAACTGTTACTCCCAAAAACGCAATTTGGCTTTCAGAAAGACCATTGTACCCCCCCCCCCCTCCTCCCCCCCCCCCAACAGTTAATGAGGGGGGCCACCACCCAAGCACTTAATTTCAGAGGCTTCTGCGACATTATTTTACTGCAAGTAACAGAAGCTTCTGATTGGTTTGGCATCTGTGGTGCCGGCCGCTGTGGCCGAGCGGTTCTAGGCGCTTCAGTCTGGAACCATGCGGCTGCTATGGTCGCAGGTTCGAATCCTGCCTCGGGCATGGATGTGTGTGATGTCCTTAGGTTAATTAGGTTTAAGTAGTTCTAAGTCTAGGGGACTGATGACCTCAGATATTAAGTCCCATAGTGCTTAGAGCCATTTGAACCATTTTTTTTTGCGTCAGCGGCTTTTCTACAAATATTACTCGCTCGGTTTCCCAGAATCCATAGCGAAATTCATCAGTCGAAGTCGATAATGCCCACTCCTCCAAAAGACACGTTAAAGTCGGAGGCCTACAAAGCTCAGTTACAGGTCAAATTATATATAATTCATATACGGTGGACACGCCGATGGAACCCAGGGTACATACGGCGCAATACGACGGTCATAAGACGTTCTCCGCCACCAGCACTTGCATGGTCATAGCAACAAGGCGGCTGCAAAATACCCCAACAAAAACACAAGCATGGTCCAAAAATCATGCTAAACTACGACAAGTAATCATGTTTACTAAACGTACAGGCAAAAGACTCCTGCACGCTCGACCAAAACCTGAAGTGTGTCTATATGGGCACAACACTGAGTCGCGCCCTGCTATGAATTACTTGACGGTAACTACGGAAATGTCGTGCGGCTAGGGGCTACCGTCGGGTAGACCTTTTGCCTGCTGCAAGTCTTTTGAGTTGACACCATTTCGGCCACTTGCATGTCGATGGGGATGAGATGATGATGAGGACAATACAAAACCCAGGCCCTGAGCGGAGAAAACTTCCAGCCGGACGGTAATCGAACCCGGGCCCCTTGGCATGACATTCCGTCGCGCTGACCACTCAGCTACTGGGGCGGACTGGGGTGACTATGGACCTACACATCACGTGACGAAGGCACGTATAAGACCTGAGAGTGAAGGCAGGTCTTCGACTCCATGTGCTTTAGTGACAACCAAACACAAGCAACAGCCATGTAGCCACCGACGGGGTGAGGATGTAATGCAGATTAGTACGCCCCATCCAGGAATACACATAACCCGTATGAGACTATGCTGCAAAGATCTGTCTCAGAAAGCTGCAAGCAATCCAGAACAGGGCACGTGCTATTAACGTGGACGCTGCAGTTCCGACGGCAGATTTGCATGCTGCTATAACCATATAAATGGTGTTAGACGAAAGATTTGAGACCCTAACAAAGGCCGTCTACGTTATATCAAGCTGCTCACCAGAAATAATCAAAAATCTTGGGAACTAGATTCCATAAATCTTCTAAATAAGAACTCGAAAATTATAAATCAGTGACTACTCGTTAACTGACCAATCAGACATGGGAAAACATCAGCCATCATATAGCTCAAATGAACATAATAAACAGACAGGACCCAACACTCAACCACACCATCACGCAGAAGTAAATTTCAAAAGACTACAGTGTTCGCCACTAACAGTCTAGAGAGGTAGTCCCCGTGAGACGTGCTTTCCATCACCCCTAGAGTCGCGGCCGTTGCAAGAGGAGCTGTTACGTACGTCACATAAATAACACCGCTACTACTCTCACAGTCGGCTTTCGTGTCGCTAGCGTGGCAAGATATAAGAAAGAAGAATAGTTACGACTTTTGTATCTAATTAACATAGGACTACAGGCAATTTAGGTCGGGATGCATCTCCTCTAATGTTCCTAGGTTGGCGACACATCAGTATCACGTAACCAATGAGTGAATAGTTCTAAGTAACCAGTGAGGGACGTCGAAAGTAAAAGATAGCGAAATAATCACCGATTGTTACACCAGCTCCATCGTGTCTTGAAAAAATTGGCAAGTTTTGCTGGAAGAGTCAGGAGAACAAGCCCATGTATGGGAGAACAAACACTAGTGGACGACATATTTACGACTACAATGAAAATGAAATGCATGCAAATAGAATACGCAGCAAGGTTAATGGATGGTGAATGGATCAAGGAGGTCCTTTGTTAGATTCCAAGAAATCTTGAAGGATAAAGACGATGGCGTAAGCGAAGGCGATAGACGACCTCAAAGAACCTGCAGGAGAAAAACGGTTGCTCAGTGCTAAAGAATTTAATGCGTGGAAAACAGACCTCAGTCCAGCACCGGTAATAGAATGGGTGATGGTGGTGATGATATCACAGCAAAATATTGTGGTAATGCTCGGTAATGAAAGATTAGTTTAAGCTGCCACCGCTAGAGTATGCGAAATTATCAGTTCTTCAGCAGCTACCAACGGTTGCTACCTTCCAATTTCTTTCCCAAATATGTCGCACATCCGTAGGTTGTGGCTATGTGTTACACAATGGGTTAAGCTCAACTGTTGTCTCGACAGCGGCATTATTTTTAAGTTATGATTTAGCTGCCACAGGTTAGCGATCGCCCTATCTTTACAGAGAAATTGTACATCCCAAGTTTCACAATGTTGGCTACAGTGCCCAGGTAAGTGTCCGCGACCTGAACTAAACGATTGTCCCTCCCCCCCTCCCCCCAGTAGGCCTGCTTGAAGTTTTTTTATTGACTAAGACAGAAAGATGGAAGCGTGTGACATCAGTAGTACAGATATCATCACTTTATTTTAGAATCCAAGTGTCTTGTTTCTTCAATTATTTGTCTTGACAGAATTATTTTCTTAAAATGTTAATTACAATTTGTCCAAAACATGTTTTGGTATCTCCATCATCAGATATTTTATTATTATTATTTTTTAAAGGAAGCCTCCTAGAAACAGATAAACGGTATCTAGTCGTATTTACACCCTGCACTACTATTGAGATAATATTTTTAAAATTTTTCATAACTTGACGAAACGCGGCACACATGGATTTTGTTTCATATAATAGCTACTGTGCGATACGGAACAATTAATAAATGCCATCCCAAGGTTATTTTATGATCGATCCATGGCAGGTTAACTTCCTTCATCGCTACGTCTCACGTCGACTGTCCGTGGTTCTCTTACTGCCTGCGGAAGTCCAACTATAGATGATTCCAGTCACATATGTACTACCCAAAACACACAACTACTGCTCCTATACTTATCTTCCATCTCCATGACGTGTTACTTATTTTTCTTCTTAAAAAAGTGTTTCATTAGTGATCATACAAATTTTCAGAGATAACGGAGAATGAAAACTGCATCAATTTGACATAAGAAACTCTGATCCAAAGACGACCAAATCGAAAGTTACGAATCATACGCCAAGCCAAACGAATCATACGATACCTTTGCCAGTGGAATGCGAGAATCTACGATCTGAATTTTTATACAATTTACACACCTTGCCAGTACAACTGCAACACTAGGAAGAATAGCAAATAACGATATTTTACTTCTTGTGTGTATACAGTATAGTAGGGAGGACACGTGATTATCTTTGTAGGTGATTTGGAGGCATACAGGGTTCGAATTTTACTGCACAGAGCTACCACCTCTGGCAGGAACATCGGCTCTCCCCCGATTGGGCATCTAGTTGAACTAAGCTTTATTGACAGAGTAAAGGGTGAGTCATTCCATTGTGCCATGCTCTGTGCCAGAATTCATCAACTGCAGTGGCGTGCATGCCATTCTTGTGGCAACCCACGGCCAGGTGTCTTCAGTGGATGCAAGATGTTAAGATCACGTTGAACGGTGCATTAATCGAACACACTCTGTACTGGGGTAGGGCCGAGCAGTACGAGCAATATGCTGTCTTGCGTTGTCTTGTTTAAAGGTAACGCCATGGAGCCCTCGAGCATGGGGTAAAGCCGACGGCCTTAACGCGTCAGAAATGTAACAGTTGTATTCCAAATTATTGGCTATGTAAACCAGAGATGATCTCGTTGAGTAGTCAGTGGCACACACAACACCATGGGAGATGCCACTGTGCACCTTGTGACGACAGTTGATGCAGATAAGATGACGTTCATTTTCATCGTAGTCTCCTCAAACGGATACGTCCATCGTGATGCTACGGGTGAGATCCCTTCACCACCTTGGCTTCAGTCGCAGGTTTGTGTTCATTTTGATCTCAGCTCGTTCCCGAAGAATTCAACTCCCGAGCTGACCTGCCGCTGCAAATTTCTCGAACTTTGCTCACAACTTGCCGATAGGTATATTTTTCTACACTGATGGTTCCAAGTCCGCCCACTGTGTTGGCTGTGCTTTTGTTGTCGGGGATGATAAGTTTTAATACCGGCTTCTCTGGCAGTGCACAGTTTTTAACGGAGAGCTTTTTGCCCTCTATCAGGCTGTTCACTACGTCCAGAGGCACCAGCTCACTCGCTGTGTGATCTGCTCTGACTCCCTCAGTGCCGCTCAGAGTCTGGATGATCCAGATCCAGTCCACCCCACCGTTCGACGGATCCAGGACTGCCTCCATTTGTTCCCGAATGGAGCCCAATTGATGTTCATGTGAGTTCCTGGCCATGTTGGTGTGCCTGAGAGTGACGCTGCTGATGCTGTAGCCAAGGCTGCAGTCCATCTCGCTCGGCCCGCCTCTTACTCTGTTCCCTCGCAAGATATTCGTAATTTTCCCTATCGGCGTATCACGTCACTTTGGCATGACCATTGGTGCTCCCTTCATGCGAACAAACTCAGAGAAGTCAAACCTCTCCAAACAGCAAGGTCAACTTCCTCTCGGCCGTCTCGTCGTGAGGAAGTAATGTTAGCTCGGTTGCGAATAGGGCACCGCCGCTTTAGTCACCGCCACTTGTTGAGTGGCGACCCTGCACCCAGCTGCCCTTTCTGTAGCCAGCCATTAACAGTCAGACATTTTCTGATCCTCTGCCCCTCTTTTAGCCACTTACGTCACAGGGGCGTGCTGTCGCCCGCTTTGCCGACATTTTAGCGGATGACGTGCAAGCTGTGGCTCGCATTTTAAGTTTTTTTAAAAAAAGCAGTAATATGACAAAAGAGATCCGATTTGTACCTAGTGACTCCGGTGTCTTGTCGACGTCTTTTAGATACTCTTCCGTAACGTCTTGACGTTTTAGATTTGTTTTTCTTCTTCCTTTCTGTATTGGACCTTGAAACGGTTTTTTACCCTCTCGGTCCCAGCATTCTATGGTTCTATACTGGGCGCTTATGGCCTAAGATGTTTTGCACCTTAGCCCCCCCCCCCAAAAAAAAAATATCATGATGCTACAAATACAGTTTTCATCGCACTCGTAAACTTTTATTTTAGTGCTGTCATTTCCTCTAAGACCTGGTGTCCTAAATACGTAGCCACGCAGTCACATAAACTAGCCATACAATACTTATTATTACACTGTGCCTCGATGCTGTTCAACATGTAAAGTGTCTCTGTCTGTTATTATAGCTACACAGTCCAGTCACATTAATGTGACCATTGCCTGTGTTCAACGTCTTGCAATAATCACTCACAAACAGCAGATGGCAGCGCTAGCAGTTGGGGGTATGTAAAGCGTGTCGGGGGGGGGGGGGGGGGGGGACCTGGCTAAAAATGGTTCAAATGGCTCGGAGCACTATGGGACTCAACATCTTAGGTCATAAGTCCCCTAGAACTTAGAACTACTTAAACCTAACTAACCTAAGGACATCACACACACCCATGCCCGTGGCAGGATTCGAACCTGCGACCGTAGCAATCCCGCGGTTCCGGACTGCAGCGCCAGAACGGGGGACCTGGAAAACAGTGCAGTTGTTGTCGTAATGTGGATACGGAGCTATTTGTCTGACGTCCAGAATGGCATGAACATTGGCTTTCAGACCAAGGGTGAAAGTATTTCCGAAGCAGTTAAGTTCGTTAACTGTTCGCATGTCGCCTTGGTTGAAATATACCGTGCATGGCAAAACGGTGCCACCCAAAACCGGGCTGAGGCAACTGTGATGCACCACGGGTCATAGAAGACAGGGGAGAACAGTGACCGTGGAGACTTATATGGGGGAACAGACGTACAACTGTTGAGCAACCGACCGCCAGAGATGAACGAAGGAGCTACCAACAGTGTCTCCTCAGCTACCATCCTGTGAAAGTTGCCACTCACGAGCCTTTGCACCAGGCGCATGGTTCATGCACCCATTCCGACTGCTGTTCATCGTCGACGAAGGCCGGAATTTGCACAATACCATAACTGGAAATCCAATGAGTGGCGATAGGTGCCCTTTCCAAATGAATTACGTTTTATGCCCTATCGGACAGATGGATTTTGGCATGCACGTTCCTGCAACAATCATAGGGGGAGTCCACGCTCAAGAAGGGAGCATAATGGTCGGGGGAATATTTTTGTGGCATTCCCTGGGTGATCTTGTCAGTCTACAAGGCACAGTGGATACACAAGTACGCTTCTGTCCTTGGACTATGTGCACCCTTACATGCTGTTAGTTTTTCCTTGTCAGGATGACATCCAACAGCAGAACAGTGCTACGTGTCACACAGCTCGCAGTGTACGTCCGAGTTTCGTAGAGCACCAGGATGAGTTTTTCCGTTCTCCCTTGGCCAACAGAATTCCCAGATTTAAACCCAACCGAGAATCTGTGGAACAACTTCGATCGAGCTGTCTCCGCCATGGATCCTCCACTGAGAAACCTAGTAGCAGCTGCATCAGTATGGCTCCACATTCCTGTTGGTATCTTTCAGAACGCCACTGCACTCTTCGTGCACGTCTCGCAGCGGTCCACGCAGCAAAAGGTGGTTACTCAGGCTTCTGACAGGTGGCCAAATTAATATGACTTGCGAGAGTCTACTTCAAGCATTGTGGTACCTTTTCTTGTATTGTATGTTTACCGGTGGGGGGGGCTCCGTCCGCGCCGCAGCCGCAGTGGTCCACAACCCCACGACGACTACCGCAGTCCACTTCACCCCTCCGCCACCCCACACCGAACCTCTCTTTCAGGGTTATTGTACGGTTCGGCCCCCGGTGGACCCCCCGCCCCCCCTTCCCCAAGGGAACGTCTGACACCAGACGAGTATAACCCCTATGTTTGCGTGGTAGAGTAATGGTGGTGTAACGTGGAGAATAAGGGGAACCAGCCCGCGTTCGCGGAGGCAGATGGAAAACCACCTAAAAATCATCCACAGACTGGCCTGCTCACCGGACCTCGACACAAGTCCGCCGGGCGGATTCGTGCCGGGGACCAGGCGCTCCTTCCCAATCCGGAAAGCCGTGCGTTAGACCGCACGGCTAACCGGGCGTGCTATTGTGATACTTATGAAAAGTAAATATTCTTTCTCTGATGTTTATCGATTTCGATTTGGAGCACCAACAGTTATTAACAAAGACGTATATGTGAAAAAATAGGAAAAGTACGCGTAATACTGAAGTTTCGGTGTTAGCTCAAATTTAAAATAAACTGTCTTACACCGAAGTCACGCGACAATCCTGATTTTATGTTGGCGATATGCGCTGTACGCTATCCACTCTCCATACATTTTCTTCTGTGTTGTCTGCCCCATTGTAAAGTTCCGACGGAATAGATTCCCAGACTCGATCGAAGGCGTCTTAAGTCAGTGATAGAACACACTATCTTCTCGTGGATGGCCAGCGTTCATCACAGACGAAGCAGTGCCTCATGGAAGTATTATAGGACCACCCTTGTCCTGTATATCCATTAACGATCAGACGGACAGGGAGAGCAGCATTCCGCGACTGATTGCTAGTAACGCTGCAGTGTACGGGAGAATATTGTCTTTGAGTGACTGTAGGAGGATATAGGATAACCTGCACAAAATATGTATTTCATGTGGTGTCAGCTAACTCTATAGTGCAAAAATGTGAGTTAAACGCAAATGAGCAGGAAATTGGCGAACTGCTTGACACAGTCACATCGATAAATATCTACTATTGGTGTAACGTTTCAGAGCGACGTGAAATGGAGCGACATGTAACGACGGTAGTAGGAAAGGCGAATGGTTGTCTTCGGTTTATTTGGAGAATTCTAGGAAAGTGTAGGTCATCCACAAAAAGAGACCGTGTGTAGAACACTAGTGCGACCCATTGTTGAATAATGATAGAGTGTTTGGGATCCCCCTTTCCGCTCCCTCCCTCCCAGTCCAAGTCGAATTTAAGAAAGACATCGAAGAATTATAGAGGCGTGTTGCTAGATTTGTGTAGGTTTGTCGCCGGTATGTTCGATATCATGCGAGTATTACGGAAATATTTCGTGATTCGAAATGGGAATCCCTGGGGCGAAGGTGACGTTCTTTTCGTGAAAAGCTATTGAAAAAATTTAAACAACCGGCGTCTGAGGCTGACTGCAGAACGATTCTTCTGCCACCAATGTAGCTTTCGCGTGAGGATCGCGAAGAAAAGATAAGAGGAAATAGGGCTAGTACGAAGGAGTATAAACAGTCGTTTTTCCCTCTCTCCACTTGCGAGTGGAACAGGAATGGGAATGACTAGATGTAGTACAAAGTGTCGTTCGCTGTGCTCCGTATGGTGTCTTGCGGAGTACTATGTAGATGTAGATGCAGATAATTCGCAGCGTCGATTCATCCGGCAATATTTTGCAGATAAGTGCATCATTACTGTGAGAAGTTGCACGAATCACCTCTAGTATTAATACCAGACCGGTTGTTTAAGTGTTGTACAGTGTCATTAAAAGATTCCAGTCTAGTGGGAGGTGTTACGACCTTTATTATATCTACAGAAAGGTAAATTACAGCGTTTCTTTGACTGTAAAAACTGAGTAGCCTTTGATTACACGTCTGATGAGAAACGACTGCATTCAGCCATGCCATTCAGAATTATACGACCCATAAAATAAGAGGATGAGAAGAGAAGCGATCACGTTGAGCTAACTTCAGGCTAAAGATGAGCTTTCAGTGAATTGACCAGACAGCGGGACGCTACAGTCTAAGGGATGTTTGTACAGTTATCCTGTACTGAAGTCAGCTTAGTGTACTTGGCAGTGCTCTTGCGTTGTGTTCAGGATTGCGAGCTAGGCGGGACTGGGACAGCTTTTAGTCACCAACAGAAACTTAGTTCTCAGCACCTCATCATGTAAATAATGATATTTCTCTTCCATTTCTAAAAAAGATTTGTCTGAATGAGGTTTATTTTTTGCTCTTAAATAACTGTGTAAAGAGGACATACACCGTACGATATATAGCGATAAAATTTCAGTTATTTAAGAGTAAAAGGTAAAAAAGGAACATGGAATATTTTTCAGGTGCAGAAAGGGACAATCGTTTAAAAGTACCAAAAAATTTTTATATATTTGTTTAAAATATTAGAATTACGATTACACAGTGACGTCTTTTGGAACAGATACTGATAAAACTGATGAAGCACTTCAGTGCACTAAACGAAAAGGACGTTTACATGGTGTGGATAATTTGGAGGAGGAGAAGTAGAGTGGTTCTGGTGGTGCACAGTGTTGGCTAAGGATGAGGTACGATTGTTGGTGTTTGGGGATGGGTGAAATTTAGGATGATAGAACAATATGGAGGTTGGGGTAGTTGTATCTAGGTTGGAGACCAAGCCATGGTTATGAGTAGGAGAGAGTAAGAGGCAATGGGAAGGCAACACCGTAATGTGGGGCACGATAAGGGTGGGCTACATCTGGTATGAGAAGGAAGGGTAAATAACAGGATGGATTTCATTGTGCGGGAGACAGAACCTGTTAGAATTTCTTAGGGGAGAATATGGATAGCGTGCAGGACTAATTTTGGTGGGATTGTTGGAATAGAATTTTTGGGGTGTGGATGCTAAGAGAAGCGTTCAGTGTGTGTTAAGAGGGAGGCGATGAGTTGGTAAAGGAATTGTGTAGGGAAGGCTTGTTTGCCGCCACCGAGAGAAATAGAATGTCTTTGGCAAACCTTAATTTTTTTTTCAGAAAGTTAAATTTCTCCCCCAAACTTCTACTCAGTTTCATTTACTGCTCGTTCAGCGTACAGATTAGGAATGTGCAATGTTGATTTCAATTTGCACATATGGCAATAATAATAAACTCCGTAACCTAGATGTTAAATGGAATTTACAAAAGGACGTAAAAAGTACAGTGCAGGATTTGGACGGGAGTGAAGTTTGGTTGATTTGTGTGCAATCAAGCTTAGATTTATTAAGTAACTATTTACAGTGCTAGAACGCAAGCATAAAAAACACAGTTAACCCAGAGCAACCTCTGAAGACGATTAACTTGAGATAAACAATGATATCATTAACCTAAATAATTACTCGCCCTAGTAATAATAAAATAATAAGATCTTCAAAGGGATCAAAAGAATCCACAAGGGAAACTTATCCTAAGATGCACACGTGCAATCGACAAAATAAATCTATTCACATGTCTTGATAAGCTCGAGTACCTCCGGTTGTGTACGAGTCACATTAGTCGAAACGCAACACACATTGGCAACAGCGGCAGCACCACAAGTAACGCAGTTTTAACAGTGTATTTTTCTCCTGTTATTGTAACGATGTTACTTAAAGACCTGTTTGATTATTTCTGTGGTTGTGTGCAATTACCGAATATTGTTTTATATGTACATTATAACACTCTCTGTTAGAAACTCGAGATACTTCCGCCTCGAACAAAAAATTGTAACGAATTTGAACAGCTATTTGACAGTTGTGTGCCAGCGCTTGCGGCTCTGGAATTCTGCTGAAGTAATTAGCGTTCGCGTCCCTTCGATATCATTTTTTTACATTGTATTGTTTATTGATGTGTTGCAGACGCATTATGAGAGTCATTTACTATCAGGAGGTCTCAGCATATGCAAGTCACGAGAGATGTCATTCTGGCATTCAAACAGTATTATATTTTCAGTGCGCGTGAAGCGGCAGCAAGGCGTGGCATTCAATCTCGCTGTGACCAGTAGAGGATAAAGCGGTGGTGTGAGACAGGGGTAACTGGCCGACATCATGGGTCATGCTTAGGAAGGGTGTCGACGCCTCAGCAAGACAACGTATTAATTTATACCGTCTGTCACGCCCGTTTTTAACCGCCGCCCAAATCAAGAATGAGAAAATTTTCCCCATATCATCGCAAACTGCTCGCAGTCGCTTTCACGATGCTGGTGTTAGATCCCATATGGCTCCCGTTGAATTGAATGTAGACCGTGACTGGCACTATGTCGCCTTTTCGGATGAATCAGTATTTAGCCCAGTGATGGTCTACACGCCACGGGAGCACGGAGCACGTTACGAACCAGAGTACGTGGCTCAACATTCGAATGTTGGTCGTATCACAGTGTAACCTCCCAACAGATAAATTCTGTAACCTCCCAATAAAAATGTGTCTAACCTCCCAATAAATATGTGACTCATATATAACCTTTAAAAGGAAATCTCGTAATGTAACCTTTCAATAATTAACTGACTGTGAATCTAAACTGGTAAATCTGGACGTCAGCAGTGCTGCGTCATGGCCCTGAAAAATCATTCTGAATTAACTGAACGTTCTTACCTCAATGATGTCGCCGGATAACGCGTATATATCTGATCCTATAAGAAATTTTTCTGGCACAGTCCAGTGCAATGCTGGGCACT
This sequence comes from Schistocerca cancellata, assembly GCF_023864275.1. Taxonomy (NCBI): domain Eukaryota; kingdom Metazoa; phylum Arthropoda; class Insecta; order Orthoptera; family Acrididae; genus Schistocerca; species Schistocerca cancellata. Next base: position 221,348,017 of record NC_064627.1, read on the forward strand.
AGATTTTGTTATGTATGATAAACAACTGATTTTCTTTACGATAATCGGCATGACAATGGAAAAGAGAAATTAGAAAAAACCTTAAATTCAGATGAATGACTGTCAAAAGTTATCTTTATAAGAAATAATTTTCGTAAACATTTATATGGGACTTTGATATAACAATAATACAAAAATCAGTTGCAGCAATTAACATATACGCGCGGCAATAAAGAACTAACATTTGCTTTTACCTTATACTACATCACTCAGGCACCGCCATCGTCCTCCACGACCGGCCTTGCCCAACCGCCCGACTGCGACCTACTACTACTACTGCTGCTGAAACTGGTGGCTCTTGATGTGGCTTGCTGATTTTGGGAGCTGGCCAGATACCATTTGGACTCATTTACTCCACTGTTTGTATCTCGCATGTCAAACTCCTGGTGTATTGAAAAAACGTTGACTCGACATATACGCCTGTTACATGGGAAGAGCGCCATTTTCCAGAGGCCGTTTATAGCATTTTCCTTTCTTTCTACTCTCGAGTAGGTCGCTGCAAATAACCTGATAATCAAAAATAAGGTTACTGCTTGACCTGTGTTATTTGCTCACCAGGTTCCTATTGCTTGTGGATAACGACTGTAAGTGATAATACGAATTGTGCACAAGAGAATGCATTTTATGCGTCGAATAGGGTGATAAAAAGGTGACAGGGACATGGTTTTCTCTTGCTTTGTCTGTGATGCCCCTGAAGCATTAGCACAACAGGATTATCACAAGATCGCTTCATAAATTTCACACAATTGTCAAACCACTCAGTAAAAATACGATGCTGAATCCAGCTACTATGGTGGCAAGCTGAAGTTATCCTAATATGGGAATGTGTTTTCCAATTGCGTTACTTTCACTTATTACATTACTCATGGTATCACATACTAGGAGAAAGCAGTTTTGTGCTAGAAACCTAGCCTTCATGTTGGGCCCCAGAAAACCATTTCTTGCCCTTATATGTAGGCTGGCCTGCAAAGCAGGTTGATGTAGCAGTCAAATATTCTTCCCACACAAAATACCTGTCGTGCAGGGCGGTACAAAATTTAACAAGATTAAATTACCTAGAAAAATGTATGTTCATTTTTTCTGTAAGACTAATAATTTGTACGTAGCGAGCGAGAGAATATCAAAATCTGGTGCGTAGTTTATGAAGCGCAGGTGTAACATTGCAGGTTACATAAAGCAACAGTGGTAGGGGCAGCTGAAGCAGCCTGTATACTGCAGATTGTAAGATTGTAAGTGTGTAAATCCAAGGTCTCCTCCCAAAACCCTGGATCATTTCAGCCAAATCTGGCTGCAATAGGACCTTAGTTGTGGGCAAAAATGTGGTTTTTTTTCCAGTCTCTGGCATGCAGACTACCCTGTACGCCACTGACTGGAAAAAAACACATTTTTGCCCACAACTACGCTCCTATTAGACACAAATTTGGCTGAAATCGATCCGGGGACTTGGAAGGAGTTCCCGGACATAGACACATACACTCTGCTTTATACATATTATTAACCCACTAATACATGAATAATTAATGCTGCATATCCTGCAATGCATTTTCTACAGACTGTAAAAATAATATTCTTGAGATAATTTTCCCATTCGGTTTTTTGTGTTGTTGAGAGTGATGATGTTCCGTTTTTGATAAGAGTCTTCCAGACACTGACAATGTAGCTGTATACCAATGACATGATTTAATATTTCTAAAGGATCTTGTTTAAACTGAACTGTGATGGTTGGTCTGTTTCTGTTTAGTTTTATAGTATCCTTTTCTTGTGCTGTCTTGCAATGGTCCATTCTGTGAATCAAATTTAGTTTCTCTGTTTTCCCATTATTTATCAACAAGTTGTTCACACTACCTGACAGTACGAAAGTATGAACAGATCGAATAATCAGAGACATCGGTCCATGCTTAGCTCCAGCAATATCCGTTGTTCCTGCCCTAGTTCGTTCAAATTATAGCTGTGTCCCCTCTCTCCCCAATAGGTACGTTTGACAAGTCACAAATATGTTGCACTGGTGTTGCTGAGAGCCTTTCCCAGAATAATACTCGTTCAAATGGCGAAAAAATTATTGTCTGTGGTAGCAAGTAGCCTGGTTTTATTTCCATCATTGAAAGTCGATATTTGGTCTTTAACATGTATGTTACGTGTTATCGTGCTGTGTCTATATCACGCCTTGCCATTCCACTTTTCGAGTTTGGCAGCGACCTTGTGATAACGCAGCCAGTCTACGACCAGATCCGAGACAACCTCATCAGTCCGAGTGGTCAGCGCCGCCACGGAAATGACTCTAGTCAGTTCAGTTGGTTCTCTCTAGTCTAAGCTTTGTCAACGAGCCTCTGTTACGGTTGTGGACATTGAACTTGGCGTATATCGAGGACTTGCACTGGATATCGCTCTGGAAGTTTACCAAACAGTCTGTGCGTATCTTATTATTTTGCTCTCTGTTATAGAACCCACCAAGTCCTTAGCATCTACCAGCGGGACGATAAAACAGTTGTGATATTTCAAAGACTTTATTATCGATATTGGAACATAGATCTTTTAACTCCCAATTTTCATACGTAAACATCATGATCATCGAATATCCATAGAACGTAGAGATAGGTCACAAGCTTCTCTCTCTCCCTTCTCAACTAACGACTCCCTTTCTTGTCCTTCGATTCTTATGACCACTGTCTGATTTTCGTACAAGTTGTAGATACTCTATCGCATCCTGTGTTTTATAACTGATAAGTTCAGAATTTCGAATCTCTTTGTATTATTCGCGCATAATTAAACAATGAGATGAGTTCCAAAACGTAGTCACTTATCTCCTATACTACCATCTCCTCTCTCTCTACTATGGGGATTGTCTTGCTGTTATCTACATCTGAAGAGACGTGCCTGTCACTGCAGTAAGAGGACAGCCTGATAGCTAGGGGTGGGTGAGAAATTACATAACTGTTTCAAATCACAAGCCACTGAGAAGTCACACTTTTCTTAATAATAAGTTATCACTATTTGGCTGTGATTTCAGTCACAACTAGATTGAATTCCATCTGTTTTACGGCATTCATACTTCCACGGGTCATATTACTTCGGCTGTTATAATGTTATTTCTTCTGTTGCCAGAACAAAATATGTAACAAGTGACGAAGTATCATTATAACATTCAAGACATTAGGCTCTCTGTAGGCGGACATTTCGTTCTTAGAACCCTGTGCGTCACGCTATCGGTGTGCAAGAGACGATCAAAAAGTTTCCGTTTGAGGGCGTTACTGCAGCGTATAAGCAATGTAGAGAGACACCGATGCGTTTATATAATAATCGACATGAAGACAAGATATTAGTGTGCGCCGAAGCCGGCCACTGTTGCACCAGCTACCAACACCGAGATGGACCGCCGTCCACGGGCCGCAGCGCGACCATCGGCGCGGCGCTCTGCACAGCAGCAGGGTGCAGACCAGGGCCAACACGACCACTCCCAACAGGGACGACAGGCTGACGTCGTGGCGACCCCGGCTCAACACTCACGAGCTGCAACTGTCCCATCCCAGGCGGCCAATTCCAGCATGGCCGAAATGAAGCTCCTCTTGCAAGAACTTCGGGAACTTCTCAAAGATATCCCGCGGCAACTCATTGCCGCTGTCAGTGCAGCCGTTTAGGCAATCTCCACCGGACCACTGGCCTCCCAGCATGGCCCGTAGTCAACGAGGCGTCCCTGTCTGCGTGTAGAATGCCCAGGGCATCCACACGCAAGATGGCGAATTTCGACAGCTGCTGCGGGATGAGGCCGTCGACATTTGCCTGGTTTCCGAGACTTTTCTCAAGCCTGGTGTCCATGTCCGGGCTGCCAACTACGTGTGTTACCGGACCGACAGGCCAACTCATGGCGGTGGCACTGCAATCTACGTCCGGACTTCCCTGGTGCACCATCAAGTTCCTCTTCCGCAGCTGCAAGCGATGGAGGCCACTGCTGTAGCTGTCGACACCTCGCATGGGCGCATCACGTTTGTTGCTGTCTACCGTCCGCCTGGCCGACAGTTATTCCTCCAGGACGTTGAAGCTTTGCTGGAATTACCTGGAAAGGTCTTTGCTGGAGGTGACTCTAACGCTAAGCACACCGAATGGCATTCCCGTGTCACCAACAACCACGGACGCAAACTTCTCCGAGCGGCCCAGCGGTGGAACGCCGTCATCCTCGGACCTCACGAACCCACCCACTTTCCCAACAACGGTGGGCCTCCGGACGTGCTCGACATTGCGGTGGCCAAGGGGGTGCCCTATGTTATATCCGCCAGCACCCGCACTGCCTTATCTTCGGACCACGTCCCAGTTCTATTTGACATCGACGTCGATGCCCAGCCAGTGACGCGGAGAGGCATCCCAACCAGGAACACCAACTGGAACCAGTATCAGGCGCTGTTGGAAGAGGGTCTCCGTGACACACCTGACGCAGACGATGTTGGGGTTGATGGCTGTGCCCGATTCCTCCACGACTGTACTCTACAAGCGTTACTCCGGGCCACGCCGCGGTCGCGATCTGGCCCACTTGACCGATCACGGCAACTACCACCACATCTCATGGAGGCGATAACTGCAAAAAACCGCCTCTTTCGTGAATGGCAGCTGACGCGCAACGCAGCGACGAAGAGGGCTCTCAACAGGATGAGGAGGGACATAAAAGTTGCCGTTGCAAACCACCGCCATCAGGAATGGTCCAACCGCCTGGCCACTCTTCAGGTTGACGATGGTACCGCCTGGAAAGCCACACAGCTCTTCCTCCGCCGGCGTCAGAAAATTCCGCCGTTACAAGTTGGTCGAAACATCGTCAGCGGTCCAGTGGACAAGGCCAACACCATTGCTGACGTTTTTGAACAAAATTTCCAGCCCGTCATGGACCCCATGGATCCGGATCACGTTCGCCTGGTTGCTCAACGTCTCCCGGTGTTCCTCGCTGCCCCTACGGGTGACGAACGTATCGAAGAGGTGGATGCTGATGAAGTCTCCGATCAACTTCGACGGCTCAACAAACGCAAGGCAGGAGGCCCTGACCAGCTTACAAATGAAATGCTGCGACTAATGCCACCGACAGCCGCTGAACACCTGGCTCGCCTTTTCAACAGCATCCTCCGCACTGGCTGCTATCCTCAGGAGTGGAAACACGCCGAGGTCGTCTCCATCCGAAAGCCTGGGAAGGACCCTCGTCTCCCGAGCAGCTACAGGCCCATCAGTCTGCTGCCAGCTGTCAGCATAGTCTTTGAAAGGCTATATCTCTGCCGCCTCCTGCGTCACATCAGGGAAGAACGTCTCCTACCGGAAGAACAATGTGGTTTTTGCCCTGGACACGCAACAACGCACCAACTGCTTCGCCTCGTTGAAGAGGCCCTTGATGCCATCGAACGGCGGGAATATTTCGGAGCCATCTTCCTGGATGTTTCACGGGCGTTCGATTCTGTATGGCATGAGGAGCTTCTCTTCAAGCTCCTGGACCTCGGTGTGCCCCTGCCGCATGTTCGTCTTTTAAAATCTTACCTCGCCGACAGAAGCTTTCATGTCCGCACGGAGGACCTGTCGACGCGCCGCCGGGTTAGGGCTGGAGTTCCCCAAGGCTCCGTCCTCGGCCCCATACTGTACATCCTGTATACCGCAGACACGCCGCGAATGGACAGGGTCCACCTCGCCCTCTACGCGGATGATACGGCGATGTACACGCGCAGCATGAATGCAGCTCTGCTCCAACGACGCAAGCAGGCAGCGGCTGACACCCTTAGTCAGTGGGCCAGGAGGTGGCGCCTCCGCTTCAATGGGGCTAAGACGCAAGCCCTCCTCATCACCAAGAAGCGTATCCCAGCCGAACTACCGCAGATCACCATCAGGGGAACCGCCGTACCTTGGGGCAATACCGCTAAGTACCTGGGTGTGACGCTGGATAGAGGGCTCACATGGAGACACCATATCGACGACATCGTCAAAAAGGTCAAGGGTAGAATGACTCAGCTCTACCCCTTTCTCAATCCGACACCTGCGCTCCCGCCAGAACTGGGTGTTGCGCTCTATCTTACGCTTATACACCCGCTTATCGACTACGCCGCTGTGGTTTGGGGCAATGCTGCAGCGACCCACGTCGACCGCCTGCAACGCCTTCAGAACCGGATTCTACGTCTGGCATTGCACCTCCCTCGGGGCTTCCCGTCGGACGACCTTAACCGAGTCTCCAACATCCCTACTATTCGAGACAGATTTCGTCAGGTGCACGGCTCTTTTACGAGAAGACCTCGCAGTCCGAAAATCCGCTCCTTCGAGCCCTGGGCCACCGGGTGCAGCGTCTTAACGCAACCAGATGGCCCCACCTGCTTCGCGACCACTGAGTTGCCAGCACGTCCAGAACACCGACCCAGCAGACTGACAGGACATCACACATGAAGTCAGGCCACATCACACGCTCCGTCAGTTTGGAGGAACAGCCTTCCGGCTTAGACTCCATCGACCCACAGCGGCTCATCTGTCCCTGTCAGGCAGCAGCAGCAGATATTAGTGTGGTATTCGTGTCTTTCCGACGTGCGCGCCGTAAACGCGGCAACGTGAACTATGACGATGTTATTACCACATGCGTCAAAACAGGGCCAACTACCTGTTATTATTTTCTTGGCTGCCGAATGGAAAACATGGATCGACATCCATCGGGGAATGAAGAATGTGTATGGGGCAAAATGTTTGTCGAAAAGCACTGTCGTGGAATGATGCTTAAAGTTCTCTCCTAGAAGTGGATGGATACGTAGGGCACACAATAATCATAATAGGAGATATGTCTGGAAAATAACGAGGATTACTCAGCTATTTTACTGATTAGTAGCAGTGTTATTTATAGTGCACAGTTGCCAATAATTCCAATAACGAAAGCAGTTGAGTGGGTAAGGCCTTCACACTAGTAGTGTGATTTCACAGAAGCTCAATCATAAAGGTAGAAGTTATCCTACCTGCAGCCTAAGACGGTCTATATAAGCAGAGGCAGCTTCCTGTTATGCTGTCAATGATATTTTGAATTATCTCTATACTGAGTGAAAAAAATTTAGTTCAGACACCTGTCAATAAACTAAGCGGTTAGAATGTGCATTCTAAACACGACCTCGTACTGTACTGCGTTGCAGCTTATGTTATGATTGTGGACACCACACTTCGATATTTTGATACTTTTTCCATTGCTACGAAATTCAAAGCCAAAGCAAAAACAAATGCAAACCATCCTGATAAGTAATCGTCTTTACAGGCTGGGACGTATCATGTCCTTTGCAGCGACGCAGTTCACTTAGTCAGATATAACAGTTAGCAGACATACTTGCCAGTGCTTGTCAGTTGCTACTTGTTACTGATTACAACTACGATGAGAAATAACGGAAGGAATATACACTACTGCCAATTAAAATTGCTACACAACGAAGATGTGCTACAGACGCGAAATTTAACCGACAGGAAGAAGATGCTGTGAAATGCAAATGATTAGCTTTTCCGAGCATACACACAAAGTTAGCGCCGGTGGCGACACCTAAAACGTGCCGACATGGGGAAAGTTTCCAACCGATTTCTCATACACAAACAGCAGTTGACCGGCGTTGTCTGGTGAAACGTTGCTGTGCTGCCACGTGTAAGGAGGAGAAATGCGTACCAGCACGTTTCCGACTCTGATAAAGGTCGGATTGTAGCCTATCGCGATTGCGGTTTATCGTATCGCGACATTGATGCTCGCGTAGGTCGAGATTCAATTACTTTTAGCAGAATATGGAATCGGTGCGTTCAGGAGGGTAATACGGAACGCCGTGCTGGATCCTAACGGCTTCGTATCACTAGCAGTCGAAATGACAGGCATGTTACCCGCATGGCTGTAACGGATCGTGCAGCCACGTCTTGATCCCTGAGTCAACTGATGGGGACGTTTGCAAGACAACAACCATCTGCACGAACAGTTCGACGACGTTTGCAGCAGCATGGACTATCAGCTCGGAGACCATGCCTGCGGTTACCCTTGACGCTGCTTCACAGACAAAAGCGCCTGCGATGGTGTACTCAACGACGAACCTGGGTGCACTAATGGCAAAATGTCATGTTTTCGGATGAATCCAGGTTCTGTTAACAGCATCATGATGGTCGCATCCGTGTTTGGCGTCATCGAGGTGAACGCAGATTGTAAGCTTGTATTCGTCATCGCCATACTGGCGTATCAGCCGGCGTGATGGAATGGGGTGCCATTGGTTACATGTCTCGGTCACCTCTTGTTCACACTGACGGCACTTTGAACAGTGGACGTTACATTTCAGTTGTGTTACGACCCGTGGCTCTACCCTTCATTCGATCCCTGCGAAACCCTACATTTCATCAGGATAATGTACGACCACATGTTGCAGGTCCTGTACGGGCCTTTTTGGATACAGAAAATGTTCGTCTGCTGCCCTGGCCAGCACATTCTCCAGATATCTCACCAAACGTCTGGTCAGTGGTGGCCTAGCAACTGGCTCGTCACAATACGCCAGTCACTACTCTTGATGAACTGTGGTATCTTGTTGAAGCTGCATGGACAGCTGTACCTGTACACGTCATCCAAGCTCTGTTTGACTCAATGCCCAGGCGTATCAAGGCCGTTATTACGGCCAGAGGTGGTTGTTCTGGGTACTGATTTGTCGGGATCTATGCACCCAAACTGCGTGAAAATGTAATCACATCTCAGTTCTAGTGTAATATATTTGTCCAATGAATACCCGTTTATCATCTGCATTTGTTCTTGGTGTAGCAATTTTAATGGCCAGTAGCGTATTGACGTTGGTGAAGTGCGGAGAGATACATCTTGGGAATTGGTATAATGCTAATTAAAGTTGTTGGAAATAACAGCTAAAAAACCAGTTACCGAAAAGTAACATTAGCAGCAGTCACTGTTAGCAGACTGTGACAGCTTAGCAATTCCCAGCTGAGAGGAGCGGTGCGACACTGACGCTCGAGGGCGCTCAGCACAGGTGATTGTCGTGGGAGTGTGGTACGCTGTCCCTAGGAGACGTCACTCCGTACTGGCAGCTCCTCTGCACGTCCAACGTGACGCTCAAAGTCTGCTTTTATAGCCAGTGTGCCGGCGACTCGCGTAAAGATAAGTCATTAAGTGTGTAATTATACAACTAATAGCCGTTAATAACGTTAGCCGGCACTCGCTGGGATTACACACTCTTATCGCGGCTGCCCATCGGCGGACGTGGTGCGTTGCCGGCCCGTGCCCCTGCTGGGGTTACAGGCATGCGACATCGAACGTGGCCCGAAGGTGCCCGCCCCAGTGGACACCAAAGGCGTGTCAGGAACTTGACGCTGACCAAAATACCACCGTCGCCTGCACTGGATTTACTTCTAAAACTTATTATTATACTGATCGGTAGTCGGATTCGTGCCCTTCTGCAGTTGCACTGTTACATTACAGTTACGTTTTAATACATACATTTCTTACTGGAACATTGTTTGGCATCATAGTCAACGCATTTAAGGTACTTCATAAGATTATATCTTCAATATGAATGAAAATAGAAATTTCAGGTATATTTTTTCCGTCTCTTAGGACTACAGAGTTCCAATTTTCAAAAGAACTACCCGATTGTACGAGGGAACATTTTTCACATGTGCACGTGCAACAAAGAGACTTTTAACAATTACGGTAGGGTCAACGTTTTCATGTAGCTTTCACAAATGCCCTCCACTGATGGTCGTACGACAAACGTCTGGGTGCCGGCCGTGATGGCCGAGCGGTTCTAGGCGCCACAGTCTGGAACCGCGCGTTCGCTACGGTCGCAGGTTCGAATCCTGCCTCGGGCATGGATGTGTGTGATGCCCTTAGGTTAGTTAGGTTTAGGTAGTTCTAAGTTCTAGGGGACTGATGACCTCAGAAGTTAAGTCCCATAGTGCTCAGAGCCATTTGAATCATTTTTTGAAACGTCTGGGTCACCGGTCTTCAAACTGCGGCCCGCAGGCCGTATGCGGCTCGAATCAAGTACTCTTGCTGCCCATGGTTTCAGCCGTATTTTATAATAATATGTGCCTAGCAACTAAGAGCCGAATCTACAAACGCTCATTAAAATTTAAGAGATTCTTAAGAATATAGCTTTCTTATATGTAACAAACAACAGTGTTTACAGAGACTCTAATATTTTAAGATATTATCAATTATACATCTACATGGATACTCTGAAAATCACATTTAAGTGCCTGGCAGAAGGTTCATCGAATCATCTTCACAATTCTCTATTATTCCAATCTCGTATAGCGCGCGGAAAGAACGAACAGCTACACCTTTCCGTACGAGCTCTGATTTCCCTTATTTTATAGTGGTGATCGTTTCTCCCTATGTAGGACGGTGTCAACAAAATATTTTCACATTCGGTGGAGAAGGTTGTTGATTGGAACTTCGTGAGAAGATTCCGTCGCAACGAAAAACGCCATTCTTTTAATGATGTCCAGCCCAAGTCACATAACTGAGACGATATCGCATAAGCACGCAATTTCACTACAAGCCGCTTGTGTGGTACTGTGTCAAAAGCCTTCCAGAAGTCCAGAAATACGGAATCGATCTGAAATCCCTTGTTGGAATTTCTCTATCTCTTCTGTTCATACAACGTGGAGTGGGTCGCAGATTAACGAGCGATACTCAAGAACCGGAAGAAAAATTGTTTTAAAAGCCACTTATTTCCCGAATGAATTACTTTCCTGAAGTGTTTCTCAATAAATAACTCTCTGCCATGTGCTTTTCATGGAATTTGTTTATTTAATCATTCCAGTTTAGATAGACCCAGATGGTTACTCCTAGCTATTTTACTGTAGTGTAATGGACCAGTCGTGGATTTCTTCTCCTCTTTATGCGCAAAACACTACATATATTTACGTCCTTGGTTAACCGCCAGTTCTTGCAGCATTGATCGGTTCTCTGCAGGTGTCCATACGATTTGCTACAGTCTGCTGTCCTTCCTACCTTCTTATATTCGTCCACGAATAACACCGCTTCTGGCGTTATCTGCTAAATCAATACTAATATTATATACACGAAGGTAACACTGTCTGTTACGTTTTCGTATCTACACAGGTGAACCGATTTTGATGAAATTTGGTATGAAGGAAGCTTACACCCAGAGAAAGAACGCAGGTACCTCAAAAACAATATTATTTCTTGAGTATTATTAATACTTTTAAATATATTATACGTGAAGGGGATGCAGACGACGCTTGCGTGGAGGTTGGCGATTATGAATATTTATAGATCATCTCGTGGAGGTGCGAATCCAAGTTTCACTCGTGCACTCGGTTTCTTAAATTTCAAATACAATTGCTACAGCGCCGAGTGAAGCTGCACTGTTTTGTACAGAGAATATTGAGAATACACATTGATAAAATCCGACAGTAACCCCGAGAATCGCATTTAAATCTAATACGTCAGGAAAGCTTTAAACACATGTTCTTATTATTATTTATTGTACGAGATGCCTCGCAAACTTAAGTCTGATTTAGCGCATTGCAGTAAGAGAGGCCGAGCTGCGCTAGTCGAACCTTTCAAACCTCGGAACAATCACCGATTAGGCAAAACTTTATGCAAAACGTCATGCCGACGTAAGAGGTAGAGAGGCATTGGAACAGTCAAAAGCCCGTCCCACTTTAGACGCTGACCGTCAAGTTCTCTTATAGCTTCTGAGACGCTTAGAGACTCACAATGACGACATCATTTAAATGGTGTACGACATACAGGTGCCTTCACATGTAGAATGGCTCTGAACACTATGCGACTTAACTTCTGAGGTCATCAGTCCACTAGAACGTAGAACTACTTTAACCTAGCTAACCTAAGGACGTCACACACATCCATGCCCGAGGCAGGATTCGAACCTGCAACCGTAGCGATCGCGTGGTTCCTGACTGTAGCGCCTAGAACCGCTCGGCCACTTCGGCCGGCTCTTCACATGTAGAGTGCGGGAGATTATTTTAATGTACGAGTAGGAATAAGGACCAAATTATTCAGAAACTGAACATATTTATCAGCTACAGATTCAGAAATCAAGTCTATCAACCTTTTCCCCATACCTATAACTGTCCCATCTTCCAATTACCTGGGGCTGGTTATCAAGCATGAACATACATCACCATGTTCTTCAATGACACTTTACCAATAAGCAGCTCAGCATACAAAGTGAACTCTACTCAATCACCATCGCACTGTATTTGATGCTATCATCTTTATTACATGTAAGAGATATTTCAAGCGATTTTCATGATTAAAAACCTGTACGCTGAAGAGCTAGATCGCTCTTCTAGACCGTCTCTGAAATGAAGTTACAATAAAGAAAAAGAGAAAGAGAGACAAAGTCATTAAGGAGTGATCCGCGATCCTTATTATTAGAAAGACTTCTTTTTTTTAGTCTGTTGATCACTGTTTTATTACCTGAGGATAACGGTTTTCAGGCAGCGTCGCGCATCTTCTGATTTGTTAAAAATATAAAAGTAAATGACATTTGGGTCCTTGTCCTGAGTTTACATATTACAGAGCTAAGGAAATTTTCACCTGTTTACAAATACCATCTTAAAGGCACACTGATAGTTTTACTGTCATGTAAAGATTGGTTGACTGACATAAGTACAAACGCAAGGGGTGAGTACAGGACAATGAAAGAAGCAAATAATCGCAGTAAACATAGCTCCAGAAAACAATGGTGTGCCCGATGAGTATGTGAACGTCTTAAAACAGAGTCCCCGAGGTCCCAAAATACAGATATGCACTAGATGATGAACACATTACAAGTGTTCCACATGGCCACAATTCAAGTGAAGGCAGGATTCAGCACGTCTCGTCACTGATGCCCCAACACGTTCAAAAATCCCAGATGTTTTCTTAATGTACTACATTCCTGGAAGTCATCAGGATTATCAAAGAACTGGAATACATCGAAGATTTTAAATATCCCCATACAAAAAAATTCAGCGGTTTGAAGTGGGGCCACCTGAGAGACCATTGTACTGTCGAGCCACGACCAATACATTTGTTATCGAACATCCATGTCACGTATCCGCAAGCAAAACAATCAAAGTCTTTCATTGCACCATCATGCATGTACCACGCATGCGTTCTTTCACAGTAAGGAACGTCACCCAAATTGCGTGAAAATGTAATCACATGTCAGTTCTAGTATAATATATTTGTCCAATGAATACTCGTTTATCATCTGCATTTCCTCTTGATGTAGCAACTTTAATGGCCAGTAGTCTAGTTCAAAGTCTAGGTGACTGATGACCTCAGACGTTAAGTCCCATAGTGCTTAGAGCCATTTTAAAAAAAGAAAATTATCCAGTACCTTAGATTGCAGTCTTACAACTCATTGGTCCTTACTGTCTGACACATTCAGAAAATCGAACAAATCCTCACTCAAATGGAGTGCGCTCCTGTTTACAAGAAACCAGCTGTCACCCACAACTTTGCTCACGTATCAGTAGTTTCATTATGATGAGTGGAGGTGAGTAAGTAAGCTTCTGTACGTGCTAGTCAACTGCCCTCATGTGTCTGGCTGTTCGGCTAAGCATAGCCCGTGATATGTCTCCCCATCCCTCCTCCCAACTGCTCCAACGAATGACGCGGCGGCACACACAGCGTCACTGCCTAGCGGTGCGTGCAGTGGGCCGTGGGCAGGAGCGTGTGTATACAAGTATGTATTGCGTTACTGAAGTAGCTGTACATCATGCAACGTGTACGTAATGCGTGGTTTACGCTCATTGACGTAAAGAAAGATGTTCCATTCCCTACTTCACCCTCTCAGGTTCGTTTCTTCTTAAGTACCCTACGTTTTGCCTCTGGGTTCAAGCTATTCCCATACCATAGTTCATAGATTCAGCAATTAAGTCGTGAAAACTTAACAGACAGAGATATTTTCACATTTATGAAATTTTTGTGGATAACACTGAATATTGCAGAACATGATTCTGTTGAATTAATTAAAAAAAGTCGTAGAATCTTTTAAAAAGAAACAAGGTGACAACAAATACATATCAGAACCCGACGTGAAGGCATTATCTTTTACATATCAGAACCCGACGTGAAGGCATTATCTTTTGCTTCACAGTTCATGGCTCTGTAAACTACACTACAGCTCTTACATGACAAAACTGTGTTAGTCACGTGATACATAATTTATACAATGTCTAAAGGCTGTAATCATAGATGTCATTATTCGAAATTTAACTTATACAGATTGTACCGAAACGACTTAGTTTATCATAAATCATCAATAAACCATAGCACTGAAACGGCATACTTCCATAGAACGCAAGTTGTATGACGGTATTCTGTGTAGAATTTAACGGAAAACGACCGTGAAGATTAATAAAGATTCAGACAGACATACTTCCACTGATTCATTGACGATGGAGCTCCAAAAGTTTGACGCTTTTGCCACAGTTTTCGTTTGTTTTTTTGCATCAAATGACCAGTGGAAATACCATGTTTGGCGACAGCGGACTTTTGGCTTGGCGGAGGCGAGTGTGCCGCTGATGTCCTAAGATGCGCTCCTTCACTGTGCGCGTAGTTTTCCCTATCTAAGATCTGCCACATTCGCACAAAATATTTTTGTGTTCTTGTTGTACGTCTGTAGGTCTCTCTGTACTTGCTGGGACGAATATTCATTGTTCCGGAACGCAGTTTGCAGATGTTCCAGGTCTGTTTGGAGATTATCGGCATCCGAGATGGTATGAGCTCGGTGGATTAAAGTCTTTAGAACGCCCTTCGTTTGCGCTGGATGGCGGCAACTTGTAGCTCGCAGGTACAGGTCTGTGTCAGTGGGCTTTCGAAACACCGAATGCCCAAGTGTGCCATCGCTCTTACGTCGCATCAAGACGCCTAAAAACACCAAGCAACCTTCTTTCTCCACCTCCACAGTAAATTTTATGTTTTCATGTATGGATTTCAGATACCGAAGGAAATCTCGGAGACTGTCCAAACCATGAGGCCAAGCTATAAAAGTGTCATCAACGTACTGCCAAAGTACAGTTGGTTTTAAAATAGCTTAGACGAGTTTTCGCTCGTCATAATCTTCCATAAAAAGATTGGCTACCAAGGGGACAGAGAGCTCCTTATAGCGACGTGGACACTTATATGCAATGGATTTCAGAAAACTTACAAATGTGCCTGTGGTGGATGGTGGACTCACTGCATCTTGAAATGATAATTAAATCAAGACCCTAAGCTGTCGACAGGCGTTGATACACAACGGGGACAGTTGAAAATGTGTGCCCCGACCGGGACTCTAACCCGGGATCTCCTGCTTATTTGGCAGAGGCTCTATCCATTTGAGCCACCGAGGGCACAGAGGTTAGTGCGACTGCAGGGATTTATCCGTTGCACGCTCCCCGTCAGACCCACATTCTCAGCTTAATGTCCACACACTACATTCGTAGTGCCCCTGCCCATTACGCTGATTACTCGCGGCAGACAATCATACCGAGTCCCGTAAGAGTTTGGGTAATGCGTGAGCAGCCAGCATAGAAGAAGAAGGTCAATGGCCAGTTAGCGTTAACTATATGAAGATGGTATCTGTTCTTTCGGACATGACCGAAAGAACAGATACCATCTTCATATCACTGCATCTTATCGGATTCCCGGCGGGGTCAGGGATTTTCACCTGCCTCGAGATGACTGGGTGTTTGTGTTGTCCTCATCATTTCATCATCATCCAGGAAAGTGGCGCAATTGGACTGAGCAAAGATTGGGTAATTGTACGGGCGCTGATAACCACGCTGTTGAGCGCCCCACAAACCAAACATCATCATCATCTTATCGGCAATAGGTTTGAGGCTGACATTACAGCTTTGGGCGAGCACACTCTTTGCTTAACCAAGTGACTGTCGAAAACGAGCGGAGAAACGCGCGAAGATACTGGACTTGTCGATGGCTTAAGCAGCGAATAGCTGGTGTAGGAACACTTCATAATGCTCCTCAGCGGTGTGAGATAAATACTAATAGAAGTCAGTCGGTAATACAACTGAATCTCTATCTCAGT
This sequence comes from Schistocerca cancellata, assembly GCF_023864275.1. NCBI lineage: Eukaryota > Metazoa > Arthropoda > Insecta > Orthoptera > Acrididae > Schistocerca > Schistocerca cancellata. The sequence continues at coordinate 221,364,078 of NC_064627.1, forward strand.
TTCAGTTTTAAATTGAATATAGTTCAGGTACAGTCTCTAAGGTCAGTTTGTGGATGCATAACATCCATACGCTCGTTGTTGTATTGATACAAACATGGGACAATCCATAAAACCAAATACATTGTATTTCATAAGAGCAAAAATTTCCAGCGTGTAACTTTCGTTTACTATCTGACACTGACTGGCAGTCACGTTAAGATTTACGGGCAGAGGGGAAATATTTCAGTCACTAGCCTGTGTAACAAGAATTGCAGCAAATGTAAAAAATTTGGAAATTTGTGGTAAGGTCTTATGGGACCAAACTGCTGAGGTCATCGGTCCTTAAGCTTACACACTATTTAATCTAACTTAAACTGACTTACGCTAAGGACGACATACACACACACACACACACACACACACAAACACACACACACACACACACACACACACACACACACACACACACACACATGCCCGAGGGAGGACTCGAACCTCCGACGGAGGCAGCCGCGCGGACCGTGACAAGACGCCCTAGACCGCGCGGCGCAGCAAATGTATTATTTATAATAAAGAACATCGACTATTGCAGATAATACTTTCACTAAATCAATAAGAAAGATACAAATTCTTTTAGAAACCAAAAGGCGGAAAAAGATTGGAAGGAGTTGAATGCCAATATTTGTCTTTCTCTTTGCAGCCCACGACAATATCAATAACAGTACAGCTTCGACATGGCAGCTGGATATTTTAGAGACTGTAAAGGTTGTATCTACAAATGTCAGTATCTGATACTTAATTATGACAAATTATATCAAAGCGACGCACTTTTGATACATCATCTTGTGCCACAGCATTGAAACTGTTTACTTTCGTAGCACACAAGTTATAACACCGAAAGCATCAAATACGGGAATCCTTTAACTACCGATATGTAGTTTCCTGAAGTCTATTATAACAAACTACACCCAAAACTACGCTTTCTTGAGAGATCATCAATTTGCTGATGCTTTGAAACAGTTTGTTATCATACCACGTACTCTGTAATATAAAACACCAAATATGCAGTTCAACTCCTTACATTATGGGGTCCCATTAAGACCTGCTTGTGACGTGAGACTATGTCACATATCACTGACCACTTTCCTCCCCACGAGGCAAAAATCTGACGTTCCAGATTCGTCATTTCACACTACACAACGTAGTGGGACGTGGAATGCCAATGGGGCAAACGAGATACATGGATCCTGCAGTATGGTTCAAATGGCTCTGAGCATTATGGGTTCAAAAATGGTTAAATGGCTCTGAGCACTATGGGAGTTAACATCTGAGGTCATCAGTACCCTAGAACTTAGAACTACTTAAACCTAACTAATCTAAGGACATCACACACATCCATGCCCGAGACAGGATTCGAACCTGCGACCGTAGTGGTCGCGCGGTTCCAGACTGAAGCGCCTAGAAGCGCTCGGCCACCGCGGCCGGCCGAGCACTATGGGACTTAACATCTGAGGTCATCAGTACCCTAGAACTTAGAACTAATTAAACCTAACTAACCTAAGGACATAATACACATCCATGCCCGAAGCAGGATTCGAACCTGCGACCGTAGCGGTCGCGCGGTTCCAGACTGAAGCGCCTAAAACCGCTCGGCCGCAGCGACGGGCCCTGTAGCAAGCATCACAGCATATGAGTCTACATGTGTTACAAGTTGCAGTGACCATCTCCGGCGGGGAGTGAGTTGCTACTTCAGAAGTATTTAATTATTCTTAACTGAACGTTTAAAGACATGCAAGGCTTCAATATCATATGACTAAGCTAAGATATTTTTTAAATGGCATACCTATTTCACGTGAGCTCTGGAGGGAACCAAGTGTTCGTGATATATCCGTTCCGGAGACGTTGTTTCTAGTGGGCCCCGAATTCCACTGTGTGATGTCAGCAAGTACTCGTAATGCACGGTCATGAGCGTGCTGCAAATGGCGTATCGGGCGTGGGTGTGTGTGTTGTTCTTAGCATAAGTTAGTTTAAGTTAGTTTACTTAGTGTGTAAGTCTATGGACCGATGGCTCAGCAGTTTCGTCCCTTAGGAATTCACGGACATTTGTACATTTGACCAGTGGCTTTGCGCTCGACACGCACCGGCGAACAGGATGGCCCATATGTGGGGCTAGATTGGCGAACCAGCTCCACGTTGGGAGGCTAACACATTTTTGACCTTGTAAATAAGGACTTCCTCCGTTTGTACGCGTCGAGCTGGACGCTCGTCACCGCAACATGAAGCGAGATGTGGTGCAGCAGGCCCGTTACTCGCGCCCCGGCGGTCCCGGACCACACGTCGCGTCAGCTGGCCTCCGCCGTCCGCCCCCGCCGCCCCCGCGGTGACACGGCCGCCGCGGCGCCCCCAAGCGGAACGCCTCCTAATAAGGCGGCTGCCGGCTGCCCGCCGACCGCCGCGCGCCGTCGATTACCGCACGACCGTGAAGACTGACATCATCGTTCGGCGGCAGCGCGATATCTGATCGTCCGGGGGCCGCGGTATCGGAAGCTCACCGGATGGAGGCGGGAGGCGGGAGGCGGGGCCGGACGGGGAGGCACGGCCCGGGCCACGCTTTGTCAGCCGCGCGCGGGGCGACAGCCGTGAACGGCCGAGATGCGATCGGCCGCCGATGGACAGCGATATTTAATCGACCTCGCATTAGGGACCTCTTTCGTGCTCGAGGGGGCGAGAGGGCCGGAGGCGGGGGCGGCGCGGCCACCGGCCGTTTCAGTAAACAGGGAAACACCTGATGACGTGCTTTCGGGTTGTGGTATTACGTGGTACTTGGATTTGGTTACGTACTGAATTTCATCTACATCTACATCTACATTTATACTCCACAAGCCACCCAACGGTGTGTTGCGGAGGCACTTTACGTGCCACTGTCATTACCTCTCTTTCCTGTTCCAGTCGCGTATGGTTCGCGGGAGGAACGACTGCCGGAAAGCCTCCTTGCGCGCTTGAATCTCTCTAATTTTACATTCGTGATCTCCTCGGGAGGTATATCAGGGGGAAGCAATATATTCGATACCTCATCCAGAAACGCACCGTCTCGAAACCTGGACAGCAAGCTACACCGCGATGCAGAGCGCCTCTCTTGCAGAGTCTGCCACTTGAGCTTGCTAAACATCTCCGTAACGCTATCACGCTTACCCTGTGACGAAACGCGCAGCTCTTCTTTGGATCTTCTCTATCTCCGTCAACCCGATCTGGTACGGACCCCACACTGATGAACAATACTCAAGTATAGGTCGAACGAGTGTTTTGTAAGCCACCTCCTTTGTTAATGGACTACATTTTCTAAAGACTCTCCCAATGAATCTCAACCTGGTACTCGCCTTACCAACAATTAATTTTATATGATCATTCCACTTCAAATCGTTCCGCACGCATTCTCCCAGGTATTTTACAGAATTAACTGCTACCAGTGTTTGTTCCACTATCATATAATCGTACAATAAAGGATCCTTCTTTCTATGTATTCGCAATACATTACATTTGTTTATGTTAAGGGTCAGTTGCCACGCCCTGCACCAAGTGCCTATCCGCTGCAGATTTTCATGCATTTCGCTACAATTTTCTAATGCTGCAACTTCTCTGTATATCCGCGAAAAGCCGCATGGAACTTCCGACACTATCTACTAAGTCATTTACATATATTGTGAAAAGCAATGGTCCCATAACACTCCCCTGTGGCACGCCAGAGGTTACTTTAACGTCTGTAGACGTCTCTCTCGCCACGAAAGTCTCCGGCGTGTGTCGGGAGCCGAGACGACTGTCCGTGGTAGCGCCCCAAAGAGAGTTCCGGCCTGGCTAGCTGCAGACCCCGCGTCGGCCTCAGAGGGTCGAACCAACGACCCGCCATGGACAGGGACGCTATCGCCCCCTCTGTTGCTGCGTGTAGCCCGGCGGTGTCACATGCCTCACCATCCAGAAAGGCTGCCACACTTGAATGAATCTTGTTAGAAAACGACACCTATTTATACGTGACTGAGCGCCTCTGTTTCGCTAACGCGTCGCTTTCCGTCATGTACCCACCACAGCCCGCTTGCGCCAGTGGGCCCCTTCTGCCTATATCTTGCGGCATGCATACCGCTGCGTTTACTCTTTCCAGCGGTTCGACGGCCATGTGGCCTCCATTCCACTTCGCAACCGCTGGTCAGTGTAACTTACTGCAATCGGGCCCACACCTGGCTGTAACGTATGCTCAGAATATCGCACAAAACTAACTTTCCCTATCGTAAACGGTGGTGCCACTACATCCTTTTATGATGCCAGTGTTCGTCCTAGCGTCTTGAACTGTCCCGTACATCTGCCGCAGAACCCTGCGTTGAGTTATCCTGAGCTGGTACTCATCAGTACTTGTTTTTGTCCAAGTCTCATATCCTTAGGTTACAACGGGAGTGATCATGACAATACGAATTTGAAATTTCACTTGTCTACTTAATAATCAAGGGACCAACAATTTCTTAAACGTGTTGCAGCATCTATTACCACCTAGGATGGGCTGCTTTATTTCAGTTGTAATGGAATTTGTGCTATTAATATTAGATTCCAGATCGTCGAAGTTCTACATGTTCAAAATTGGAACCAGCTGCTGGTAGTTTATTGTCTTCCTTCCTGGTGAGAATCATATACTTAGTCCTCATTCCATTAATACCAATGCTTCTAGGTATCGTGGCTTCTTTCAGCTCGTCTATTGCACTCTCTAGTGAAATCTTCCTCCACTAATAATTACTACATCATCAGCATAAACACATACATGGACTGACTTTTTGTCCATGTAACTAGATATTTGAAGATTTTGAATGGCTGCTTCAAGAATCAGTTTAAAAGAATTGTAGAGGGCGCGTCCCCTTCTATGACTCCTTTACTAATGCTAAGCCATGTACTGAGTTCTCCATACACTCGCATTGCAGGCTTGGAGGCAGCCAGTGTCGCCTGGATAAATTAAACATACTTATATGGTGTACCAAGCAGTAGTAAATCACTTAGCACCTCTGCCCTATGAAGACTATAGAAGGCTTTATGTATGTAGACTGAATCAGTGAGTGAAAATTTGTACCAAGGCTGGGAATCGAACCTGGCTCTCCTGCTTACTAGGCACTTAGCCACCTTCGCACATCAGTTCACACAAGTGCACAGATTGCGCAGGTATGTCTCCCTCCTCGATCTAAATTCTCACCACCGCCCCAGCCTACTTTAAATTCCCATTATTCTTTCTTTCTTTCTTTCGCTTACGCCATAGTCCCGCAGCGATCGCAGGGTCGGCGCGGTTACAACGGATTTGGTAATGTTTGTTGTAGGGATGGCCGGATGCCCTTCCTGCCGCCACTCCGTACCCCCAGGACGGAATCAGAGTACCCCAACTGCCTGCGTCTAGTGTAAATCGTGAAATAGTGCGGGTATATTTCAAATGCCTGCGACGCGTGTAACTGAGGCGGAACGTGGGGACCAGCCCGGTATCCACCTAGCGGGATGTGGAAAACCGCCTAAAAACCACATACAGGTTGGCCAGCACACCGGCCCACGTCGCTAATCCGCCGGGCGAATTCGATCCGGGGCCGGCGCGCCTACCCGAGTACAGGAAGCAGCGCGATAGCGCTCTCGGCTACCCTGGCGGGTTTTTAAATTCCCCTTATATACAAACAGAATTCTCGAGGTCCTTCGTGTCCTCGAATAGCACCTCAGAATCGAATATAAATGTGGGAACCAACCTGAAACCCAGGTGCAGATACCTACGCAAATGAAACGACACAATTTCAGAGACTTTACTGATTTCATACAGATATGATTTACGTATACAGAATGAAGCGGCGACTGGAAATTTGTACCAAGGCCGGGAATCGAACTTGGGTCTCCTGCTTACAAGGCAGGTACGTTATCCACTAAGCCACCTTGGACTAGCGGTTTACACAACTGCACGGATTACCCTGGGATGGCTCCCTCCTCGATCCAACTCTCACTGCCTCCCCTGTCTACTTTAAAGTTGCCGTTAAAAAAGGATCAAGATTGTCGAGGCTCTCCATGTTCTAGAATACAGCATCGAACGTAGACTGGGATGACAGTGAGAATTTGGATCAAGGAGAGAGGCGTGGCCGGGTAATCCTTGCAGTGGTGTGAATCACTGTGCCAACGTGGCTGAGTGGCTAACGCATCTTCCTTGTAAGCAGGAGACTTGACTTCGATTCCCGGCCTTTTTACAAATCTTCACTCCCTGCTTCAGTCTATATACACAGATCATATGGCACCAGTAAAGTCTCTGAAATTGTGTCATTTCATCTGTATCGAATGCTTGCTTGTAGCCAACATCAGATGGCAACTCTCTAATATAATGGTAACTCTGGAATATAATGTAAACAAATTAAGTAGTTCCTAAGACGGGTGCCTCTATGCTTTGTTACTGAGAAAAGAAAGAAAAAGTAAGTGCTGCACATGTACATGTTACAGCAATGAATAGACCTTGCTAAAAATGTAGAGGGTGGTTATAATTAAACTTATATGAAGAACTGTGAATGATAAGAGAAGTGGAGGCCCTGCCGTTCAGAGCTAAGCGTATCGCAATCGCGCGATAGTAGAAAAAGTGAAAATCAGTCATGGATCTGTTTCAGTATCTTTCACGACATACGGAACATGACAGAGATCACCGCCAAGACTGTATCGAGTACGCTGCAGAACTGTCGCTGGGAAGCCCATACACATTGTATATTGAACCGGGAACCCAGAAACAACGGAGAGGCTTCGCCGTGCCGTAACCCTTAGTGGTTTACAGCTCCACAACAGGCCACAGCAGTCCACCCACCCCACCGCCGCCCCATACCGAACCCAAGGTTATTGCGCGGTTCATACCACAGACGAGTGTAATCCCAAATTTGCATGGTAGAGTATTCATGGTGTACACGTCCGTGGAGACAGTGTATGCGCAGCAGTCGCCGACATCGTAGTGTAACGGAGGCGGAATTATGGGAACCAGCTGCAGGCAGATGGAACACCGCCTTAAAAACCATCCACAGGCTGGCCGGCACACCGGACCTCAACACTAATCCACCGGGCGGATTCGTGCCGGTGACCGGCACGCCTTCCCGCTCGGGAAGCAACGCGTTAGACCGCGCGGCTAGCCGGGAGGGCTGCCCATATACATGCTCCATTACAGTCCCGACCTCTTCCAATGCGATTTCCGTATTTTTGGTGCCCTGAAGACAGACATCCGTGGATTCTATTGGTTTTGGACGAAGAGGTGCATGGTTGAGTGAAACTATGATTATGCAGCCAACTGCAAATATCTATCCACGAAGGCATTGACCGTCTTGTCTGGCAGTGGAATACATATATTAACAGTTATGGCTATTACTTTTGGAACAACAAAGCGTTTACTTTTTTCCACTTGTCTCGTTTTCATTTGACTGTCCCCTATATCATCGTAACTTGTCATAAGTGTACTGAATTTCCCCCAGTTGACAACATACAGGGTGGTTATAACTAAACTATCGCTGCTTGAGCCAGTGTAGACGGATAACTATTTATCGCATGGAATGATATTTCCGGATGAGCGCTGTAATATTTGCATAGTTAATACGGTTAGTTTCATGACTTTCCGTTAGGCGCCGGTGGCGATAGACGACGTAGGAGGAACTCGGACACCAAGGACATGCAAAGTGAAAGACACACTTTACTCTGATCAGCTTCGGCAACAGGTGATCCCTGCTCTACGGGAGAGAGGTGCTTTGGACTCAGCTGTTTTCATGCACGGTGGAGCTCAACCTCACATCGCTCGTGGGGTCAGTCTGTTACTCCGTAACACATTTGGAAAAACCGAATTACTGGCCGATAGTTCCAAACTGCGTTGCCACCAAGGTTACTAGATTTGAACCCTTCTGACTTCTGGATGTGGGGTTACCTGAAGGACAAGGTTTATCAACAGGACACTAACACACGTTAAAGGTTCAAAATGAGCATAGCGAGGGGGTTAACCATCATCCGACGTGTGATGTTTCCAGCAGCAGTAGAGTAATCTCTATAGCAGTTCCAGAATGCCTGGATGCAGATTGTCGTCACACTGAGCAACGTTTGTAACCTGGAAATTAAACGCGATACGCAGTTAGCAAATGTTACCCTCTCTTGTGGAAACGGAAATGTCCTTTCAATGCTTTATTCTTTATTTTTCTTCCACGTGTCCTTACAAATGTTTCTACGGAGTTTCATTGTCCTGCGATCAGTCGTTTTTCAGGGAGCCATCTTCATTGTCCGCCATTCACACTAATTTTACCACACTGAGAGCGTATGTAGCACTTAACCAAAGTGTCATATGATGGTACATTGTTGCCGCACACATACATCAACTTAACATGGAGGCATTGTTCATCTTCAAAGGCAGACAACTAGTTTAAGCTGGATAGTCTCCTTTATCACTGCGCCACGCCATCTTGTTTTGGATTCTCTAGTGGTGTGCTACGGTACTGTTCCAGGATTGCAGACGTAAACCTGAAGAGAAGCAAACATCTAATTATGAATATTTCTCGAGGTGATACTACACCCGATATTTAGTCTGACTTAGTATATTCGCGGGGTAGCTTTCCAACCGGAAAACCACATGAAGCGTAATTTCTTCTATGTTTCTCTAAACTGTTGTTAAAGAATCATAAAAGAAGGGCTTCTACTGATGAAAAATCAATCTTTATTAAAAACGGAAACATCATCTTATCCACAATTAAGGCTCCTATACTAACACTGGCCTCTTGGTGTTTTTAAATTAACTTAAATAACAACAAAACAATTTACTTCAACAACGTTCAGAAACATGTTTTGAGGTAAAGTAATGAACATTTAAGTAAACTATAAAGAAAAAAGAAAACAAAAAGTGAGTTTCAAGAAAAAAGACAGTAGGTACACAAACGAATAAACTAAGCACTCATTCTCATTCACCACAGTCAAGACATACCATTTTGTCAATTTAATGCTTTTTGCACCTGTATTTTGACATTTAGAACATGTTTTGGTAGTTTTTGTGACTTTGAACCAAAGACGTGTGTGGCATCATGACATTTTTTACTATTTTGTCTGACTCGATTCTGTTTGGACTTGCACTGCAGAGTCATCGATTCTGCTGTCATTTTTAAAATTTTTGCAAAGAACTTTCTTCATTATAGTGTCCAAGTCCCTTGAAAAATTACGGCGATTCATTTTCCATTCTATAATAGTTGCTTTGATCAATGTCAAGCCGAGCTTTTTTTATAAAATCTCAATGTACCACCTTGCTAATCTTATTATAACTGTTTTCTCCATTAAAATAGCCAGACTGTCTTAATCTTTCTTGTTTTTTTCACGAACTTTCTCTTCTTCCGCTTCTTCATCATCTACTATATCATTGTCATTTTCATAACCAGAAATTTCTGTTTCATTGTCACTAAACTCGGCTGCATCTTGAGAGGATTCTGGTGTATCCAGTTATCCAGAGTCTTCATTAGGTATTAAAAAAATGGCTCTAAGCACTATGGGACTTGACATCTGAGGTCATCAGTCCCCGTGACTTAGAACTACTTAAACCTACCTAACCTAAGGACATCACACACATCCATGCCCGAGGCCACGTTCGAACCTGCGACCGTAGCAGCAGCGCGGTTCCGGACTGCAACGCCTAGACCGCTCGGCCACAGCAGCCGGCTAGGTATTAATAACTCCAGAATTTGATCATCGTTCAAACGTCGCTCGATTCTGTCCAATCTCGTACAATGAAAAACAGTTTGTGATGACGAAGAAGAAAATAATGTTTGTAAGTTCGTGGGGTGGATTTCGGCTTCAACTGGTATGTACATATGGAAATAATAGTCGCCGCTTAGCACGCGTCTGCAGAATGCAAAAGCACTGCCGGTACTAAGATTGCATGGAAGCGGAGTACCAACGTTGCAATAGGAACGGAATTGTAAACAGAAGAGTGACACGTGTCGTAATAAATTACCAGACGAATGTTAAGGGTTAAAACTGTGTGTCTGCCCCTCCTACTCTTTGTCGCGCCGCTGTTTACATCCGCTCCTGGTATGCAACACGCCCTTTGGGGCTCATTTGTTTTTCGGAGTCCACCTATGTTGAAAAAATCGGTGGCTCGGCTGAACACCCGAAGGTACAACTATGGTCAGACAGAGGAAACCTGAGATATCGCAGGGAAACAGTTGATGTTCCGGTGCCTTGCTCCCTAGGGAAAGGCGCACTCCGAGGGGGAGTCACTGAAAGTTATTAGTACGGCGAGGGAGTGGTCCACTTGCAGCAATTAAGAGCCACGGCCGGGCGGCGGGGTACCGACGTTGACAGCGCAGCGGATTGCAGCGTCACAGGTTTTAATTAAGGAGTATTCGTGTCTGTAATTGAGCGGGAGGGGCGAGGGGTGCAGAGTGAGGAGGGGTGGGGGGAGGAGAGGAGAGAGGGGCCCCCGTCACGAGCGGACCTCCCGCGAGGCCCGTGCCGTACTCCGCACCAGCTGCGCATGCGCGAGGTCGTCCAGCGGCACATTGCAGGTCCTCTCGCGCTTCCCGCGTCGTTAGAGACTGGTTATTCTCTTAACTGCACTTTTTGAGCACACAGCTCGATCGACCAACTGAACAGGCCCATAGTAATTTAGAAAATACGACATTAATTGGCTAATTCATGAGCGAGATCACTCTGAAAGTTGCACGTACACCTACCGTCGTTTGACATTTCGTGTGTTGACAATATGAACCGGACGAGCTTTACTGCCCAGAACTATGTACTTGCCCGTGCTGCCCGTGTCTTAACCCATCTGGGACAAGCGAAGTATTGCCTAATGAAATGTTTCGCCAAAAACCTTGAGGACAGGGGCGCAGCCCCAAATCCTCCCGTGGTCAGAAAAATGGTACCGAATCCTCGCAAGCCCTCAAGGGTCTGAGGAACGATGGGACAGAATCCTCCCGTTTGAAGCAGGTTGTTCTTGTTGTTGTGGTCTTCTGTCCTGAGACTGGTTTGATGCAGCTCTCCACGCTACTCTATTCTGTGCAAGTTTCTTCATGTCCCAGTACCTACTGAAACCTACAGCCTTCTGAATATGATTAGTGTATTCATCTCTTGGTCCCTCTCTACGATTTTACCCTCCACGCGGCCCGCCAATGCTAAATTTGTGATCCCTTGATGCCTCAGAACATGTTCTACCAATCGGTCCCTTCCTCTTGTCAAGTTGTGCCACAAACTCCTCTTCTCCCCAATTCTATTCAATACCTCCTCATTAGTTATGTGATCTACCCATCTAATCTTCAGCATTCTTCTGTAGCACCACATTTCGAAAGCTTCTATTCTCTTCTTGTCCAAACCATTTATCGTCCGTGTTTCACTTCCATACATGGCTACACTCCATACAAATACTTTCAGAAACGACTTCCTGACACTTAAATCTATACTCGATGTTAACAAATTCCTCTTCTTCAGAAACGCTTTCCTTGCCATTGCCAGTCTACATTTTATATCCTCTCTACTTCGACCATCTTCAGTTATTTTGCTCCCCAAACAGCAAAACTCCTTTACTACTTTAAGTGTCTCATTTCCTAATCTAATTCCCTCTTATTTCGACTATATTCCATTATCCTCGTTTTGCTTTTGTTGATGTTCATCTTATGCCCTCCATTCAAGACACTGTCCATTCCGTTCAACTGCTCTTCCAAGTCCTTTGCTGTCTCTGACAGAATTACAATGTCATCGGCGAACCTCGAAGTTTTTATTTCTTCTCCTTAGATTTTAATTCCTACACCGAACTTTTCTTATGTTTCCTTTACCGCTTGCTCAATATACAGATTGAATAACATCGTGGATAGGATACAATCCTGTCTCACTCTCTTCCCAACCACTGCTTACCTTTCATACCCCCCGACTCTTATAAATGCCATCTGGTTTCTGTACAAATTGTAAATAACCTTTCGCTCCCTATATTTTACCCCTGCTACCTTCAGAATTCGAAAGAGAGTATTCCAGTCAACATTGTCAAACGCTTTCTCTAAGTCTACAAATGCTAGAAACGTAGGTTTGCCTTTTCTTAATCTTCTAAGATAAGTCGTAAGGTCAGTATTGCCTCACGTGTTCCAATATTTCTACGGAATCCAAACTGATCTTCCCCGAGGTCGACTTCTACCAGTTTTCCATTCGTCTGTAAAGAATTCGCGTTAGTATTTTGCAGCTGTGACTTATTAAACTGATAGTTCGGTAATTTTCACATCTGTCCACACCTGCTTTCTTTGGGATTGGAATTATTATATTCTTCTTGAAGTCTGAGGGTATTTCGCCTGTCTCATACATCTTGCTCACCAGGTGGTAGAGTTTTGTCAGGACTAGCTGTCCCAAGGCCGTCAGTAGTTCTAATGGAAAGCATATGAAGGAACAGTAGAAGATGTAAAAAATTTTCGTGTGTATTGTGAGTATGTTTAAAAGTTTTTTCTTTTATCTTATTGAGATAATGTTCATCCGGCACAGCGCCAGCGACTAAGTCCCGCTCAAGGTCACGCGCAAAGGGTGCACAAGTGAATCAATATATATATATATATATATTTAAACATGAGAGGGACAGGGGAAGGACATAAGGAACATGGCAGAGATAATTATATTATTGTCTTAATACAACATGCAATGTGTCAGTTTGGGAGGATTCGGCACTGTTACCTGCTTACCTACCTGGTTTCGGGATGATTCGGCGCTGCGCCCAAGGACGGTTGTCGCCTTTGAAGAAGCGCCGCATGTGAAGCTATGCAGCGTACGACGAGAGTGTAGACGTGACACGTGACCACTATCTTAGCACACGGGTGTGTAGAGCACATAGCAGCACGTTGCGAGGTAACCGAACTTGAACGTGCCGTGTTAACAATAGCTTAGGTGTAGGACGGTAGTGTCGTAATCCGGGTGCTGCCTGTCTCAACCCGATGGTGTGGGCTCAGGCAGAGTCTTGTAGGGAGCCCATTACTTGAACTCAGATGACAAGGCGGAGATGTGAAGGGCTTACAATGTGCATGGTGCACTAAACGGCCCTTGATGTTGTGACACGTGGTCGACCAGAACCATGTTGTCAACAGTGGCTACGCTCACGTTTTTACACCGTCGGAGTATGCAGCCCCTGTGTACGCTACCAGGCTTGATAACAGCACCAAACACGAACAACACTAATGAACTTTACCAACACCGACTTACAGGAAGGCCTCGGCGCTTGTTGGTGACGTCACGTCAGCTAGGCATGGCGAACGCTAGGTCTGTTGCAGGCAGAAACACCTGGGCGTGCTTATCACTATAAATCTCTTATTTTTGGACATAATGTTTGATATTGTTTTGGATTCTGCAGTTTTATTTAGTATTTTCTTACTGTCGTAAAGCTACAAATGATGATCATAGTTCTGTATTACTGAATCCTGTCGAAACAAACGTAGATCAATATGGGGAGATGCTTTGCCCCATCGCAAGCTTCGGAAATTTTACATTCAAGTAACTATATTTACTTGATCCATTTTGCTATCGAAACTTACCCCAACCCCCTTACAATGAACTAGTTTCCTTTATTTATTCATTTATTTTCGTTTGACATCGTCACTGTAAATGTGAACTAATTTACATGTGTAAATGTCCAACTGTTGCCAGTCATTAGATTACAGTCGTTTTCAAGGAAAGGAATTCTAAACAGGAAACAAAATAGCTTCATGCATCGAAAACACTGCTGAGCTTAAACTTTTTTTAACATGCACATTAGAAAAGATAAATATTCCCGTCTTGCAGCTGAAAGGAGAAACTTTATAAGATAAAAAAATTTTATTTGATAAAACAAGTATCTCTCTTTTGCCTCTTCTTCTGTCCCCCACCCCATCCCCCCAAAAGTGTGCAATCGCTAGATAATTCATTGACATTCAGTGCTCCTCACCCCATAGTCAACCAAGATACCTAAAGAAGAGCACTAACATGTTCACAGTTTCTTGTAAAAGCAACCCAGTACAAACATAACTTCCTCAGATTTACAAATAAGGTAAAGAAGCACGAATTCTGTTGCTGCTGGACCATGAAGTCGTTTTTGTATGTCAGTCCTTAAAACAGGAGGAAATTGAAGTGCAGGAGTACACTATTTGTTAAGAAGTGTAATGAATTGCACAATTAATTGACTGCAGAAATCTCTCAGAACAATGAGTGTTGGTCAACTACCGCCAATAGTTTCATATTTTCCTGTGTCAGAGAGGGAGACACCACCATTATGAGTATGCCTGCAACAGACCTGGCGTTCGCCGTGCCTAGCTGACGTGACGTCACGAACAAGCGCCGAGGTCTTCCTTTGAGTCGATGTTGACTCTACTCGCCGTTCTTCTTGTCATAGATAATTACAGCTCTAATGACGCATACACCTGCCGATTGTGCGTACGCGTACCAAGTTATATTGACATTCGGCCATGTCCTCTGTGTGCTTCTTTTGTCAGACAGCGTGTGTAGAGGTAGATGTAGACAGGATCCAACGTGTTTTTAATTAACCACACGTCAATACTACCCGCCGAGCAGGTCAGTAGGCCTATAAGAAGCAATAGTAAAATTCTTGGAAAATGTGTCTATTACGACGCGTGAAGAAATGTGGCCTCAACTTGACGGCGCACCAGCGCGTTTTACACTTCCCATTTGAGACCAACTGGTGCAGCATTCCGGGAAAGGCGGACAGGTCGAACTGGGTTGCAAGCTTGGCGGTCAAGCTCTCCGGAGTTGACTCTGAGCGACTTTCTTGTGGGGCTAGATGAGGAGATTTGTGTGCAACAGGCCTGAATAGGCAGTGTAGCCTCTGCTAGCGCAGGTCGTGGGTGTTGCGTGAACGATTTTGCGTACTCCAGAAATTATTGACTGAATTATCAGGTCTCCATTTTTGCAACTAATGCTTTCTTTAACTGTTATTTATATTAGCAGCAGGGAAGGAAACTAATTCAAGCAAAAATTGTAGTTGGATGAAACACACATGAATTCATGACACGATGTTAGTGATGTGAGTTACTTATATTCTGGTAGCACTGGGAGAGAGCGTTGGGTAAAGTTGCAGGAAGGAAGGAACGAAGAAAGGAAGGAAAATTGGGTTTAACGTCCCGTCGACATCGATGTCATTAGAAACGGAGCACAAGCTCTGATTGGGTCAAGGATGGGGAAAGAAATCGTCCGTGCCCTGTCAAAGGAATCGTCCCGGCATTTTCGCAGAGTGATTGAGGGAAATCACTGAAAACCTAAATCTGGATGGCCGGTCGCGGGTTTGAACCGTCGTCCTTCCGAATGCGTCGAGTTAAAGTTGTGGGATAAAACAGGATCTTCTGCGAAAGATTTTGTTTGTATATATGAAACAGAAGTAATTGATGAGATGCAGGTGTTGGGAGATTTACAGGATTGCAGTCAGACAGGTGAAGCCTTCATTTGGGTTGTAAGAGTTGCGTAGGTTAGAACTAATAAGGATTGCAAATTTCGAGAATGATTTCATTATCTGCGAAGGACTGGAGATTATGATCACCCAAGGAAAGGACATGGAGTGCTTGGAGATGGAGGGAAGATTGGGTATCGTAGAGGCACGGTAACAGCCCAAAGCATCAGAGTAAGGTATGGGGACTACGAGAAATGCGGGACTGGCGATGTTGTTCCAGCTGTTTGAGAAGCTGTAGGAACTCTACAGCAGAACTTTTCCGGATATGTTTCACCCGTCATTACAATGTTTTATAGGCCTTCGTTACAAGCGGCCTTCATCAGGGTATTGGATTTATTGGGCGTATGAGAGACCTAGGAACTTCATGAGTTGGCACAGGATAAGGGTGGGAGAAGAGGTTTGATATGGAAAACATGACAGAGCGCATGGAAAGAGCGCTAAAACTTAGGAAAATGTGCACTTCTGCTTGTGAAAATTGCAGCACCCAGTAGGAATGGTCGGATTCATCCCCAAATCAGGAGATATGTGGAACACTGTAACCATAAGAAATGATTAAAACTGAAGAGGCATGTCGTGCACGTAGGCAGAACTGCGCCCTCTTTCGTGTGACCGGACACGTAATTGTTAACGCCACGCTCAATCGAGGTAGTACCGTCAAACGATGTGGAAACGAGCAAGTGAGTACCAGTATGCCTCTTCGACGTCAAGGGACGCAATATCGGTACGTGAGTGAATTCGAACGCAGCTGTATGACTGGCCTCCAGGAAACAGTTTTGTGGAACCGTGACATTGGTGTTCGTTCAGTATCCAATGTTACGACAGAGATGCGTGCGTGGAACCAGTGGATAGAAGAGGGTCGTACATAGCGAAGAGTGCGTACCAGACCACAAAATGTGGTCACAGTGCGGGATGACTACCATCTCATCCGTTTGGTTATACCGGCCGGATTGGCCGAGCGGTTCTAGGCGCTACAGTCTGGAACCCTGCGACCGCTACGGCCGCAGGTTCGAATCCTGCCTCGGGCATCCATGTGTGTGATGTCCTTAGGTTAGTTAGGTTTAAGTAGTTCTACGTTCTGGGGGACTGACAGTTTTGTCCTATAGTGCTCAGAGCCATTTGAACCGTATGGTTATACAGACGAAGCAGCTTCGTCCAATGAGTTGAGTAGATTTTGATGGACTGCAACGGATGTGGACATGTCTGCGTCGACAGTTCGACGCCGTCTGCTAAGGGTTGCTTCCAGTGGCCAGAAACCACCAACGCATCAGACTGCAACGGGCACGTGAATGCCACCGCTGACGTCCTGGGTGGCTAAATGACTAAGTGGCTTTCGGACGAGTACCGCTTCAACTTGTCCTACAGCGATACCCGCGTGTATTTCAGATACTACCGTGGTGAAAGCAATCGGGCAAACGGCAGTGCTGAGCAGCATAGCGGACAATAAGTCAAATGTAATGGACTGGCGCGCCATTGGCTATGACGTGCGATCTCGTCTGCTACATATTTAGGACCACCTGGACAGCAACAGCTACATCAAGGAGGTTTTAAAGGCTGATGCATTGGCCCTATCGCAGGCAGCCGCCATGCCATTTTTCAGAAGGCGAATGCCCGCCCACATACGCCGAGGAAAATGCTAGCCTTAATTGATGAGCAACGGGTCCCACTGCTGACCTGGAGTACTCGTTGGCTGACATGTCATCTACCAAACATACCTTGGGTATGGTCGGTCGACAGCTTGTTCTTTTTGGTCTTCCTGCAACTGCTGTCGATGCTTCGCGGATGCGCACACAAGCCGCCTGGTGTTGTGTTTCACAGCAGTATAACCCGGCCCTCCATGCCACGACGCCTAGAAAATCTGATTGCAAAAGTTGGCAGCTTCACACTGTATTGAATTCTCGGGCTTAGAGTACATGTACTGCTCTGTAATTCTTATCATATATGTATTTCCATGTCCCTAATCTGTGGAATAATCTTCTTTGTAATGACAAGTCACCATTTTGCTGTTACAATTTTCACAAACAGCAGTGTAATATCTGTACAGTATGTTTAAAATAAGCGTCCTCCAGTCAATAGTACTGGTCAAAACCAGAATAAATATTCCTGTAATTAGCATTCCGTCTTCAGGCCACAAGTGGCCTACCGGGACCATCTGACCGACGTGTCATCCTCAGAGGAGGATGCGGAGTGGAGGGGCTTGAGGTCAGCAAACCGCTCTCCCGGTCGTTATAGTGGTATTCTTGACCGAAGTCTGTACTATTCGGTCGAGTAGCTCATCAATTGGCATCACGAGGCTGAGTGCACCTCAAAAAATGGCAACAGCGCATGGCGGCCAGGATGGTCACCCATCCAAGTGCCGATCACGCCCGACAGCGCTTAACTTCGGTGATCTGACGGGAACCGGTGTACCCACTGCGGCAAGGCCGTTGCCCATTCCTGTAATTACATGTACGGAAAAGAATACCTGTTGAGGTAAGGATTCATTTTACTCATGACGAATGAGGTATAGTATGCGGTCGTGCAGGCCGCCATAATAGATGGCACAGTAAATAGAGACTATATGCACGTGTGGGCAGATGCAATTCTCGAGCAGTCATGAAGGAGAGGCATCAGGATCGCTTAAATGCCAGTTTATGGACAGGAAATGTCGGTGACAGAGTTGTAGTGCCATACAGTATGCCAAACAGATTAACAGGTGCTGTGTATCACCATCGATCTCAGCCCTGCGTTACCAGCTCTGTGGAGAGCGTCACCCTTGCAGAGACACAATGACTCTGGTTTATGCACGACGGGGCAAAACCCCATTTTCTACGTATCGTGTGACAATAAAACACCTCCGCAACACTTCAAGGGCGACGAATTAATCGAGGAGAACCCGTGGCATGCCTCCTCGTTTACCAGGCCTCGCCACGGGAACATTTAAAGGCACTCGTATATGCCCAACCCACCGACAATGTGCAAATGTTACATGAGCATGTGACCAAGGCCTGCAGCACAATCCGAATGGAGCCAAGTGTATGCGAGAGTGCGAGATTCACTGCGAAGACCGAGCGAGGTGGCGCAGTGGTTAGACACTGGACTCGCATTCGGGAGGACGACGGTTCAATCCCGCGTCCGGCCATCCTGATTTAGGTTTTCCGTGATTTCCCTAAATCGCTCCAGGCAAATGCCGGGATGGTTCCTTTCAAAGGACACGGCCGACTTCCTTCCCCGTCCTTCCTTAATTCGATGAGACCGATGACCTCGCTGTCTGGTCTCCTTCCCCGAAACAACCAACCAACCAACCATCACTGCGAAGAAGAGTTGAAGGATGTGTCGGGATGCGTCTATAGTGCCTGTAGTGTCTACTTCTACATAACAGACAGATAAAAATGGGACGACTACTAGGTTTAGAACCGATAACCTCCGAGTCCAGCGCCACCGCGCAGACGTCCATTAGGACCTCAGCTACGGAGCCACGTGTCTACTCAGCAAGTTACTGTACAGTGCATGGTGGAAGTTAAATAGTACTATTATTGACGATTTTCCCTCTTATTCCACTAGTGCATTGTGCCACAGCGAAGAGCCAAAGCATTATGACCGAATGCTAACGTGCTGGTCCACTTTTGGAACGCAATAGAGCATCGATTCTTCATGGCATGGGTTCAGTAAGTCCTTGGTAGGTTTTCGCTGATACGGAGCATCAGATATCTACGCACTCGTCACACAATTCCCTGAATTACGGGAGGGTGATATTTCTGACGATAGGGGGTTGGGGGGGGGGGGGCTGAATTATGGGAGGGTGATATTTCTGGCGATGGGGGGTTGGGGGGGGGGGGAAGGGAGTTGGCGACTGACAGCGTCCCAGATGTGTTACATGGGGTTCACGATATGTGAATTTAGTGATCAAGACATCAGCGTCAGTTTACTCTCATAATGCCTTCGATTACTATCACAGGACCCGTGGAAGTCCAGAGGAACGTCCCGCGTAGCATAAAACTGTCGCCCACCGGTCTACGTCCGTGTCAGCGTCCGTTCGCTAGATGATGGCGTATATGAACTCGACCGCCGACCTGGTGTAAAAAGATACATTATTCATCCCGCCAGGCGACACGTTAACATTGATCCACGGTTCAGATTCTATGATCCCCCGTCCGCTGCAATCGTAAGTGACGATGTCGTTGGGTCAACATGGGAAAACGTTGAGATCATCTGATACAGAGCCCCATGTCCAACAAGGTGCACCTAATGGTGTGTTCCAAAACACTTGTGTCTCCCCTAGCACTGTACTCTGTCGTCAGATCTGCCCCAGTTTTCCGCCTATCCTACTTCACAGAGGGGGCAAGCCTCCGACTTTCACGTTTATGTTGAGGCATGGACCTTCAACACCTTGCCGTCTGCTTGTGATTTCACCGTACTTCAACCAGTTTCCACATATGCTCACGATAGCAGCAAGAGAACGAACACCAGTTTCGCCCTCTCCGAGATGTTGCTGGGCCCCGGATCATAACAAATTATCCGTAGTCAATGCCGTTTATGTCAGTGGATTTCTGTTTTTTCGTCCGGTATTGTCACTAGAATGATTCCCTATTCCTTACACTGTTTCTTTACCGCATCAGGGTCACTGAATCTCGCTGTGGGCAGTGGTCAAAAGTATGTCCCTGTATGCACCCAAAACTCTCTTCCTAACTGTCACGAACCCAACGCGGAATACGCAGGAGGGGCAACAGAACTCCCACATTATTTCTTCGAGTATCAGTCTATATTTACCCAACACAACAACGTCGTCATTCTTGCAAATATTCACATGTAATTTCCCAGTACAGTCCTAGCAGCGTGCCGCTAAATTCACTACATTCACATTCTCATTCCTTCTTGATAAGGATCCAAATACTAGAGCAATATTGTAGAATTTGTCGCACCGGCGTCTTCTATGTGATTTCTTTTACAGAAGCATTGCACTTCCCGAGAAACCTTCCAAGAGATCTAGCTCTACCAGAAAATTAGCTACAGGCTGTAGCGAAAGATAGATAGTATACAAAATATGCAACAAACGAGAGGAACAATAAAAATGATTTAAATGCATTAAAATATATGACGAATCAATGGTACAATTCGCTGATGACATACCTATTTTGTTAAGGTGATGAACTGCGCTAGCTATTGAACTGAATAAGCATTCTGATGAGTACAGAATGTTGTCAGAGTAAATTAATCATGGTAATCTAAAAGTACGGAGGTGTAGCACAAATGACAGTAATCATAAACTTAACTTCAGAGTTACGGACCACGAAGTAGACAAAGTCAAAATAACTTGCAACCTTGAAAGCAAGATAATGCCTAAATTTGAAGAATAAATTCCAGGGAAAGTGTTTGGAGAACAGAGTTATATGGAAGTGAATCGTGGACTGTAGGAAAACTTGAAAAAAAAGGAAGATTGAAAACGCCAGAGCTGTGTTACAAAACGTTTCTGTGAATTAAATGGACCATATTTTCTCATCCTGTCCTTTCATCTCGTCGCTGTTATCTACATAGTATTCACGTCATAGATTACGCGGACAACCTCACGTCCGCGTAGTCTATGTCGAGAATACTATGTGGGTAACAGCGACGAGATGAAAGAACAGGATGAGAAAATATCGTAGGACACCAGGGAATAACTTCCGTGGTACTAGAGTTAACCGTATAGGATAAGAAGTATACGGCAAGAGAGAGTATGGAATACATCAACAAACACGCGGGGTGTTCAATAAGTAATGCAACACTTATTATCTCGGACAATTTCGGTTGAAAAAGTGAGCCCTTGCCCACGAAAGGCAAAGGTCCCGAGTTCGAGTCTCTGTTCGGCACACAGTTTTAATCTGCCAGGAAGTTTCATATCAGCGTACACTCCGCTACGGAGTGAAAATCTTATCCTGGAAGTGAGGAATTGGTTGTGGCACATCGTGGAATTTTCCCGCTTCGGTCTCTATAGTTCCATGAAAGTCCGATAGGTGCCGGCACTATACGTAACCTTCAAAATGGCTTCTGTAATAGAGGTGTGTTCCAAGCAGAGAGCTGTTTCTTTTGGAGGAAAACCAGAGTGTCACAGATATTCTTTAGGCTCTGGTAGAATGTACACGTACACCTGGCACTGAACAAAAGCACGGTGAGTCGTTGGGCGAGGGGCCTGTCATCATCGGAACAAGGTCCGACCTCCCGCATGCCTGCCGGCACTGTTGGAACGTGCGGAGGCTCTTATTCTAAATGACGGAGGCGTCACTAGCAAGCATCTTCTTGCACAACTGAGTGTCTGTTGTTAGTGCTGACACATTCGGCCATTAGTTTGGGTACTCATAGGTGTGTGCCTGCTGGGTTCCTAGCCGCCTAACAACAGCCCATAAGAAACAACGAATTGCTTCCGCGTTACGAGGCTGATCGTGACAATTGTTTGTCGAAAATCGTCACAGGCGATGAATCATGGGTTCATCATTTCGAATCCGAAACGAAATGGCAATCCATGGAGTGGCGCCACACCACCTCTACTCCGAAGAAAAAGTTCAAAGCCGCACCCTCAACCGGCAAAGTCATGGCGACTGTCTTTTGGGATTCTGAAGGGCAACTCTGAACTTTGCTGTGCTAGCCTCATGGAAATGAAGAAACGACTTCAGCGTGTTGTCCCCACAAAAATGAAAACAAACGTTTCCTACTTCATGACAATGCAAGGCCTCAGAAACACTGCGCAACCTATAGGAGCTCACAAAATGTCACTGGACTGTTCTTCCTCATCCACCCTACAGCCTGGATCTCGCATCTTCCGACTTCGATCTGTCTGGCCCAATGAACGATGCACTCTGCGGGAAGCAGTACGTGGGTGACGGGGAGGACATTGGTTCCTGAAGCACCAAGAAGTTGGCTCCCATGTCGACCAGTAGAGCGTTACCATGCGGACGTACAGGCTCACCAAATTGGGTGGCGAAAGGCCGTCACACCGCCACGTTGAGTGGAGATTATACTGAAAAATATGGTTTTGTAACAAAAGAGTGGGGAATAATATAGTGTATTGGAGTCCTAAATAAAATCAACCTGCTTTCATAAAAAATATGTTGCATTAATTATTGAACATCCCTAGCAGTTGAGGATGTTGGGAATAAAGCTCATTCTGAGACGATGAGGTTCACAATGGGATGGTCCCCTCCCCCGCGCCTTCGCCGTGAATAAAAAGGTGTGAAACGGAATACATCTCCACACGACTAGAAGACTGATGTCACCCCTGTACCCCCTTCGCTTCCCCCCCCCCCCCCCCCCCTCGTCCGCCGTGAAGAGAAAGGTATGAAACGAAATACCTGCCATTTAAAAGTACACACAAAGCACCAACAAGCTTTTGTTTCGACCTCACCCATTTATTGCACTAAGTATCGAAATGTGAGTGATCTCGACCGTGACACCGGCTAGTCATCTTGCGGACAACAATGAAATCGAAATGCGAGTGCTGAATGCCAGAGTGTCAGAGGGGCAGGGCAGCTGTACGTATACAGTATACACGGCGCTTGATGGGCGCTGGCTCGCTATCTGCCATCTGCGAATCATAAAGAGGCGACAGGCTGCGCTAAATACCGCCTCGAGGCCCGGACGAGGCGCGCCTATCTGGACGTCTTAAGGGGAGTTGGAATGCCGGAAAATGGAAAAAATTCACATTTTCAGTTTTTAACCTTATAACTTAATTTGAAATTTTCTGCTTAAAATGGTGCAAAATTTGTTAAGAAATTCCAATTGGAAGTATTTTTATTTAATTTTTCAAAATTACATGTGCGCCCAGCAAAGTTACCCATCTTGTGATTTGTACACATTTAAATCTTCGCATTTCCGAAAACATTACATATAGAAGGCTGTGGATTTCACTCTTCAGTTGTAGAATCTTTGATCCTTCCATAGGTACCATTGTTTTTACGACTAGCTGTGTTTATTGTTCAGTTTTTGATCTGTGAGTGTTTGTTTTGAGCCTCGAGTTTAGTTTGTCGCTCATTTGGAGTTTGTTATCTGTCTTGTTTTGACTTTCAGTGGTGAGTGCGTAGTTTCTACGATGCCTAGGAGTGCATCATTATTTAAAAAGCGAAAGTTTCGCGGTAATAGATTTACAAATAACGTTTGTTCAAGTGATTCTGCTTCAGCACCTGTTGATGCTGGTGAAAGTTCTGACGTTTGTACAGCTGAGATGTGTGAAGGAGACACGCCCACCAGTGCATCAAAAAAGAAGTTATCAAACTGTGCAAGTGAAATTACAGATGAAGCTTCTAATGAACAATATGTTTTAGTCGACTTTCCTGTTTTTACTGAGTTTATGAAGAAATGTTTGTGTTGTAATCTTTGTGGAGGTTCTTTTGATATGAACATAACAAAATCTATAGGACTTTCCTGCAAAATTGCTATAGTTTGTGCCAGTTGTGAAAATGAGACCTGTTTTTGGAGCTCTAAAACATGCAGTAGCAATTTGTTTGAGAGTAATATCAGGCTAATGTATGCAATGAGAGCAATTGGTAAAGGACATACTGCTGCTCAAACATTTTGTGCCATAATGAATCTTCCACCTCCACCTGCTAAAATTGACAATTACACTGAAGTGATAGGAGATGCTGTTCAGTCTGTAGCAGATTTATCAATGAAAGCTGCTGCCAGTGAAGCAAAATATATAAATGAAGGAAACCCAGATATCCCTGTTGCTTTTGATGGAACCTGGCAGAAAAGGGGTCACACATCCAAAAATGCTGTTGCTACTGTTACTAGTGTGGACAGCGGTAAAGTTTTGGACTATGAAGTGCTCACTAAACATTGTTACCATTGTGCATCTGGTAAGATAGAAGCAGCTCACATATGTAGCAAGAATTATGAAGGTACGAGTGGAGGCATGGAGGCTGCCGCTGCTGTGAAAATGTTTAGCAGATCAGAAAAAGAACGGGGAGTATTTTACACAAAATTCCTTGGAGATGGGGACTCCAAGGCATACAAAAGTGTTACAGAATCCATGCCATATGTCAATAAGACAATAACTAAACTAGAATGTGACGGTCATGTTCAGAAACGAATGGGCACTCGTCTAAGGAAACTGAAACAGAATCTGAAGGACAAAATTTTGTCAGATGGTAAAACCATTAGAGGTCGCCTGTCAGATAAAATTATAAATGAATTACAACAATACTATGGTATGGCAATAAGAAATAATGCAAATAATTTGCAGGAAATGAGACAAGCTGTATGGGCCACATATTTACATCGATCATCAACTGATGATAATCCTCAACATTTTGCTTGTCCAGATGGTCCTCAGTCATGGTGCAATTATAGAAAATCTCAAGCTACTGGGGATCCTTATCACCATAAAAATTATATTCCATTGGCTGTTATGGAAGTAATTAAACCAATATATAGAGACTTGGGGCATCCTGATCTTCTGCGAAAATGTCTTCATGGTTGTACCCAGAATCAAAACGAGTCGTTCAACAACCTCATTTGGACTCGTGTACCTAAGAATGTATTTGTTGGGATAAAAACATTGAAATGGGGAGTCAGTGATGCTGTTATTTCATTCAATGATGGTCATATGGGTAGGCTAAAGGTCATGGCAAGGCTCGGCATTGCTCCTGGTATCAACACCATCAGAGGTCTTCAGCTTCTGGACAGCGTGCGAGTAAGGAAGGCTCAGTATGCAGCTGAATTTAATACAAAAAAAGCAAGGGCAGCAAGGAGAAGAAAGCTTCTAGGTGAAGAAGAAGAACTAGAAGATGACCCTGATTACTCTGCTGGACACTTTTGATAATAGAATAAAAGGTATTTGTGAATTTTCATAATAAATTACTTTAATCGCATTTTCTGGCATTTGACATTTTTAGTGTTACATGTACCTTTATCTCATAAACCACTCAACCAACAACATTCAAATTTTCAGAAATGCTGCAAAACAGTTCAAAGAGGCCACTGAACTAGAATCATGACAAGAACTGGCTTATTCTCTGAACTAGGGAAGTTTATGTTATACTTTTTCCAATAAAAAATGGCTTAATGGTAAAAAATTCATAAATACTATACCAACAAAAAGAAAACATTGGTTCTAGTTCAGTGGGCTCACAATATATGCTGAAAACCTCTGCCAGAATTTCAAAGTTCTGAAGATAATAGTTCCAAAGAAAAAGGTACACAAAGTTAGCAAATTTAACATTGGCGAGATAGGGCATTCCAACTCCCCTTAACTCGCCATCCCGCTGCACCGGAGAAAGGCTCGCCGGAGTAAAAAACGAACCACTCAAGGGGCAACCGAGAGGGAGAAAAAAAATACGAAAGTGAAACATAATATGTTGTCTCAGCTTCTCATGATTTGTTGGTAGTATAGATCAATATCAGTCTTAATTGATACCATAAAGATGTTAATATTCGTCCGTGACTTGTTTCCAAACTGGTTTCCGAAGGGGCCCCGTTGTTCCCGGTGTGAGGTGGGGGGCGCAGCTGGGCGGGTAATGCAGCGCTCCGGGCGGCCACAGACGGAACCAATTCCCACCGTGTGCGCCGCGCCGGCGTGAATAGCGTGAGCTGTTCCCACAGGCAGAACAGAACCACCTGTTCCGCCGCGCTCGCACTCTGCCTCCGCCGAAAGCGGAACTCAACACAGTCGTAAATATCCTACACAAACCGGCGCTCACTTACAATGCCTGTCATTAATATTCGCTCAAACACTGTTCTCAATAATTTTTGATGCCAATTGAATGATTTAGAATGAAACGCTAAGGTTTAGTAGACAGATAGCAGTTAAAAACGAAGCGTATTTGAAACACTGTAAAATATTAATAAACAAATGTTTGAAAATAATTAATTTGGAATGGCCGCAAAGGGACGAATCGAGAACGAGTTTTCACTATTCAGCGGAGTCGGCGCTGACTTGAACTTCATGGCAGACAAGCTGTGTCCCGACCTGGGGCTCAAGCCTAGATTTTTGTCTTCTGAAGTCAGGTGCTCTACTTACTTTCGAGCATCTCAGAAGATCTCCAGCAGGCATTCCGGGATTAGCTACTCCTCGAAGAAAGGTTGTGCAGACCATGCAAGAGAACATCTCAGAAACATATGTTAGTGCAATGTCAGTATTTGACAGTGTCTGTGAAATGTTCCTTCGGATATATTATGCATGTCCCAAGGAACAGACGCAGCAGACGATTTATAGCTGTATTAAATCACGAAATATTTTCGCAAATTGCGAATACGGTATCACCACAGCTACAGAACTTAGTGAAGAAAATGAAAATTTGTGCTGGACCAGGATTGCTTTCCCCAGTGCTCGCATAATTATGTGAATCCCGCACACACATGTCCGAAGGAACACTGCGTAGTTCTTTATAGACACTGCCAAATACGGGCACTGAAATCTATTTCATACCAAAACCAAGGACATCTGAGGAGAAAACATAAATAAGTATCTCTCTGCACAGGGATCACATAATTGTGCGAGCACTACGTGTAGCCGACACTGGGACAAATGAAAGTTTGGGTCTGTCCGTGAAGTGCGCGAGGACAGCCGTACGAGCTGGGTAGCGCAGTGGTTAGCACATTGGACACGCATTCGGGAGGACGATGGTTCAAACCCGCGTCCGGCCGTCTTGATTTATGTTCTCCATGATTTCCAAAATCGCTTAATGCAAATGTTGTGATGGTTTCTTCAAAAGCGCATGGCCACTTCCCTTCTCCATCCTTCCGTAATCCGAGCTTGTGCTCCGTCTCTAATGACCTCGTTGTTGGAGGGACGTTAAACACTAATCTCCATCTCCTCCTCGGACAGCTGAAGCGGTTAAGGCGACCGCCCGAGTAAAGAAGGAAATTCGAGTTCGAGTCCCGGGCCTGCACAAATTTTCGGTTGTTTCCTGTAAATTTTATAACTGCCGGTAGAATATTCGTGATTTGCGAATACATTTCAGTAGCACCTTAGAAATTTTGAGGGCAAGAGAAGAGGAACTTGTGGAACAGAATTCTGACAGCGGGTGATAAATCGTATTTTTATGGGTCAATCAGTAGAGCACTTGCCCGCAAAGGGAAAGATTCGAGCCTCAGAACCCGCTCCAGCACAAGATTTGAATCTGGCAGCAAGTTTCAAATCAGCACACATTCCACTGCAGACTGAAATTTCATTCTGGAAAGAATATTCTAGGTTGTGGCTAGGCCATTCCTCCACAATATCCCTTTTCCAGTAGCGTTATCCTGAAAGATAGGCAGAAGAAATTCTAAGAAGTTCGAAAGGTAGGAGAAAAGGTACTGGCGTTACTGAAGCTGGCAGCGACGGTCGTTAAATCGCACTTGGTTGGCGCTATCGCTAGAGCACCTGCTCGCGAAAGGCAGGGCTAAAAGAATCGAGTGAGGCACGCAGTTTTCACTTGCCAGGGAGCTTCAAAGTATGAATTGTTAATATTCGGTCACGTAAGATCATAGTTTATATTACTTAGTATAAAAGCGCTCGTCGTATGGTATGATCCAGCCTGTTTCTTCCTGTCCGCCTCTTTGTGAGTGTATCGAACTGCCATTGGTATAAATGGCTCCGAAGATACGCAAAGGAACTAACATGTAATTCCAACAGTGACATCTTGTCATCTTTTACCTTGCAAAGGATCAAAATCGTAGAGATATTCCTAAATATACCCTAACGTACGGCTGAAGGAATAATAAGGCGATTTGAAGAGGAGGAACGCATAGAATCTCTCAAAAAATAAGCTTAAGCGTAGTTCTCCATTAAGTACAGCTAAAATT
Source organism: Schistocerca cancellata (assembly GCF_023864275.1). Taxonomy (NCBI): domain Eukaryota; kingdom Metazoa; phylum Arthropoda; class Insecta; order Orthoptera; family Acrididae; genus Schistocerca; species Schistocerca cancellata. The sequence goes on from NC_064627.1 coordinate 221,392,231, forward strand.
GCAGTCTATCTATTGCAAGGATGCGGCGAGCAAATAAGTGAATCTATTGTCCGAAGGGTCATCGGTGATTAACGTACAACAGAAGAATAGTTTGGAAACGACACTTCAGCAGTGTGCAGCAAGGTAAAAGGCTCCAGTTCACACGGGACCACTTTTTGTTTTTTTTTTCTTTACTGAGTTTCGATTGTATGCCGCTCTTCAGCCTACAGAATTTGTTTTTAAAAAGAGGAAGATAATAAATAATAAAAACAGGCGATAAAATCGGAGACTTAAATAGTAACATGGCGGAAAATCGTGGAACTTAAAACATAGAACAAAGGGTTGATGATACTAATAAAATACATATGAAGCTGACAGGTAAAATAATAGACAGACAATTAAAAAACACGGCGACAGTCTGGTTTCTCTGTTCGCAAGAGATGTAAAATTCACACCCAGCGACAGCATGATTTCTGTTTGCAATACTTTGGAAAGACGAACAACACTGAATATACACTTGAACACTGCACTAAAAAGTTGGCACAACTATGACATACCGCAGCCGAGGGCAGATGGGGGGAACCTGGACAGATGATGGGAAAGAAAAGGTGGGGGGGGGGGGGGGATGGGACCACTTTAACAAAGAGTCTAAGCGGTGGAAGGATAATGTATTTGCAGATGAGAGCAAATTCAGCGACTTTTCAAAAAAAATAAAAAATAAAAAAATAAAAAATAAATAAAAAGTCAGGGCTATATTTCCTCATGTTGTGTGGGAGACACTACTTTCATTGACAGCACGTTAAACGATAGCAGATGTCTCAACATCCTGACGAAAAAGAGAGCGAGGAAGTTGAGCATTATATCTACACTCCTGGAAATTGAAATAAGAACACCGTGAATTCATTGTCCCAGGAAGGGGAAACTTTATTGACACATTCTTGGGGTCAGATACATCACATGATCACACTGACAGAACCACAGGCACATAGACACAGGCAACAGAGCATGCACAATGTCGGCACTAGTACAGTGTATATCCACCTTTCGCAGCAATGCAGGCTGCTATTCTCCCATGGAGACGATCGTAGAGATGCTGCATGTAGTCCTGTGGAACGGCTTGCCATGCCATTTCCACCTGGCGCCTCAGTTGGACCAGCGTTCGTGCTGGACGTGCAGACCGCGTGAGACGACGCTTCATCCAGCCCCAAACATGCTCAATGGGGGACAGATCCGGAGATCTTGCTGGCCAGTGTAGTTGACTTACACCTTCTAGAGCACGTTGGGTGGCACGGGATACATGCGGACGTGCATTGTCCTGTTGGAACAGCAAGTTCCCTTGCCGGTCTAGGAATGGTAGAACGATGGGTTCGATGACGGTTTGGATGTACCGTGCACTATTCAGTGTCCCCTCGACGATCACCAGTGGTGTACGGCCAGTGTAGGAGATCGCTCCCCACACCATGATGCCGGGTGTTGGCCCTGTGTGCCTCAGTCGTATGCAGTCCTGATTGTGGCGCTCACCTGCACGGCGCCAAACACGCATACGACCATCATTGGCACCAAGGCAGAAGCGACTCTCATCGCTGAAGACGACACGTCTCCATTCGTCCCTCCATTCACGCCTGTCGCGACACCACTGGAGGCGGGCTGCACGATGTTGGGGCGTGAGCGGAAGACGGCCTAACGGTGTGCGGGACCGTAGCCCAGCTTCATGGAGATGGTTGCGAATGGTCCTCGCCGATACCCCAGGAGCAACAGTGTCCCTAATTTGCTGGGAAGTGGCGGTGCGGTCCCCTACGGCACTGCGTAGGATCCTACGGTCTTGGCGTGCATCCGTGCGTCGCTGCGGTCCGGTCCCAGGTCGACGGGCACGTGCACCTTCCGCCGACCACTGGCGACAACATCGATGTACTGTGGAGACCTCACGCCCCACGTGTTGAGCAATTCGACGGTACGTCCACCCGGCCTCCCGCATGCCCACTATACGCCCTCGCTCAAAGTCCGTCAACTGCACATACGGTTCACGTCCACGCTGTCGCGGCATGCTACCAGTGTTAAAGACTGCGATGGAGCTCCGTATGCCACGGCAAACTGGCTGACACTGACGGCGGCGGTGCACAAATGCTGCGCAGCTAGCGCCATTCGACGGCCAACACCGCGGTTCCTGGTGTGTCCGCTGTGCCGTGCGTGTGATCATTGCTTGTACAGCCCCCTCGCAGTGTCCGGAGCAAGTATAGTGGGTCTGACACACCGGTGTCAATGTGTTCTTTTTTCCATTTCCAGGAGTGTATATTCAATTTTTTCCAAGCACACGTGTGTGCGAGCGCCATCAGAGGTCGCTGGCCACACGGACCTGCTCGCTTCCTTCGGGTCACGTGGTTGCAGGTAGAGGCGGCTCCGAGATGTGCCAGACCAGCTCATTTCTTAGAGTCCTCTGGGCCACGCGCTGACCGCAGTAGTGGATCTGTCAATCAGAGCTCTCGTTAAGGTAATAGAATCTACAACGCCGTGCTACCGGCAGTGGCCGCTGCACTGTAGAGCCGCCAGTGGCTACCTCAGGAAGTGGTCTCTACACTGGAGACTGCAGCGGACTTTGGTATTGGCTGTTGCCCTTACTCTATGTTGTAACGTTTCAACTCCAAGTGATCACAGACTTAAACACTGACATTTTTTTGGGTCCATCTGCCCAATTACAGACTTGTGTCGGTCAAGTAATAACGAAAACTTTACCACGAATGATTTTGTAAAACCTCTTTCCAAGAAGAAGCTTTTTGTTCATGTGTTCTTTAATGAACTTGTTTGTCATTATTTACCCAGGACGTGTTCTCGCTTCACCTCCACTGGTGTGGGGAATATCAGTGATCTAGGAGGTGTTTATTTGTGATTGCAATTTTTCACGTGTATGCTGTGCCCCAGCTAGACAGTGTTTCATTTTTATGGCTTCTACGCCACGGGTGTGATGATACTGTCTTTCCATTCCAGCGTGACTAACCCAACAGACATTACTGCCCAGGCACTATTGGTCCTCCAAAACATGCAGTAGGCCGTGTAAGTGATGGTGGGAAAATGGCTGCCATTAGCATGACACGTCCTTAACTCTCCAACGGCCTGTCAGACATAGAATGCTTGGTGAAAGAATTCCAGTTGGCACCTCTACTGTTTCAACTGTTCGGCATAAATGCCGAGGCTTGGGCAAACTACGTGGCAGGGATGCAGCAACACATTTTTGTCCATGGTATCACAAGTGACACTTAGCAGTGTCCTCAGAAATACCACTTACTGCAGTAGCTCAACCCAGAGGTCGAACCCCACGCCAGCCGGCCAGAGTGGCCGAGCGGTTCTACGCGCTACAGTCTGGAACCGCACGACCGCTACGGTCGCAGGTTCGAATCCTGCCTCGGGCATGGATGTGTGTTATGTCCTTAGGTTAGTTAGGTTTAAGTAGTTCTAAGTTCTAGGGGACTGATGACATCAGAAGTTAAGTCCCATAGTGCTCAGAGCCATTTGAACCATTCGAACCCCACGCCATCCGATACGAAAATTTGAAGTCATAACTCCTAGAACATGTTGAGTCTCAAAAGCAAATGGTGGCTGCCCATCACTAGTTTTTCAGCTGATGTAAGTTCAGTGGACAATCTTGTAGGGTGTGGATAGCTACGTTGAAGGGTCTGTTCAAAGACTGCAGGTTCCAGTGTGCAAAACCTCACAATAAATCGTCTTATGCACTATCCCTAGTCTACGACACGATGCACGTCCACTGACCAGATGAAGATCTCCACAACAGTCTCCTCGAGCTCAAGGATCCAATGCTGGATACTTGCCTCTCCATCATTAGGGCTTTCGAACAGTGTCTTAGCTCGGTGACAGCGCTGCCGGACACCTCCCAGGTGTTTGCTGCCTGTCTCACTCGTCGGTCCAAGCTCCAGTCTCATCTTTCACATTGACCGAAGTTGGCCGTCTTGAATAAAATTCTTGTTAGTGTACGACGCTGCTCTCTTATTGTTTCATCACACAATAGTGTCGACAGTGCTATTTCCGCCAACCAAATGCTTGATCTGCAGCAAAATAGACAAAAAGCAGAGACCTACCAGTTATGTCCCAAGATGAACGTGCATTTCACTTATTTGGAGTCCCTCCCCTCTTTTCAGGTTCTGGGTTAGATGAGGTGCCCAGTGCCTACTCTACAGATGTATTGCACGTCCGTGCCCTGCTCCCATTTCTGACGGAGTCTTAATAGGAATGGCACTGACGTCCACTGTGAGTGGAGGTCAATGCTCTTCTCATGATTTTTCAAACTGATACAATATTCTTCAATGAGCATCATTCGCTGGGTGATTTATCGTCGCCTCGGCTCTCCTCTGCTTAAGGCATTTCTGAAACAGCCGTGTAGTATCAACAACAGCATCATCGAAGTCAAAGGCCAGTTTAATGCTCGGATCTAGTACCAGACAATCACCATCATGGTAAACATCCTTGTAGTTACTACAACGTAGGCCACGAACGTTCTTACTTTAGACCTTTTCAGCGGATTGTATTTTTAAGTCTGTGACTCTGCAAACAGTATTCAGTTATCTACGGCCAGCTCGTATTTACAGGACTTACACAACAAATATGAATGCGCTTTTTCATGGCCTATCAGCATCACAGGGTTTGAAGATCATGTCGCCCTACTCCTGTCGGCTACGCCCTACGTCATTAAGACATGCAACGTTACTTTTGCACTCAGGTATAAGCTTCTGAAAGAGCTCCATCACCTACAAGATGAAAGCATCTTAACTGCAGTCCCTAAAAGTCAGTGAGCCACCCTGGGGTCGTCATTGTGGGAAGACCAAATAGGCCGCTCATGATTTGCGGAGATATTGCCCAGTCAGTCATCGACATCTAACCTATCCCAAAAGCCGAAGACACTGTAGTACACCTTACTGGGGGAAGATCTTCACAAAGATCCAATTATGAGATGGATGCATGCAACTCTCCTCAGAAGACGTGTCAAAAATCTTATTCTTGATAACACCCCTATTGGCCTCTTCCACTATAACAGACTTCCTGTGGCGTTGCCAGTACGCCAGCTATTTTTCAGCGGTACTTAGAAAATTCTACGATGGATTTGCCCAGAATGGCCAGATTGTCACAGGTAAAAGTCCTGAAGACTTAGCGACTAACGCCCGGGTTCCCGGGTTCGATTCCCGGCCGGGTCAGGGATTTTCTCTGCCTCGTGATGGCTGGGTGTTGTGTGTTGTCCTTAGGTTAGTTAGGTTTAAGTAGTTCTAAGTTCTAGGGGACTGATGACCATAGATGTTAAGTCCCATAGTGCTCAGAGCCATTTTTAGCGACTAACCTAGACGCCTTATGTGCTATGATCAAGCAGGCCAATCTAAAGTGCAACAAGGACAAATGCTGTTTTTTGTACCACAGGTCGAACGTTTGGGACATGTCTTAAGTGCCTCAAGGATAAGGCCCATGTCGCCCAAGCCGTCCAGAAACTTCCGGCCCGTAAGGACATTAAACAACTCTAAACTCTGTTGGGACAACTCAGTTACTATAGGAAATTCATCCCCCATGCAGCAGCCATAACTGAATCCCTCAATCAGTTACTGCACAAAAAATGACAAATGAAATTGGATTCCTGTGTATGACAAAGCCTTCCGAGATCTAAAACAAGCTCTCCTTAGTCCAATATACCTTACAGTCTATGACTCGTCCAAGTCCTTGACTGTAACAGGTGACACATCAGACTACGTCTTGGACACAGTTCTGTCGCATGAAGTTAACAAGGTGAAACGCCCTGTTGCCCTCAACTCCAGAACATTCACGTAGGCGTAAAGCAACTACAAACAGAATAGGAAGTCCTGGCTATTGTTTTGCGATGAAGAAGTTTGCACCCCTAACTGATCATAAGCCTCTTCTGTCATTGTTCAAGGTTGATTCGAATATTCCAACCAGTACGGCACGTCGTCTCCAGTGGTGGGCGCCATTTTCGTCCAGATACTTCTACATCTTCAAATATCATTCCATGCGTCAACATACAAATGGTGATATCCTTTCCTGGCAACCAATGGGACCCAGAATTTGACTCCGCACTGGAGATCTTTTTCCACACGGATACCGAAGCAGAACAAGCGGTGGCCACGTTCCCACTAGATGTGGCACTCATCATCTGCTGATCCTCTGAGGACCTGGTAGTCTGAGAACTCCATCAGTGAACCACAGTTGGCACAACTGGACCACTCAGTATTACAAACGCCCCGGTATCGTCACAACGAATTATCGACTCTTAAAGTCTCCCTATTACTACAGGGGGACAATGGTCGCACTCATCTAGTATTCCCTTACACCCTCAGCTCAGTATTACAAACGTTCTGGTATCGTCACAACGAATTATCGTCTCTTAAGGTCGCCCTATTATACAGGGGGACAATCGTCAAGCTCACGTAGTATTCCCTTACACCCTCAGCTGACGCATTTTTGTCACTCCTCCACGAGGAGGATTGTTCTGACCATCGGCTGGTTAGGCAACATGTATGTTGCCGTGGGACTGACACCGACGTTGCCAACACCATTCCAGTACACAAAAAAATGTAAGAGTGTACAGGTAGCGCTGGCTCAGTAATATTTCCTCTGGCAAGATGCTTCAACAGTATTGTTGCACCTCCTTTTGCCGGCCGAAGTGGCCGAGCGGTTCTAGGCGCTACAGTCTGGAACCGCGCGACCGCTGCGGTTGCAGGTTCGAATCCTGCCTCTGGCATGGATGCTTGTGATGTCCTTAGGTTAGTTAGGTTTAAGTAGTTCTAAGTTCTAGGGGACTGATGACCTCAGAAGTTAAGTCCCATAGTGCTCAGAGCTATTTTTTTTTTTTTTTGCACCTCCTTTTAGATTTTGCTGTTACTTCTTTGGATATCAAAGTTAACTGTTATCGACGCTGGCAGCGGGTTCTCACATGTGTCACGCATGTCGTCGACATCCTCCGCTCACATAACTGAAGCCCTGGCTCGTATTTTCTCCAGTCCACATGCTCTGAATTTTCCACTTTCTGCACCGACATTGGCATCTCCTTGGTGCATACGGCACCCTTCCATCCAGTGCCCAACAGGCTGGCAGAGAGATCCATCAATCAGAGATTTCGCTTAGAAAATCGTCAGAATCTCTGTCGCTGTGCTACCGCAAGTCACCACGCCTAGTGGAGTCGAGAGTGACCACCTCAGGCATCGCCAGGAACTGAGCTCTGCACCGGAGGCTGCAATGGACTTTGGTATTGACCATCGCCGTTACTCTGCGTTGTAACTTTTCAACTCCATTGCCGACTCAGACGTTAACTTTGTCATTTATTGGGTCCGCCTGTCCATTTACGGACTCGTGTTGTGACTTTAACATGAACGGCTCTTGGAAAAACTCGCTCCAGTAATAAGTTTTTGTTTATGTGTTCTTTAATAAACTGTTTCTCCATTTGTTACTTGAGCTGTGTTCTCATTCCACTTGCACTGGCGCCGGACATATCAAATAAGATGAACGCATTACTGACACCAAAGTGATTTATTGGGATGAAGTGATTAAAAAGTCCAACATAACAGAAGGTATCGCCAAAAAGTTCACTTTCTGCAAGATCGATAAGCCACGTGCCAAGGTCAGTAACCGAGAGAGTGAGCTGTCTCCGAGGTCTACTATGGATAGAACTTGCCTGATTCGATTGGAGAGGCTCTTGATGTCCTGGGAAGCACCGCACTATCAACGCTGACACCGCAGCGTCAGCACTGGCAATACATCACTTGGGCACTCGCCTCGCTGCCCTAGCCTCGGAAGAACAATCGAAAATATCAAGGCTGTTACAATACTTAATAAACACTATACATTGTACGCAGTGCCAGACGGTGGGTATGGCGGCGAGATCCTACTGATCCAAAGTTTTAGAGAGGCACAGAGGTGTCTTCATGATGTGGGGAACCATCCGGTGTGACTCCAGGTCACTGCTTGAGAGAGGTCTGACAGTACAGTGGTATGTCACAGATATCATGCGCTCTCATATGTTTCCTCTCATGCGACAACATCTTGTTGCCATTTTTCATCAGGACAAAGTCCTCCACACATGTCACGTGTCGCTCTGAACTGTCTACGTTATGCTAAGGTACTCCCGTCACTAGCGAGATCACCATATCTCTCCCCAGTAGCACATTTGTGGCACCAGCTCTGTTGTCAGCTATGTCGCCCGTTTTCTGGTAGCTGCAAAGTTGGAATTCAAAATACCTCTAATACTGGCGATACACGTGTGGAAGAGTGGCTCGCCCACAGCTATTACAGTTCCTTCGGCCGCTGCCCCAAGACGTTTCGGCTCGTCTTCCGCGATTTGACTAAATTAAGCTAAACTTGCTTTCTTTATACGCCAACGGGCTTGCCTCACTGGTAACACCGGTTCCCATCAGGTCACTGAAGTTAAGCACTGTCGGTCTTGGCTAACACTTGAACGTGTGACCATCTGGTCTGCCGAGCGCTGTTGGCAAACGGGATGCACTCAGCGGTTGTGAGGTCAACTGAGGAACTACTTGAATGCGAAGTAGCGCCTCTGGTCACGAAATCTGACAACGGCCAGGACACTGGTGTGATGACCACGTGCTGGGAGCGACTGGGCGGTCCATCGATACTGTACGGACAGAGTTTCAGTTTCCTTCTTCTGTATTTACAGAATATCCTCAAAGTGACGCCCGTTGCGGCAAGAGCTGCCTGATACCCTGTGAGTACATTGCCAAACACTCGTCGAAATTCATCTACCGAAATTCATAAGGAAAATGCTAGCAGTACAGGTTTCTATTACAAGTCATATGTTTGCACTACGCATTCATCATAAACGTAATATACAAGATACTAGTGTGGCAGAATGTGCCATCGCTGATTTTGGACAAATGTATTGCCTACAATGCCCAGCAAGTCTTTATTAATCTTAGCGTATTTTTTATAATCTGGTTTGTCATTGTACTTAATTATTTTGCTGATCAATGTTGACTGGAATACTCTCTTCCAAATTCTAAAGGTGGCAGGGGTAAAATACAGGGAGCGAAAGGCTATTTACAATTTGTACAGAAACCAGATGGCAGTTATAAGAGTCGAGGGACATGAAAGGGAAGCAGTGGTTGGGAAGGGAGTGAGACAGGGTTTTAGCCTCTCCCCGATGTTATTCAATCTGTATATTGAGCAAGCAGTAAAGGAAACAAAAGAAAAATTCGAAGTAGGTATTAAAGTCCATGGAGAAGAAATAAAAACGTTGCGGTTCGCCGATGACATTCTAATTCTGTCAGAGAGAGCAAAAGACTTGGAAGAGCTGTTGAACGGAATGAACAGTGTCTTGAAAGGAGGATATAAGATGAACTTCAACAAAAGCAAAACGAGGATAACGGAATGTAGTCGAGTTAAGTTGGGTGACGCTGAGGGAATTAGATTAGGAAATGAGACACTTAAAGTAGTAAAGGAGTTTTGCTATTTGGGGAGCAAAATAACTGATGATGTTCGAAGTAGAGAGGATATAAAATGTAGACTGGCAATGGCAAGGAAAGAGTTTCTGAAGAAGAGAAATTTGTTAACATCGAGTATAGATTTAAGTGTCAGGAAGTCGTTCCTGAAAGTATTTGTATGGAGTGTAGCCATGTATGGAAGTGAAACATGGACGATAAATAGTTTGGACAAGTAGAGAATAGAAGCTTTCGAAATGTGGTGCTACAGAAGAATGCTGAAGATTAGATGGGTAGATCACATAACTAATGAGGAGGTATTGAATAGAATTAGAGAGAAGAGGAGTTTGTGACACAACTTGACAAGAAGAAGGGTCCGGTTGGTAGGACATGTTCTGAGGCATCAAGGGATCACAAATTTAGCATTGGAGGGCTGCTTGGAGGGTAAAAATCGTAGAGGGAGACCAAGAGATGAATACACAAAGCAGATTCAGAAGGATGTAGGTTGCAGAAGCTTGCACAGGATAAAGTAGCATGGAGAGCTGCATCAAACCAGTCTCAGGACTGAAGATAACAACAACAACATCGTTGTTGTACTGTATTCTAATAGGTTCTTTTTCCAAGCTGCTTGAAAATTGCCCAATGTCGAAATTAAACGATAGAAAAACAAATAAAGTGAAACTGCAGGGAAATTTGTAAGACGTAACTGCTCTGGGCGTTGAAATAATTGCACTTGAAAATTTGTAACCGAACCGGGACTCGAATCTTGGATGTTCCGCTTCTACAGATCGCTCACCCGAATACCTTCCCGTCCGATCCAGTTCCGAGTGTTGTTCACCACTGATGTTGTGACTTCTTTCATTTTTTGTAACGCTCACAGCCTCATTGTATGCCAGTAAGGAGACGGACGATGATATTAACCCCAATGAAATTGTGGTATGCCCGTCGAAGCATATCTATACAATTATATGAGTGGTGTCTGCTCTTTCGGACATGTACGAAGGACAAACACCACATTTATAATTGTAACGTAAAACTGACTGTTGCCGGCGGGATGGAATAATTAAAAAAAAAATCGTCGCAGCTGCGGACACATGTACAATAAGAATCACTGGATTGAATTAACCTGTTAGTGCACATTAATATGTATTGTGTCCAACCGTTGACTTTATGATACTCTGTACTACGTTGGGGTACATTCAATGGCGTATGTGAATGATTTGGAGGAATGGCAACATATTTTTAGTCGAGAGCAGAAACCAGAGAAGGTAGTGGTGGCGCACACTAAGGTCTTACGAAGTTGACGTTCTAACTCATCCCCAAGGTGTTGCATTTCTGGAATGTTATTGTCCCCAAGCCATAGATGCTGTTTTTTGGTAGTCTGCATTGTCATGCTGATGCAATCATCGCCTGCTAAATGTTACTTTACTTTACGCAGTGCACTATGCTAGAAAATGTGTTCATGTCCTTCCCCATTTAGCTTTCCTTTAGCGCAATAAGGTATCACACTCTAACTAAGAGCCTGCTGGGGTGGCCGAGCGGTTCTAGGCGCTACAGTCTGGAACCGCGTGACCGCTACGGTCGCAGGTTCGAATTCTGACTCGGGCATGGATGTGTGTGATGTCCTTCTGTTAGTTAGGCTTAAGTAGTTCTAAGTTATAGGGGACTGATGACCTTAGAAGTTGTCCCATAGTGCTCAGACCCATTTGAACCATCTAAATAAGAAAAACACCACCTTTTCCGCCCTTCCACAATTCATATCTTGGGAGGTAACGTGCTCCAGGCATTAGCCAAACGCAGATCCTTCCTTTGGACTGCCACAGAATATAGCGTAGTTCGGCATTCCAAATCATTCATATCCAGTCATTAGCTCTCCAGTCATTAGCGTCTTTACACCGCCTCAAGCTCAAAATGGCTCTGAGCACTATGGGAGTTAACATCTGAGGTCATCAGTCCCCTAGAACTTAGAACTACTTAAACCTAGCTAACCTAAGGACATCACACACATCCATGCCCGAGGGAGGATTCGTACCTGCAACCGTAGCAGCAGCGCGGTTCCGGACTGAAGGGCCCAGAACCGCTCGGCCACAGCGGCCGGCCCGCCTCAAGCGTTACTTAGCTTTGACTACAGAAATGTGTAGCTTATGAGTTGTTGTTCGAAGATGGTAACCCTTCCTTTTCAACTTCCTATACATATTCTACTATTATCCGACAGTGTTTATTTCTTCGTGTGAGGAGCAGAATCCTTTCGCGACAAATGTTTTTGTTTCGTGCCAAATGTAAAAATGTATGTGAACATGTGTATCTAGCCAACACCCTAGTATTATTTCGTGTTAACAGATGTTTCGGTAATGCCTTTTCCACTTAGACGTGTTTCGCGGTACTTATGTAAATAAGGATCCTCTTACCAGGACCCTGTTACTTGGTGTATCCTTGTCAGATGAGGATCAGGTGGATATATTAGTCGTGTTCGCACGCTCGTAGCTTGATTAAACAGGTACACGCAGCAAGGCATGAAAAATGGCGCCTCAATCTCTCGCCGCAGCTGTCATTGCCACCGTATAAGTCTCAGCACGCGCGAAAAGCCAGGCGGTCAGCACCCTACATCGCAGTGACAAGCATGGAATGCACCCTTGACCCTGACATCGCCTTGATAACCTTCTAAGCTGCTGTCAACTGCCAGTTTTGCATTTCGTTCCTAGTAAAGCAGTAAAATGAGGAAGCAGAAGACAATTTAGATCACCTTTTTTATTGGCCGGTATATTAGACCCCAACAATTTCAGTAATCAGTGTAGATTACTGATGTAAGTGAAAAGTGATTCAAAATTTATCTCAGAATTTATCTTTCCTGACAATTCATCTGGTTTCATGCTTATGTATACATCGCACGCACTGAACAAACTCCAATATAGATGAATGTAGCATGTTTCCTAAGAAGAAAACTAAATATTCACACGTGGAGGTAAGGCACACATGCTGGAATTTATGAACCAAGGGAAAGGTGTAAGGTAACAAATTATCGAAGGCCAAATGTATGATAAACCCAGTACAATGTTTAATTAATCCATGTACCCAAAGTTAATTGTCATGGAAGAAAACAAATATCAGATTAAACCATTTAACATCCTCTCTGTACATCATGACACAAGAATACTTAAAAATAAATTAACGAACTTCTGAAAAATAACCTTTCAAGTGACAGAACCTGTTTGTAAGTCATTTGATTTTATGGATCGTTAACTCAGAAACGGACACTGGTCACCGTGTGTCCTAATGAGATCAAAAACGAGAACGGATGCTTAGAATTTTCCACGGCAAGTCCAAGTGCAAAATTCAACGCGAAAAGGACACGAGTTTACATAATCTCCAATACTGCTCTCAAACTGCAGCCATCTCACCAAACTGTTAAAAGTTTCTGGTCGGATGCGCTCCTATCAAATAGACGAGACAAATGTCTAAATCATTTCTGCTCGTCCTGGTCAAGTAGACAGTGATTTTTGCTATAAACTACAGGTTGACCAACCAAAAAAATACGCGCCTAGCGCTCCGATTGGCTGGCACCGGTCAAAGTGTTAGTGTCTACACAAAAGATTCCTGCCCATTCCTGTTTGCAAAGATGTACTAGTCCTCCAGATAGAGTCGGATAGTGGCGGATCGTCTACGAATTGACAAGTGACTTACGTGTGAAAGCTGTTCACACTACCGAATTGTCTTTCACAGTTCGAAACCCTAAGTAATCTTGCAGAAAAACGTATTTCAGTTGAGGTGCAGATTTAGTGTCCATTGCTGGACTGACACGTGTCATGTTTCATTCATAACTGATTTAAATTCATCACAGTCTGAGTCCTGTCCACGTCAGTTAATAAATATTTAATACTTGTAATAAGTAACCTCAGTGATCACCACGATTAAGCCGTCTACTTTTATAATGATTCCTTCCGTTTCCGGGTGGAAGTTTAGTATGTGCTATTTTCTGAAGGTTAGCTGGGTGCATGATGAGCCAGGGCAGGCAGAGAGGCCCAGGGCATTGGCTTGGTGTCGGGTCGTGTCTTCCCCCTAGGAGTTTAAGTTTGCTTTTCAGGGAAAAAGCCAGGGGATGAGGTGAAATATCCTCTCGTGGCACATACAAGCATTGTTTAACCCATACGCCTTGGAATTCAGACTTGCATTCTGGCAGTTTTTCGCTTAATGCGCCCTGCACAATTTAAGTCCCAGGTCTCCATTAAAAGAAGTCGTGTAACACGTCGTGACGAGCACCTGCGCTCGTGCAGAATCTTGGTGTTCTCAAGTTGTGCTCATCTGGTCGAAACAAATTTCAAAAGAACTTTTTTTCTCGCAAACAGGTCCCTTTCCTTGAACGCTGTGGAGGAAAAACTCTGCCACATTTCATTCTGTGAGAAGCGACACAAATTCAGGAATTTTCTGTGTACGGGAAGAGATGGGCTACATTTCTGGCGCCGTTTCACGTAGGGTGAACATGCTTTTGACTACAAAGTTGTAAGAGGGGTCTCCATTGGTGAGTCTTAAAGAAACAGCAGAGGAAGGGAAGTCAGGATGCCAATTTCCGAGATTTTCGGATGTGGAGACTAGCACAGTGAGTGAAGTGAAGTGAAAAAGTTAACTGAAGAGTGAAAGTGCAACAGAGAATTGTTTAAGAACTGCGTACCTGCGAGTTAGGTAGTTGGTTAACGTCGTCAAATTTTTGCTAGGTTGGGACTTAGTTATTCTGTTAACACCAATATCATTGGCCAGTCCAGCGGACTTGTAGAGAGGAGAGAGAATCCTGTTTCGGTGGAGAACATGTCGTTTGGGGATCCTGAGCAGAGCACTACACCTGGCCATTCTGATGAGAAGCCATCATCTAGAGGTCTTGACGGAGGTACTGGCGACATATTTTGCCGACGGATATGGAGAAGGGATTTTCTGACAGTCAGCAGTTTTTGTGCAACACACTGAATGAGATCACGGCGTTCTAAGCTTTCCACGCTGCTTAATGCAAAATACGATGATAAGAATTGTAGGTCAGGGAAGCAGGGTTTGAAAATTCCTGAGCGTTTGCTGTCGTGCCGTTAAGATCAGGTAGGTTCCGTGAATCCTATACTTTTCCTGAGTGGTTAAAGGCTTTAATGACGTAGTTATCTGCATTTTGTAGTTTTCATTTTTCCAGTGCAATCAGGCAATTATTGTGTATCCACTGCAGATTTATTTTTCCACAAACATTCGTAAAATCCTGGCTTTATCCCACTTACTTAAATCGTCCGATCTTTGCCAGATAATTTAAATGTTAGATGATAATTATTCCATGTTACCTAACTCTACTTGGAACGTGTGCTCTAGGAATTTCAACAGAAAACTGCTCCATGACGTACAACGCCTCCCTTGTAATGTGTGCCGCTAGAGTCTGTTCTACATGTCCCTAACACTCTCACCCTTGCTGAATGATCTTCATTAGATATTCTCTATCTTTTCTGTTAACTTCCCACGGAGCAAGGTGGCACAATCATTAGCACACTGGACTGGCTTTTGGGAGGACGACGATTCAATTTCGCGTCCGGCCATGTAGATTTATGTTTTCTGTGTGTTCCCTAAATCGCTCCAGGCAGATAGGAAGATGGTTTCTTCCCAGCCTTGAAACATTTCGAGCTTGTCTCCGTTTATAATGACCTCGATGTCGTTGAGCCATTAAACGACAATCTTCCAACCTTCGTTCCTTCTACTAACCCAACCTTCCAAACAGTCCCAAACTGATGAACAGTACCCAAAAAATGGTTTTAAAAGTGTTTCGTATGCAACATCTACCGTAGCTAAATTACATCTTCTTAAGATCTTTCCAAGTAATCTCAACATGATGTCTGCTTTTCCTACATTTAGTTTCAGTTTTACGGGATGATTCTACACTAGGTCGCTCAGGACGGTGGTTACTGTTTCCAGTGATTTATCGGCAATAGCGCAATCGATCATTACTGGATATCTTCACACATTACGTGCGCTACACTACACACTTTTAAGTTCAGGGTAACTACAGTCTGTATTATAATAATAAAAAAATGGAAAATTAAAGGATAGTACAATAGCATTATTATCAAATGTTCTGCGCGTGTATGAAATTGTGCTATTGTTCATTCACTTTACCTTACTCCATTCCTCTTTTTTTTCCTGCCCATCACTACATATTTTAATTATATATGCCGTCTTCTGTAAGCTACTTATTCTTGTTAAGCTTGCGGGAATATGACCATGGACTTCCTTTCCTACATTTCAATTGTAGCTGTAGGCAGCCGACTCCAGGGAACCCAGTGTCTCCCAAGATGATCTAAAACATGAAAGGAAATTCCTCCCAACTTGGCTCTACTTAATTTTAATGAAAATACTTAATACTGTTATTAAGTCTCCTGTTATTCAGAATCACATATAATACAAAACACTCGTAGAACGTCATACTCCGAGCAATACCTCTTAACCATCCTTCTACATACGAGAGAGTGAAACAAAATCATGTACAGAAAAGTGAATGTTGTTTTTTGTTCATTTGTCTGTGCCTTACTGCGCATTCATAATTAATGTCTTTGCCGACGCTTATGCTCGGTCTTTGATTGAGTCATTATCGCTGCTTCATTTTCAATAAATTTTAACTTCATCATATCCGAGGGGTCTTTCACTGTGTACCTAAACAAGTCCCTGCACTAATGATTGATCCTCCTTAGACCTTCCTGAATTGTGATAGTCTTTCGGCATTGCAAGGTTCCGAAGTCGACAACAGCATTGCCTGCAAACAGCGTCATGAAGTTTTCGATGCTGTCCACTACTCCATTTATGTATACTGTACACAGTAAAGGCCCTGCAGCACTTCCTCGGTGTACTTGCGAAATTACTGATAGATCTGTCGATTTCGTCCCTTTAAGAATAGCTTCTATCTCCTAGTAAATTTTGAATCCAGTCACATATTTGTTTCGACAGTCGGTAAGTTCGTGTTTTGTTCACTGAACAACACTGCGTGACTGTGTCGACGGCCTTCCTAAAGTCTAGCAAGCCGGCAACAACCGGGGACGCCTATGTCTACGGCGCTTTGGATTTCATGCATGCAAACAGGGTACTTGACTTTCCAGAGATCTCTGTGTACGGATCCAGTGCTGCTTTTTATGAAGAGGAGATTTTCGTCATAATGGGCGAGCATAAAATATGTTTCGCAGTTGTACAGTAATTTGACATCAACGGTATATGCATGTAGTTGTATGCTTGTGTACGACGTCTCTTCTCAAAAACAGGAATTGTTTTTGTTTTGGTTCCAATCACTATACACCCTTCGTAGCTCCAGCGACTTACCTAAACAGCAGATATAAGATAAGCACGTTCCTTAACACAGTCTGTCTGGAAACTCACAAGCATCTCATCCGGTGGAGATTCCTGTTAATCGATTTTAGTTGATTTTCTGTTCTGTGATCAGTCATCTCAATACTTTTCATTGTGCTCATCATACGAGGACCAATTTACGATTTCTGCGATAAAACAATTTCGGAAGACCGAAGTCAGCTCTTCGCCCTTCTCTCTGTCATCAGTTTTGGTGTCGGTATTATCACTGAGTGACTTAATACATGATTTCATGC
This sequence comes from Schistocerca cancellata, assembly GCF_023864275.1. NCBI lineage: Eukaryota > Metazoa > Arthropoda > Insecta > Orthoptera > Acrididae > Schistocerca > Schistocerca cancellata. Next base: position 221,409,248 of record NC_064627.1, read on the forward strand.
GTTTATTTACTTTGTATAGAATCAAAATTTTTAGGTTCTTTGTCGGAGACGTTAAGACAAATGCTTTGAAACACTTGGACTCTGTGGACCGTCGGAACTGAAGTGATACATTTTCAGATGTGGAGTGATTGCAGTAAACTGGCGTTGGCGCCCAAATCGAAGAGGATATTATAATGGATACAAAGTCGGGGAATGAAGCATGGTCATCCACTCCTGGCCAATAAGACTAAAATAATGTAAGAGGAGAGATAATAGTACAAACTAACAACAATTATACAACCAGTTGTCAAGCTGAAAACGACGACTGAAATGTGTACGGATAAAAGGTAAAAACAGTGTGAAGTGTCTGACGTAAACGAAACAGAGGTTTCGATTTGTCTGATATGTAGTTATTTTATCAGACTGTAGTACAGTACCACTGTCGGCTAATGGCATTGGGACATGGAATATTAAGGTGAGAACCATTTAAAAATTCAGGGCTGGTCAGCGATTAATAAAGAGGTTCAGGAAAATAATGAAATGGAGCGGAAAACGTAATTAGGATTGTAACGAAAATGGGATGGAAATGCATAAAACGAGTCGTCAGGCGAGTACACGGAAGGTGGACCAAGACGCTTCTCTGATGGGTTTAAAGAAATAGGAAAACACCGAGACTGTTGTGCACTGGATTCGCGATTTTCTGTCAGAACGATCACAGTTCGTAGTAATTGACGGTAAGTCATCAGTAAAACATAAATTATGTCTGGCGTTCCCCAAGGAAATTTTATAGGCCCCCCGCCATTCCTCATCTATACAGAGTTAGAAGACAATCTGAGCATTTCTCTTAGATTGTTTACAGATGATGTTGTCATTTATCGTCTTGTAAAGTCAAAACAATTGCGAAACGATTTAGACAAGATATCTGTATGGTGGGAAAAGTGATAAGTGTGAAGTCATACAAATAATTACTAAAACAAATCCGCTGTGTGTGGATTACACGATACATCACAAAATCTAAAGGCTGTGAATTGAAGTAAGTAGTTCAGAGATCGAATTACCTACACTGGAAGGATCACACACATAATATTGTGAGGAAAGCGAACCAAATACTCCTATTTATTGGGAGAACACTTAGGAAATGCAACAGGTCTACTAAAGAGACTGCTTACATTACGCTTATCCTTCTGTTTCTGGAATATTGTTGCACGGTGTGGGATCCACATCAGATAGGACAGATGAAGGACATCAAAAATGTTCAAAGAAGGTTAATTCGTTTTATATTGTCACGAGATAGGTAAGAGAGTGCCACGGATGTCATAAACGAATTGGGATATTAGTCATTAAAAATAATGCGTATTTTCAAAAATGTTCAAATGTGTGTGAAATCTTATGGGACTTAACTGCTAAGGTGATCAGTTCCTAAGCTTACACACTACTTAACCTTAATTATCCTAATGAGAAACACACACACGCATGCCCGAGGGAGGACTCGAACCTCCGCCGGGATCAGCCGCACAGTCCATGACTGCAGCGCCTGAGACCGCTCGGCTAATCCCGCGCGGCGCGTATTTCCGTTGCGCCAGGATATGCTCACGAAATTTCAGCCACCAACTTTCTTCACCGAATGCGAAAATATTTTGTTTGCGCCACTTACATAGGGAGAAATGATCATCATAATAAAATAAGACAACTTGGAGCTCGAACGGAAAGACTTAAGTGTTCGTTTTTCCTGGGCGCCGTTCGAGAGTGGAACGATAGATAAGTTGGAGGTAGTTCGATGAATCCTCTGCGGGGTACTTAATAGTGAATTGCAGAGTAATCATGTAGATGTAGATGTAGACGACACTCTAATGAAAGGAAGGCAAGTGACAGGAAACACGGTGGCGCAGCATGGTACTGCATCACTGAAGATCGTAATGTTTGGAAAAGATCCAACAGCGTATGGCAAATCGCTGATGACGATGATGGCTGCGATCTATCTGTTGTTTATTTTAACTGCTATTAACTCGAATTTCCACTAATAAAAGAGGTCCCAAATCCATAACTCCCGTGGATGTACTTTGCTTGTAGTCGTTTGTTGTCGAGTGTGCAGGCTCGCAGCTTCATATGCATGTTTGAGGCGATCTTATAGCTTAATAAATGACAAACCGCAAAACTTCGAATAATCTTGTTTGTTTTCTGTTCTGTTTCAAAAGATGATGTCGATCCACTGAACGACATGTGTCTCTGTGTTGCCACCTTCATCCCGTGCAAAAACAATTCAGAGCCGTCTTGAAAACATATACACATCTGTCGTCTGAACACAACGACTCACGGAAGTGCTACTGCCGTGTATGCTCTCTCTTCGGGGCCCACGAGAAATAACGCCCCTGCAACGAACTTGTGACGTCACACTAGGCTTGTCCGCCACACATCGCTAACGCTCAGCTCCGTGTAGGGCCCACAGGAAATCAATATATAATTGAAACGGTACCCACTAAAGGTGTCGTATGCTGTCGAGAGCTTGCACGCATTTAATTGCACAGGTAAGAATTGAGACAGTTACTCGCTCCCCACAGGAGATGGCTGCTGGCCCTCTTAAGACCTGCAGTGTCACGAGCAGTGACGTACGTGACACGGCCTGTCCTCGCGGGCCTCGCCTCTCGTAAGCTGAGACCATGGGCTAGTGACGTCATTCCCATGACGTCAGGCAGGCCCTATGGCTGAATTACGTGTCCAGTTTTATAATGCAGACAGTTCGGTGCATCCTAGAGACACTAGGGTACCTCACAAATTGCTGGTTCTGGACACATGCAAAATGTTTAAGGTTTTGAATGAATCGGGTTGTAAGTAGTGGTGAGGGCTAAAAACATACCAAACAAAAATCACTAGAAAATGCAAAAATTAAAAATCCAACACAGTGTTATCATGTCGTACAGTAAACGATTCCGTTTCATCATCTACATCTACATCTACATCCATACTCCGCAAGCCACCTGACGGTGTGTGGCGGAGGATACCTTCAGTACCTCTATCGGTTCTCCCTTCTATTCCAGTCTCGTATTGTTCGTGGAAAGAAGGATTGTCGGTATGCCTCTGTGTGGGCTCTAATCTCTCTGATTTTATCCTCATGGTCTCTTCGCGAGATATACGTAGGAGGGAGCAATATACTGCTTGACTCTTCGGTGAAGGTATGTTCTCGAAACTTTGACAAAAGCCCGTACCGAGCTACTGAGCGTCTCTCCTGCAGAGTCTTCCACTGGAGTTTATCTATCATCTCCGTAACGCTTTCGCGATTACTAAATGATCCTGTAACGAAGCGCGCTGCTCTCCGTTGGATCTTCTCTATGTCTTGTATCAACCCTATCTGGTACGGATCCCACACTGCTGAGCAGTATTCAAGCAGTGGGCGAACAAGCTTACTGTAACCTACTTCCTTTGTTTTCGGATTGCATTTCCTTAGGATTCTTCCAATGAATCTCAGTCTGGCATCTGCTTTACCGACGATCAACTTTATATGATCATTCTATTTTAAATCACTCCTAATGCGTACTCCCAGATAATTTATGGTATTAACTGCTTCCAGTTGCTGACCTGCTATTTTGTAGCTAAATGATAAAGGATCTATCTTTCTGTGTATTCGCAGCACATTACACTTGTCTACATTGAGATTCAGTTGCCATTCCCTGCACCATGCGTCAATTCGCTGCAGATCCTCCTGCATTTCAGTACAATTTTCCATTGTTACAACCTCTCGATACACCACAGCATCATCTGCAAAAAGCCTCAGTGAACTTCCGATGTCATCCACCACGTCATTTATGTGTATTGTGAATAGCAACGGTCCTATGACACTCCCCTGCGGCACACCTGAAATTACTCTTACTTCGGAAGACTTCTCTCCATTGAGAATAACATGCTGCGTCCTGTTATCTAGGAACTCCTCAATCCAATCACAAAACTTTAATTGGCTTTCTTCTACGCTAAGTATTATGAAAGTTATTACTATCTCTTTATTGTTGTTTTAGATAGTAATTAATAGTATTTACAGTATCGTAAGTGAAAAAAGTTGTCGAAGAGAAGTATATTGACCACCCGCTTCGATTAAAACGCAGCGATTGCTTCAAAACGCTTTTATAAAAAATTATCAAAATTATGATCAGCAGTGGTCTCACGTAAGACTCTGCAGGCGTGGTTGATGGAATGCATTCACTACGAAACTTCTGACTTACAATACGTGTTAGTAAAGCTGAGGATAATTTATAAAAGAGAGACCAAGTACAAAACTGTAACCACACGAAGGAAGCTGATATAAAGTAAATGCAACTAAAAGGATCAATGTGAAATGGGACAACAGTTTCAGGTAATTTTGTGTCGTGGGCGACAGTGTGTGTTACGTCACATCAGAACACACTTTCATTACGTAGAATTTAGGTTACGAAGAATAAACAGTTTTTACCTACAGCAATCGGTTTGGAAGAGACCGATTGGTTGCAATGGATCTTCAGTTAATGAATAGCGTTTCGTGGTAAGTACCAGGTGGTTATAATTAAAGTGCAGCTACTCACAGATGTCCAGTGTAGGCTGCAATCACCTTCATCTACACATCTACATATATACTCCGCTAGCTACCGAGCGGTGTGTGGCGGAGGGCACAATTTGCGCCAAAGTCATATTTACCCCTCTCTGTTCCACTCGCGGATCGCGCGAGGGTAAAACGACTGTCTGAACGCCTCAGTACGAGTTCTTATTTCCCTTATCTTTGAATGATGATCATTACGCCATTTGAAAGTTGGTGGTAATAATATATGCTCTACATCCTCGGCGAAGATTGGATTTAGGAATTTAGTGAGCAGCCCCTTCTGTTTGGCGCGTCGTCTGCAAGTGTGTCCCACTTCAAACTTTCTATGAGATTTGTAACGCTCTCGCGATGGCTAAATGTACCAGTCACGAATGTTACCGCTCTTCTTTGGACCTTCTAAATCTCTTGAATCAGACCCAACTGGTAAGGGTCCCATACACACGAACAGTACTCTAAAACTGGACGAACTAACGTATTTTAAGATTTTTCCTTTGTTGAAGGACTGCATCGCTTCAGTGTTCTACCAATAAACCGCAATCTAGAGTTCGCCTTACCCGTTACTTATGTATTCTGATCACTCCATTTGAGATCATTTCGAATAGTCACACCTAGATACTTGACTGATGTTACCGCTTCCAAAGACTGATCATTAATTTTGTACTCGTACATTAATGGGCATTTTCGCTTTGTTATACGCAGTAGGTTAGAGATAACTGCCAGTCATTACACCACACATTTATTTTCTGCAAATCCTCATTGATTTGTTCACAATTTTCGTGTGATACTACTTTCCTGTAGACCACAGCATCATATGACAGCGAAACGTGGTAGATATTTTTGTTGTGAATTGGCAGGAGCCAATTGACGGAGTTTGGAGGAAGCCGAAAGGCACGCGTTTAAGCTCACGCAGGCTGGCGTGAGGTCTGGAACAGTTATAGGAGTTGAGTCTAGTAAAAAAAGGAGGTAACTGGTAGAATACTTAACTTTAATCCACAATTGGTGAACATCTCTCTTGACTGTACATGCTTCACAATCTCAATATTAACTGGTAATGGCGCCTTGCTAGGTCGTAGCAAATGACGTAACTGAAGGCTATGCTAACTATCGTCTCGGCAAATGAGAGCGTAGTTGTCAGTGTAGCATTGCTAGCAAAGTCGTCTGTACAACTGGGGCGAGTGCTAGGAAGTGTCTCTAGACGTGCCGTGTGGCGGCGCTCCGTCTGAAATAACTGACAGTGGCGACACGAGGGTCCGACGTATACTAACGGACCGCGGCCGATTTAAAGGCTACCACCTAGCAAGTGTGGTGTCTGGCGGTGACACCACAATTTTAATGTGTTAAAGTCGAATGCAGTTGCTCGGGTAAAAATTAATTCCACTTTTGGTTCTGTGGCTGTAAGAGAAAAACTATACAAATGTTTTCATACATAATGGATTAGGAAAGGTCAATCAAGTGAGAACGGTATAATGTTGATTTTATTATTAACGCCGCTTACTCAATTTCTTCAGTATGAGCATCGGAAACGTCGACTAAATGCTGCACAGGGCCAGAATTGCATCTAGTGGCCAAAATTGGAACTAATTTTTTTTTCAGCGTAAATCGGCGCCTTATCAACCCATTAAAATATCTATCAAGTTACGCTGTCATAAGGTAATTTGAGCCCGCACTGGATCTCCGTGAGTGGTTGCAATTTAATTATAACCACCCTGTAGAATTACATCGCGTGGTATCCGACAGCGAGCAACAAGTAACTCCTCGAGGTCCCGTTCATTAGCCTATAGTAGCGACGGCCGAGGTGACGGCGAGCGGGCCTGGCGTTGTTATTGTTTGGAGTGGGTGCGGGAGCCAGTGCGTGGGGGCCGGGGGGGGGGGGGAGGGGGTTCCACGTGTCTGGTGGGCAGGCACGCGAGGCGCGGCTGACTCAGGCGGGCGCCGGCTAAGATTAACGCCGGGCGCGCTCCCAGCCACGCACGCAGCTGGCCTGCCCCAACAGCCTCCGCCGTGCTCCCGAGCCGCGGCGGTCGGCGCGGAGGCAGTCGGTTCGAATCTCGGCGATGGAACAAGTCTCTACCACCGTGAGGACAGGTAATAACGTGGAGTTATAGATTACTAAATTGTCTGCCTGTGACTTGGGCTTCTGGGCGGATTCAACGATGACTTATAAGACCTGTTCTTCGGAATGGACAAGCAGCTACTGTTATCCGAGGCTTGTGTGGCAAATCTCTGCATAATTGACCATCCTGTCCTGGTCTCTTCATCTGTCTGTAGCTGTTGCTGGTAGTTAAATGACACGTGCACCTAATGTTCTGTAATTTTCAGCAGAGGCAGATATTTCGAAGAATTTTGTACCCGCAGAGTGCTAATAAATATACGACTGAAAGTTATCATGCCAACGAAATGCGTTACGCTAATAACATCGAAACAGGAAAATTTACTTGATTCTATTGTTGTTCACGAGAATTATATTAATTTTCAACTGGAATTTACCAAAACTGTTGTTGTTTAGTGAATTAATAAGGGTCGTCAGCTCGTTACAGTGTACTTACGCACTAAACGATAGAATATATGTAGTAGTATACTCTGTTCGTCTTATCTGACGTTATAAATTTTATTCAAGTTTTCTATTAATGCCATTAATGTTAATTTTAAATTAAACTATGAACTTGACTTATTACGGACGTGCAGGTTCTAATGTCGCTAAATAAAATAATAATTATTAATCAAAGAATGATAGTTACCACGAGATGGGATACCAAAGGACGAGATACTGTAAGTCCCAAATACTCCATTAATTGAAAGCTCAGTATTTGATCTTAGCAGAAAATTGATTGAATATTTCGTAAAGCAAGATTGAGGTACTAGTTAGGATAACACCCAGATACTCCTCTTAACATTTTTATTTACCCTAGAATATTACACAATCGTAGCTTCTCCTCAGAAGTGAGTGGATAGATATGACTGCAAAAGATAGCAATCAGAAGTGCGCGAAAGAAAGAACCTTAAAAGTCGACGATGTCATGTTTTATAACTTCGTAATGACAAACAAGTGGAAATGAGAATACGACGCAACCTTTATACTGCATTTAGGTATAGACACTTTTAATTCATGTACTACACATTTCTGGCGCAAAGTGCAGGCTCCTAAACGAGACATTACATCGTGTTCGAGCAAAAGTTATGAAACTGATTACATTGAGTGAAAATGTGAACTTAGCTAATAATTACTGAAAATTCTGTTAACGGTGATGGCAATGTACATGAGAGAAATCAGTTAAAAATGCGATACGTTATAAAATGATATAAAGCTAATTTTCATTACACTGAACACTTTGTAATATTTTGGAATGATAAATCATTTCCACTTGTGCCAAGTAACACGACAGTGATAGAGGAACGTTACTTCACTACAACGTTTACTGTCTTCAGATTATAGTAATTATTGCTTTTCAATGAACAAAACTGATTACCAGAAACACAACAAATGAATACCAAAATCACAATAAATTAACATTGGATACGTCACAACCAGTACCAATGGAAGCAGATCACGCCGAAAGTACGAAAGCCAAGAATCAAAAAACCAACAGATAAATACATAAAGTTACATAACTTTTGAAATAGATTAAGTGCTAAAATCTTGCCAGACAAACTGATTAAAATGTTTAATAAATTTCTTTCTCAAACAGATAATGAAAGTAGTTAAATGTGCAGTTAAGTTGTGAAGTTCCACTTTTTACCGAGCTAACAAAATTTAACATTTACTATCTACCTCCTACATGAATTTAAAGTGCCAGTCTTTTCATTTACGAATGTGACTCTCTGTTATTACAATTAGGAGCAAGAGCCTACGCTTGGTAGTGATGATTTGGAATAATTTTATCAATGACATATTTTCAAGATGATGATGATGATTGGTGTTTTAGGGCGCACAACAGCGAGGTTATCAGCGCCCGACATATTTTCAAGTTAATAAAATATTACTCTTCAGTTGCTGGTTCTAATACGCTGGGAAGTCTCTTACATTTCTAAATATCTGAAACGGCGCAGTCTTAGTTTGAATTGGAGTTGCTGTAGGTGCAGCGTGATGATTATTTGATGACAACAATTATTAGTCATAACGCTCTTTTTCACTTACGAGCAGAATTAAAGATATTTGGGCGCGTGCTCTTCTTTCTTTAACACTCCTGAAATTCTTCCCTAAATGATTACTGTATTGTGGCCCGTACGATTGCTCGTTATCTTCGTAATGCTTTGCCCAAGATTTTATCACCACAGAGTTAACACACTAAGTTCCGCGCACACTTTCGCTGTTACTCATGTCCGGTCTCACTGTCAACTTGCAGCTCTGTATGTCTACGCTGTCGCGTACCAACGATGTTACTGCCATTCCGAGATTATCTTTGGTTAGAGATTGTTATGATACATAGCAACAACTCTGTTTTGCCAACTTGTCTAGTACATTTCTTTACAACAGTATTTTTGAATGATTTGCGGCAAATATGCGTAACGGTATCCCAGATAATTAGTACTGACAATAAAATGTCAAAATATGTACATTTATGGTCTGAAATTAGTATCAAAAATCCGAAAAGAAGAAATCTGCAAAACATGAAGTATTGTGTTGTAGTGTTACAAACCTGATTAGTGATTACTGTAATCAAGACTTGGATCTCCCCCTGCCCTTCACAACTCACTTCAGTATCAAATAAACTGTTCGGTGATTCCTTCGGGTGTGTCCTGTCAATGCAAAATGGTTCAAAAGGCTCTGAGCACTATGGGACTTAACATCTGAGGTCATCAGTCCCCTAGAACGTAGAACTACTTAAACCTAACTATCCTAAGGACATCACCCACATCCATTCCCGAGGCAGGATCGAACCTGCGACCGTAGCGGTCGCGCGGTTCCAGACTGTAGCGCCTAGAACCGCTCGGCCAGCCCGGCCGGCGTCCTGTCAATTGATTTCTTCTTTTAGTCAAGCTGTCAGTATAGCCTTTTCCTCTCCAATTCGATTCAGTATGGTGCCGCACCATTATATACTAGATTTACCCATAAAAACTTCAGAATTCTTTCGTAGGTCCTCATCTTTAAGTTCTTTATTGTCTTCTTTTTTGTGTTGGTCATGGTGCATGTTTCACTTCCATACTTTCAGAAAAGACTTATCAGTCAGTTAAATACATTTCCTGTGTCCATCCGGACGACTTTTTATCGCAATTGCGTAGAATATTTCGGCACGCCTCCCGGCCAATCCACATTCCAACCTAGGCCCACCTATACGCAGTCCGCGTCCAAGTCGTCCATGCTCGCTGCTTTGAGATTCCCGCAAGAGGTCGAACGTGACTGTATCTGCACCGAAGGTGGTGGATTCGTCGTCCATCGACGCGAATCAGTTGTATGAATGCGCGGTGTCTGTTCTTGCAGACGTATCCGAAAGAACAGACACCACGCTTTCATATAAGAAACGCTTTTACGATTTTTTTTTTTTGCTAGTCTCAAATTTTTAATTAATATATAGTTATTTTGAGGTCTCAGTTGCAGTTTTTTTACGGTATGACTACTTTCGATAAAAGTTGATCAACTTCAGATTAATGTACACTACAGGCCATTAAAACTGCTACACCACGCAGATGACGTGCTACAGACGCGAAATTTAAACGATAGGTAGCAGATGCTGTGATATGCAAATGATTAGCTTTTCAGAGCATTCACACAAGGTTGGCGCCGGTGGTGACACCTGCAACGTGCTGACATGAGGAAAGTTTCCAACCGATTTCTCGTACACAAACAGCAGTTGACCGGCGTTACCTGGTGAAACGTTATAGTGATGCCTCGTGTAAGGAGGAGAAATGCGTACCATTACGTTCCCGACTTTGATAAAGGTCGAATTGTAGCCTATCGCGATTGCGGTTTATCGTATCGCGACATTGCTGCTCGCGTTGGTCGAGATCCAATGACTGTTAGCAGAATATGGAATCGGTGTGTTCAGGAGGGTAATACGGAACGCAGTGCTGGATCCCAACGGCCTCGTATAACTAGCAGTCGAGATGACAGGTATCTTATCCGCATGGCTGTAACGGATCGTGCAGCCACGTCTCGATCCCTGAGTCAACAGATGGGGACGTTTGCCAGACAACAACCATCTGCACGAACAGTTCGACGACGTTTTCAGGAGCATGGACTATCAGCTCGGAGACCATGGCTGCGGTCACACTATACGCTACATCATAGACAGGAGCGCCTGCGATGGTGTACTCAACGACGAACCCGGCTGCACGAATGGCAAAACGTCATTTTTTCGGACGAATCCAGGTTCTGTTTACAGCATCATGATGGTCGAATCCGTGTTTGGCGACATCGCGGTGAACGCACATTGGGAGCATGTATTCGTCATCGCCATACTGGCGTATCATTTGGCGTGATGGTATGGGGTGCCATTGGTTACACGTCTTGGTCACCTCTTGTTCACATTGACGGCACTTTGAACAGTGGTCGTTACATTTCAGATGTGTTACGACCCGTGGCTCTATCCTTCATTCGATCCCTGCGAATTCCTACATTTCAGCAGGATAATGCTCGACCGCATGTTACAGGTCCTGTACGGGCCTTTCTGGATACAAAATGTTCGACTGCTGCCGTGGCCAGTACATTCTCCAGAGCTCTCACCAACTGGAAACGTCTGGTCAATGGTGGTCGAGCAACTGGCTCTTCACAATACGCCAGTCACTACTCTTGATGAACTGTGGTATCGCGTTGAAGCTGCATGGGCAAATGTACCTGTACACGCCATCCAAGCTCTGTTTGACTCAATGCCCAGGCGTATCAAGGCCGTTATTACGACCAGAGGTGGTTGTTCTGGGTACTGATTTCTCAGGATCTATGCACCCAAATTGCGTGAAAATGTAATCACATGTCAGCTCTAGTATAATATATTTGTCGAATGAATACCCGTTTATCATCTGCATTTCTTCTTGGTGTACCAATTTTAATGGTCAGTAGTGTAATTGTGGAAGCCACGTAACGTGTCCACTCAGGAATTGTAGATTAGAATACTGTCTGCTTTTTTGAACTTTATATCTTCTTTATTTCGACCGCCATCAGTTATTTTGCTGCCCAAACAGCGAAGCTCATCTGCTACTCTTACAGTCTCATTTTGTAATGTAGTTATCGCATCCTGATTTAATTCTGTTACACTCAGTAACTCTTGTTTTTCTTTTATTGGTGTACGGCCAGCTGATCCCGACTCACGTACAGCCATTGATAAGAGTTTTTATCTATTGCATACGACCAACCCCACCAAAACAACAATTGATGGATGGATCCCAGCGAATTGGGATTGATCGGACACTGTCGCCATAAGTGGGAGCCTGCTATGCTGTTTGACTTTTATATCGGGTTATCTCTTACTGTGGCTCGAAGGTTCAGAAACCTTGTCACCATGGATAGACCACAGTGATACATGCAAGATAGTAAGAATAATCCATCGGCAATGTGCAAAGAAAACTGTGAAGGAATTTGCAGAGAACATACGTATTGGAAGTAAGGGACGACGCTGATCACAAGTCAGCGGGAAACTAAACATCATGTTATCTTATGTAGCAAGTACGTGCAAATTTTACAAGAAACAAGTACAACAAAGGTGATATAAATTGAATTTTTAGGGCTATTACAAATGTTTCAAGTAACATTACTTAAATACCACTTTGAGTAGAATACAGTCAACCGCAAGCCTATGTTGTTTAAATAGTAATCTGTAATCTATTCATTCATAATTTATGGTTTCACTTCGGCATTTCATTTACGCGAAAGAATGTCACGGATTATTCGGGAACGTAGTACTTCGCGCAGACATCACGATTCTCGCCGAGAAAAACATATGCCTATCTGTACACTCAGCTTACTTCAGTGCCAAAGGCGCTCAGGCGCTATCGTTTCACTGGAATCTGACAATTTTCAATCACGCACTGAATAACTATAAGCAAATTCTAAAATGTTCCCGTAGTCGACTAATAGTAGTCGAGGAACTTGTTATTGATGCTCTTCGCTACCCTCATAGAGGGAAGAAAAGCGTCCACTACATTTATGACTGGCCCGTTTCATGTAAGTTAATTTTCACCGCTATTTAAGATTAATTCCGCCAGTACAGTACTTCGATCTAAGAATAAGAATTTATGCTACAGCAGAAATAATTACGATGTAACAAGTGATTACCATTTTCATCCCGCCCTTTTCTGTGTTGTTCCATGTACCTCTTACCTCTACTTCGATGTAAGAACAAGAAATTATGTCACAACAGAAATAGCTGCGATGTAACAAGTAAGTAGTATGCTCATTCCGCCCTCTTCTGTGTTCTTTCACGTACCTCTTCATATGGTAATGTCGAAATAATATTGATGTCACTAAACTAATAACAGTTACGCCATGTAGGGACTATATGGTTTCTTTGTCGGTCACTTTCGAAGTGTTCTGGTTAGTGGGGAGCCTGGAGTGCCGCCTAGATCCAAGCTACGGGATCGTGACAACGCCCTCTTTCGCCTTTGTAGGCTACACGTGAAAATTACTGGATAAAAGCGACTTTGGAAAGCGGCGTTTGTACGGCGTCGTACCTTGATCTTACGTGTCTGAGGTGCTCTCCCACGCTGTAGCACGACAACAACATCGTGCCAAGCATAGCCGTCGCACATTTGAAACGTATAAAGCAAGAATTTTTTGTTTTCGTTGATCTGGTCGGGTCAGTGAAATTTTGAAGGGTTGTTCCCCTCGTTTTATAGGACGACCACTGGTCGCAGACCGTGACTGGTCGACGGCAGTGTTGGTGCACTGTTTTCCTGGGCGCGCCAGAGAAGAGTGGAGTTCGAAACGGCAATTTCATTACGTTGATAGCATGAAAACCACCCACTTACTTACCGATAACAGTTTTGTCTCACTCCCTTGTTGTAAAAGAACGCCAACAGTCAAGAGAAATAATTTTTTTACTCACTCTCTTGCGATCTCCTCAAGGATACATTTCTGTCAACTCTGCACCCGTCTGCGGACGCTGGGGCGAGACTCTTCTGTGGGGTGCGAGGAGCAGACACTGGTTATAGACGATTGTTTTGTAAGTGCTGCTTCGCACTGGTGGTTGATTTGAATCACAAGTGTTTAGCATGTAGTTCCGATCAGAATCGACTGATACTAGGGTCCTCTCGGTGCCATTCGACTTATTCATTTCTTTATTAACTGTTCTTCCCTCTGAAACTTCCTGGCAGATCAAAACTGTATGCCGGACCGAGGTTCGAACTCGGGACCTTTGCCTTTCGCGGGCAAGTGCTCTACCAATAAGCTACCCAAGCACGACTCACGCCCCGTCCTCACAGTTTTACTTCTGCCAGTACCTCGCCTCCTACCTTCCAAACTTTACAGAAGGTCTCCTGCGAACCTTGCAGAACTAGCACTCCTGAAAGAAAGGATATTGCGGAGACATGGCTTTGTCACAGCCTGGGGGATGTTTCCAGAATGAGATTTTCACTCTGCAGTGGAGCTTCGCAGGAGAGCTTCTGTAAAGTTTGGAAGGTAAGAGGCGAGGTACTGGCAGAAGTAAAGCTATGAGGACGGAGCGTGAGTCGTGATTGGGTAGCTCATTGGTAGAGCACTTGCCCGCGAAAGGCAAAGGTCCCGAGTTCGAATCTCGGTCCAGCACACACTTTTGATCTGCCAGGAAGTTTCATATCAGCGCACACTCCGCTGCAGAGTGAAAATCTCATTCTGTTCTTCCCTCTGTTAAACGTTTAGTGAATGGATTCCATGTCCGTGAATCTTTGGCTTAGTCTTCCATATAGCTCATTAAAGTGCCAGTTGCAAACACTCACGGCATGACGAAGGCAGTTATTTTTGTAATATCGGTTAATGTAGATTTGGAAGTGATACGAGGAGACAATGTTACTCATTTCGTTTCCCTAGTACTTTGCGGCCCACTTTTTGGTGTTTAAAGAGCAATTCATGCCACTTAAAAACCGCCTTCTTCCACGTATGTTGCTGACATATCAATGTAAATTTTCTCTGTGTGCAGTATTATGCATATGTGTTTATTAGAATTAATAAAACAAATATATGACAGTGGCCGGATTTTTACATTTATTCTGTATCTAGTGAATCCCTATCAGAATTAATATTATTTAGCGATTTTGCAAGCCCGGCACCCATTTTTCATTTACGATTGCCCTTTTTCGAGTTAATTCGATGCACTAGATCTTCATTCAAATATCCGAAAATATGGGGAGCGATGTGATTGATGTCCAGTTGGCATTAGAAGCACATCGAAGCCCACGACTGGCAGCTTGCAAGTTGTTACAGAATGACGATTTAAAGATTTTGGGGATAGTAGAGGATGAAATCAGATCTTTTACAGTAAAGATACTATAATCGGAAGTGTGAAAGAAGTTTCTACAGCAGTAGTGGGTGTTTGACATCGTATCACTTGGTTAGCTACCTCTCCATCCATTGGTGTTACGTTACTGCTGCGGATATCAGGCTACAAACACAAACTATAATAGTCTTCTTAAGCCTTGTACAGGAATTTGTTTACTTAGTGCTTATTTTCCTTCAATTAGGCCCTTTCACCCACTGGCGCTTGGCCGTAAACACACAGCTAATCAACGTGAGTCAGTGTACACTAGTTTCCTGATAGTGTTTTACATATTGTATTCAAGTTCTGACGTTGTGGAGGGTTATTACACGTTTGGAGAACTTCTTGATATGTATTTGTGTTAGGCTGAAGATCGCCGGAGTGCCAGTGTATCTCGTCGGTTGCAGTACGATATCCAAACAGAGTCTTCCTTGCATCCTATTATTCACCAACGTTAGGTATCGGCTGAGAAAGGGAGTAACCCTGTCAACTAATACACATCACAGTAGGTGCAATCAGAAGGGCACAAAGTGATATTTACGGAACATGTAATTGCCAGTCCAAGAACAAGCACACATGTACTTGCCATGCGATGTACGTAGATCACGTGAGTGTCTAGTGGGTTTTGCTTGGTGCACATCTACATAGGTTCCACAATCAATAAGTTCGTACTGATCTTGATCACAGCAACAATCCTCACAGTCGTTCCTTCGCCAATGTGTTGCTGTCCCCAATTTTCCAGACCTCATGCTGTTTTCTGAGGAGTCAATTTTTGAACGGGAAGATACTTTTAACTCGCGCAATAACCACCAGTGGGCTGTTGAAAGTTCATGCCCTACTCGTATGTGACTGGCCAGGTGAGATTCTTAGTAAACATTTGGAATCGAATGTTGGAGGTCCCCTTATTGGCCACAACAGCTTACCACATCTTTGGAATGTTGCATGGGATTTGAACGTTCTGCAGAATGCTTTGCCTGAACTTATGGAGAACGTTCCCTTCCAATTGTGCACTGGTTTATGATTTCAGAACTATGGTGTTTTAGCGAACTTCATTGGTCGGGCCGAGTGCATGTTGCACACAACTTCAGGCAGAGAGTAATTAGAAGAAGATGACCAGTCCTTTACCATGTGTGATCCCCTCCTGGCCTCACCCTTGTTGAGTATTTCGACTGGGGTTGTGTAAACTCCACTCAGCATCAGTTGCAACAGTACCTGGGCCTACTGAGCGCATCTTCACAGCGTTTTGTACCATCAGATGAAAGCGTGGAATATTATGGAGAAACATAACGAAACAGGGTTCATCGTTGCACATACCGTAAAGAAGTTACGGTCTTTACATCGAACATTTTCTCTAAAGTAGTGAAGCCACAGATTCGGGTTACACTAATTGATTGTAAGTTACTGTTTTGTAAATGAAAGTTTTCCAAATTACGGTATACTGAATGCGCGGAGAGTGTTGTAGAAACTTTATTTCACATTTCCAATTAAACATCCGTTATTGAAAAATGCTTCGAATTGCATTCTCTACAATTTCCCAAATTTTTAAAACGCCGTTCTGTAACACCCCGTATGTCTGATGAAATTCTTCCAGTGTATGACTGACCCGGTACGCCATTCGTTTGGTCTGGGTTATTTGTTTCATGAGGTATCCATTTTGTAGAAAGTACAACTTAGTGTTCATCGTATAATGAAGCAATGATGTTAATGGTCTGCAGCAGAGATGAGCAGTCCACTCCTTAATTGATTCAAAGATCCAGATAATTCAAAGGAATTGGTGATGGGAGATTCAGAAAAAATGAATGGTAGCTAATCTGACTGCAAAATGCTTGGATGTAATGAGCGGAATGAAAATTCTGCGGTAGGCTGTTGCAACTGCGCCTCACGCCATAGCCTTAAGAAAACGTCTCCGAAGCTGCGAAAAAAATGTGTTATAGACCATGTGCACGTGTGGATTTACGTACCTGATTAGTATGTGAAGCTTTTCTCGTCCATCAAAGCAACATAATATAAAGAAAGCTCCATGTTTTTTTTTTCAATTTATTGGCTGTCTGGCGGTACCCATTCAGATATCTCAATAGTAATGCCAATTATTACGATCGGAAAGTAAGAACAACACAACACCCAGTCCCTAAGTGGAAACAAGTCTTCGAGCCGACCTAGTATCAAACGCCTAATCCCTTCACTTGTCGATCTGCTGTGCTGACCGTGTAGTTACCGGGGCAAACGAGGAGTCAGCTCTTTAGAACGGTACATTAACGCAGAAAATATTTCCAGCATACTCTTAGTTTGAAAAGAATATCTCAAATTTCAGAAGCTCAATAAACTTTTACGTACTTTTGAGAGAGTTGTTACTTTGACAGTGTGTAATACATAATTATTTTAACTTATATGGTAGTCCATCTGCACGGGCTGCATCAAGAGAAATGGACAATATACAGGGATGTTACAGGAACAATCATTTGAAGCAAAAACTTAATGTGGACATATACCCTATTTCAAATGGTTTCTGAGATAGAGCACATTTAACGTTACTTCTGTACGCTTTCCTTGAATACCTCGAAATCCGTGGTCTCTGTCGAAACTATCGCTGTACAGAATTAATCTACATTAATTTTCCTATAAAAAGATCCTATTCATTTTTTCTCTAGGGCTTATAGTTTGCGTGAACAGAGCGAGAGAATAATTAAAATGCATGCGCTGATTTGTAGGTAAGTTTTGTCAGCCAATCTGAGGTAGTTTTCCGACTTGACAGACCACATGTCCAATAACAAATTATTTTTCTCGACTTCGTCTACACTACTGAGGTACGTTTTAAACAATGGCAATGAACAAAATAATAAAGAAAATAAGTAACAATATACATTAAATATGTTCTGTGTTAGAAACTATTCAGAACAAGAATTTTTTTTGCTTCAAATGATCGTTCCTTTCATATCCCTGTGTTGTGGACTGACAAGACAGCCAGTCCACAGTGACGGGTAACCGAAAGGCACGCGTTTACACACGCAGGCTTGCTTTAGGTCTGAAACAGGATACGTAATGAATGCTATAAAGAAAAGTACGTAGCTGCTGGAATACTTAACTTTAATCCATCAGTTGTATACAGCATTCTTGATGATACAAGTGAGACTCTCTCTAGAAATGGTTAATGGCGCCTTGCTAGGTCGTAGCCATGGACTTAGCTGAAGGCTATTCTAACTGTCTCTCGGCAAATGAGAGAAAGGCATCGTCAGTGTAGTCGCTACCAAAGTCGTCCGTACAACTGGGACGAGTCCTAGTACGTCTCTCTAGACCTGCCGTGTGGTGGCGCTCGGTCTGCAATTACTGACAGTGGCGACACGCGGGTCCGACATGTACTAATGGACCGCGGCCGATTTAAAGCTACCACCTAGCAAGTGTGGTGTCTGGCGGTGACACCACACCCTGAACATTGACCATTCTTCCTGGGTAAATCTATACATTATGCTTAATTTTTTATTTATTTAATGTGAACAGATTAATGCCTTCAGGACCCCTCTTGCATCAGACCAGAGCATTATATGTCATTAAAGAACTTATTAAAGTGACCGTTACTTAAAGAAATCGTAATATTTTTAATATGATATCTCTTCTTCTTCTCTCTGGGTGCACTAGGCATTTGTCTGTTACGCCCTCTTGGTTGAAATTGTTGGTTTTCCTCGGTCTTCCTAAATATCCTCTGCCCACTGGTTAATAATTATCACCAAGAATATACTCAGCTACTCCTCTCAGCAATCGGATCTCGAGTGCTTGTATTCTGATGGGAACGAGCGTTTCTGCTGTGTTCTCCAGGAAAGACCTTCAAGGTCTAGGGAGCAGTAGTTATTATGAGTAGTAGTGGGTCAACAATAAGCTTTATCATCTGGACTGCGACGCCGACCTGTACAGTAAATGCTGATCTGATGCATATTTCGTCAGCGTTGTCAGCTCAAGACAGAATTTTTCGTCACTACCGCCATTTACTACCGTGAAATAATCAGTAAGTCTTTGTTTCCTTTACAGTTGAATGACCCTTATCGCTTAAGCCAAGTACTAGTTTACTTCCATGGTTGGGACAAGAGGATCAGCTGCAGCTTCTGCTTTGCCTGTACTTCTCTAGATCACAAAAGCTTTTCCATAGAGCACCTTGGCTTTATGTTTTAGATTTATGTATTGGCATGTCTCAGTTATCATTTCTCACAGATTGATTGTCTCTGTTTGCTTCTTACTTGTAATCAGTTTTATTTTCAATGGAAGAAGGTCATTTGTAAGTTCGATGTGCAATGTGTCCGAGACTCACGAACTGTTTTAGCTCTTCCATTAGCCAAGGTGCAGGTTTTCCATCAAGTTTCCGGTCTTTGGGGGAGCATATTTATTGTGTAATCTAGTTACTTTGATAGTAAATCCATGGTGTTCGTCTTCCAAGTACAGTAATGGAATGGAAGTCGTCTCCCAAATTATCTCTTGTGTCTCCGCTGCAAGTTCAGGTACACTGATCCACTTAAAGTCTCTGAATATTGTCAGTTACAGTTGATTCCTTCGATAATTTAGAGAGTAAGTCATGAATATGATGTTGCGAGCTGATATTCCAGGTGCGAATTTCTGTACTTGTGGATTTCGTGGAATATATGACTATATGCTGCATTATAGGTAGGTGCTAGTTGAAATACTGTTAAATTTGAAGGAAAAACTACACACTTGAATTTCACAGTGAAGGAACAGAATATGCGTGTGTCACTAGTATTATTTATGTGCTCCTAAGTCGAATAGATTTTTGAACTGTCAGTTTCGAAACAGGCTATCCCGCTTAGTTTCGGAGGTCTGTAGAAGATTCAGATTAGGCAAATTTTGTTAAGGGATTTGATATTCACGAATATATATTCGACTTGCTTGTCTTCATTACTATTGGATCTAAGTAGCACGATCGGTAATAAGTCAAAGCGTTATATGTCTCTGCTCCACCTGCTCTGTTGCTTCTGTGATGTATGAGGGCAGTGGAGCTTACATTTATGCAACTGGAGAACATGCTTGGCTTGAGATAGGTGTCCACGTTCGTTATAAGAATGATATGGATGTCGATATTATGAAATATGTGGCGGAGTTGATCGAAATGAGTTGCAAGTGATGCCCAACTATGTTCTATAGTAACAATGCAGACACAGTGACAGAACTAGTAGCTGCAAGAGTGGTCAAGTTCGTAGCTCCTAAAGCACATGCTATAGAATTCATTTGCACTGCCTTTTTCCAGTCTTTATACGCATCATTATCCTGCCATTTCTTATTCTCTCGCTATGTAGCCCAAATTTGGATATTACATTACTCAAAATCTTTATATTTCAGCAGTGACGTCCTATCGCATCGTCAGCCTTCGCAACTTTCTTAATCAGTATGCCTGTTTCAGACCTAGTCGTATATGATAAAATGCCGCTACTGTCAGCAGATAATTTCCATGGCTTCTGGCTTATCTTCAAACCTGAAGAGAGATCCAAAATCGAAGCATACTACAGTACCTCTGGAACGATGTGGGTCAGGAAGCCGATCAAGATCGCTATCAGTCGATGCACAAATTAGAGAAATCATTTCTCATCAATAGTCCCCACTGACGTCTGCTTCTACGTCTGGTTTTGGACCAAGCCCTGATTTATTTCCTTTTGTGATGACTTCACTCCAACTAGTTTTCATTTACAACAACCAGTAACTAAATTTTTATTATTATAAAGCCACTCACATTAAATAAAACTATGGCATTAGGTGTACACCTTTTAAAAATGATTTGCAGAGAATGCCAGCCTTTCTCTAAAATTGAAGGCACAGAATTTCAGAAAAAGCTATATATTATACGCTTTGCCCAAATTATAATTTACCAAGTCGAAAAACGTTGTGAAACTCTCTAATGCCCTGTTGTTGTATCATAAGTTATTTGATAAAAATAAAAATTATTTGGCCACCGCAAAGGCAGTCTGCCGTACGTCTGATGCGTGGACCAGTGTAAAGAACATTGATTTCTATGCTCTCACTACACATTTCGAAGATGAGAAGAGTGAACTATACTCATACCTTTTACAGGGCTCACAGTTCGAAGACAGACACACTGCAGAACACATCTCAAACTTGGTAAAGTCTACTATCGTCAAATACAATATGAATTTTAAAATCACTTCCATAATAACAGACAGTGCGCCAAATATGAAACTGCCATGCTTCTGAAACTTCCACATACCCTAAGCTTTATACATTCTTTAAACCTCACTACGCAACACCCTATTCAGAAGTCCACACAGGAAACCGCTAAAGAGGTCAAAAGAGTTGTTATGCTTCTTAAGGAGAGACCCTTAGCTTGTTTGCTGAAATGCAAGAAAATTTTAAAAAAGAAAAAAAAAAACAGACTGGAACTGAAATAAGGTGTCCCAACCAGATGGAACGATTGTTGCGAAATATTTCAAAGATTTGCTTTAAATAAAGATTCCATAATTTGTTGCCTCGCCATTTTAGGTGGAAAATCGATCACCTTAAACTTAAAGAGGTACACAATCGGAGATAATGCAACAGGCTTTACAGATATTGGACATTTTCGATGAGGTAATCAAAGAGGTGTCTTTAGAGAAAACCATCACTTTCAAAAATGAAAATCTTGCCAAGTTTAGTGGAATGGCAACTAAAATCTTTTAAAGACGAAAATATAGAAAGTCCTCAAGAAACAGAGTCAATGGTTGATAACTTGCGTAAAGCGTTACCGGAGCGGTTTGTGGCTATCTCCTGCAACGAACTGATCAGTCAGGCAACGTTAAGCGTTGGTTGTTCAACAGGGTAAAACACAGCTCATTTCTCAAGCGCTTACAACCGTAACGCATGAGACTTCCTCAATCATGGAGGAGTTCAACGAGACTCTTAGTCAGCTTCAAGCAAGTCACGACCCGGAAAGTGTGGCAGATGTCGAACTGGACAAATATTTAGCGACAGGATATTTACCTAGAAACAGCAATCCCTTAACCTTTTGGGAAACAAGAAAACTGCTGGGGCCAATGGTTTGTCAATTGGTTCCAAAAGTGTTACGTATCACAGCAACATCAGTGGATTTTGAATAAATATTTTCAGAAGCAAGACAAATATGCACTGAGAAGAGAAACAGACTCACATCGACTAAATGGGTCACTTTTTATTTATAAATGACAATATTGGTTAATGTTTCCTTTTTGGGTACATGCCCGTGTTCGGTAATACTGACTGTAAATGATGACTGCAGATACACATTAATTACACTTATGTTGTAATTGTTATATTATATTTTCTCCAATAAAATTATCAAAATATAACTACATCAGTCTTCACACTTAAAATTATTCCACTTGATAAGAAATATTTAGTATCCTGTTGTAATATTTGTAATTTTTACAATAAACAAAATTTAAAACTTTTGTACCTCAAAATTACTGGTGACATAACACAAAATTGTTACTCCTCTTTATAAGTTCTTTCAAAATAGGACCAAATCAGGTAAAAATACAGGTTTAGTGACCTGAATTAAAAAGGCAGTGTGCCTTCCGTTTGCTCATTTTTGTGAATGAATGGTGAATCGTGAGTCATGAAAAAGAACTAGTTTATTCCAGTGAGTGAATAGTACTGATTCGGTCTCTGAAAGGATCAGGTTTGCCCTTCTATTGTGTGCAATGGAAGAGGTGCATCGACCGGATGTATTCGAACAAATGACAGATCAATAATTCAGACTAATACGATTCTAATGAGTGGGAACGGCAAGACCTTGAAAACTACCTAATGTTTATTTCTGGTTAAGTAACGAGCCCTCGTAAATTTACATTAGCAGACACCCAAATCCACATTTCCAGGGGACATAATCACCTTTTATGACATCGTTGTTTTTGTCTGAAGTTCAGGTCCACTGTTTTTTCTTTGTCCTGTGCAGTTATTTTAATGTTGAATAACGTAAGCTTACATAGTAGTTGATTATTTCTTTCACTGGCAGCTCAAGTAATAACATCTGCACGAAACACACTCATTAGTTAGAATTCCAACACGGCTGACGTCAATATTATTACCGCAAGTTTACTTTAGCTCTGGGGACACGCAGCATGTATTAATCTCCCATTTTGGGTGCCAACAGATAGTCCCTGCCCGTAGCTGAAGAACCATATTTCAAAAGCGTGGGTTTGACGTCATTGTAACAACTTCAGACAAGCCATACGTCATAATTACATATGGTTTTCTTTAAATTGTGTTTGATATAATTTGAAATTGATCTGAATGCCGATTTTATGCAAGTAATAAAAATTGGAGTCCCTCGCAAAGAGACGGTTCGTTTTCTTGCGAATCACTTTTACAGTATGTGTATTGAACTGGTCTGACGTGAATGTAGAAGGGCTAAAAAAATACAAAAATCACTATAAATTGACAAAATTAAAATGGAATAGAATGTTGACATTATATCAAGGGATATCGTCTGATTTATAGAGCAACAAATCTGGAGTAGGATGTGCTATTACTGTCGCTTTAATTTGTTGATGCTAATTAAAACAATATCTTGTATGCCGAACTATTTTGTCAGTCGAGTTATTTTGACCTTGAGATAGCACAAGTGCCTTTCTAAAAGATGTGAATTAAAAGTTCAGCAGTGCTGTTGTATCACACTTGGCAAGATTGGCTCATGGAACATGTCCCAAAAGAAACCATTATGTTACCGCAAAAGGTAGTTCTGGCTTTGAATAAACATAAGTAATGTCAGGCACAATTATTAACAAGGAAACTAAAGCGAAAACTTCAGTCAGACTATATTTTACAAGACGGGTAAAACTATTACCTGGTCCCACATGCAGGTTAATCTAACGGTCTACACAGGCAATAAAAATTTGATTTTCGGTATCTGATATAATTATTGACACAATGTCAAAATTTAAAATGTTCTCGCAATCTACTGATTAAAAGGAATAATTTTACGTTAATGATTTAACGCAACAAATCAGATATTAAAATCAGAAACTTTCTTGAGGCAGCCTAACTTATGGCGCGTAAATTACCTAGACCCTACTATCCATTATTTGAAAATGGGAGCACTTACCGCCTTCCAACAAACTTTAAACATAATTTCAAAAAATTTCTGAAATTTTCCTTGCTTACAGCTCCACAAAATAATGGAAGCAAAACAGTTTATCGCTTACTGAGTGTTCGTTGTTCAGGCAGTAAAACTTCAGTATCAAGTATGACGGTTTAATGTATTATTTCTGTACTACTAATTCTATTCGCTACCGATTTTGTAGACTGTATCCACACATACTATTGAAGATACCTACAAAATTACATCACTGTACAACACTTAGTTAGGAGAAAAAAGCAGCTTATCTTGAAAATGTACTTAGTGCCAAATATGGTATATGTAATTGTTTATAGAATTTTTAAGAAAAAACTGTGTTAGGAGGTAGTTCTCATATGGCTCTTCAATATTCGGTTTACGATTACCGAACTTAAAATAAATATGAGTATCATTAAATTAACTGATATTTTTCGTTTCTCTACGGGTGAATAATCCGGAACTAATCAAACCAGCAGAAGTATGGTCTTGCATTTTCAACCGTAAGGGCTTCAAGTGCTCAAGCACAAATATTTAACACATTAACTTATATGTAAAGCAATGTGTCATTAGAAGCTATTTTATATACGGGAGTTCGATGCTTTAAATAATCGTGCGTAGGGGGCTACTGTCAATAACTAATAGACTAATTACAAGTAAACTGAGCTGTGTGAGAAGAGACGGGTAAATTCAAGCAACTTTATTTTGTGGTCGTAAGTGTCTGCTATGCTGCATCAGAACCAACATTTAATGTCTGAAAATTTAGATTAAGATGAACAAAGACTTTCCATCGGAAGCTATCGACTAGACTATAGAATTTTTCCTGCCGATCTTTGATTGGTAATAAGAGCGGAGCATTCAATACAATCATATCACAACCTTATCACGAAAACAGAGCGGGAAACGAACCGTGTTCAGAAAAACCACATTTCCTTTGTCTCGGTCGGATTGCCACCTTGGAGAGAAGAGGAATGGTGATAAGGCATCGTGGGCTCCGAAAATCCAAGGGGTGGATCCAGCTTCTTAGCGGCAAAGATTTCCCACCCCCTGCGCACGATGGCCCATCTATTATAGGTTTATGCGAGTTGTGTCCTCAGTGTAGAAGACTGTAATGGTTTTTGTGAATATAGTGTGTACAGAGCGAGGTCATATTTCTGGTGTATGTTGATGAGATAATGGAGCGGATGTAACCCGGTGCCAACTCATAGCCTACTCCTGTCGAAAAGAACCAACGGCCTCTGCCCAGCTCAGTCCCACCCGATACACGATTCACCATCAATGGTGTCACATGCCATCACTTCATGAGAAATTGCCCAGAGATTTGGAGTTGAATGTTGGTGCAAAGTCGTTTGAACAGAAATTGTGTAGCAGCCCCTCTGGTTCCATTGCCGACCGAATACTGGTGGTGAAAATGTTTACCATTACCAGAGTTCCAAGCGTCTATCTCAGAATCGTGCACTACAGCGCAAGCGACCGTCAGGGATTTTTTTTAAATATCCGACGACTCTTCAAGCCGACAAATCCTGCAAAGGATTAAATCTCTTCTTTATGAAAATCTAAAAACAACGCGTTCATAGTCTGTTAATTCCAGTCGTGCAACCGTAACCAAGTCGGAAAACCTTTCCGCGTGAACCACCTGGGTAGAAATAACAATTCCGCCCCTGCAGTGTCTTTTATTCTTTTATACCTCATGTACGCGATGCTACCGCCATCTGTATATGTACATATAGCTATCACATGACTTTTGTCACGTCACATTACACTTGTCCGTCCTGTGTCGGAATTCTGCTGCGCGGTGTGTGTGGAGGACATCGAAAAAGTGCAAAGAAGGGCAGACCGTTTCGTGTTATCGCGCGTATAGGGGTGAGAGTGTCACTGAGATGATACGCGAGTTGGGGTGGCAGTCACTGACACAAAGGCGGTTTTCTTTGCGGCGAGATCTATTTACGAAATTTCAATCACCAACTTTCTCTTCCGAATGCGAAAATATTTTGTTGACACCCACCTACGTAGGGTAAACGATCATCATAATAAAATAAGAGTAATCAGAGCTCGAACGGAAAGATTTAGGTGTTCCTTTTTCCCATGCGCCATTCGAGAGTGAAATGGTAGAGGAGTAGTATGAAAATGGTTCGATGGACCCTCTGCCAGGCACTTAAGTGTGAATTGCAGAGTAAGCATGTAGATGTAGATGTAGATGTAGTGTATCGTGTGGAGAAGGCGACAGCTCATACATCAAGTTTGCTTTTTTTGCCCCCCCTACTTTTTGGCTGAAGTATGCTTTGTCCCTCAAAGGATGCTGTTGGATGGAAGCAGTGTACATGATGAACGTAGATGTAGATTCTTCCACACCGACGTGGTTGCGTGTGAGTCGCTACGTTTCAGAAATTTTTTCTGTCAGCGCAACTGTTCTTGTAACACACGTAATCTGCTGCTGGATGCAATATACAAAATGTCAAACTGTTATAACTGCCAAATTTAGTCGTTGTAACATAAGAAACACAACATGTTTTATCGTACGATACTAGTCACTAGAATCGAACCAGAACTATCGATGATTCAGACTTCCAGATCATGTTCGATTCAGTTATTAAATGGTGATCAGCTGTGAAGTCAGCGGTGTGAGAACGCCTCCGTTTGTAGCGTTAATGCTGACTGTTAACATAGCATGCACTGTTTGGATACTTTTATGATCGATGATGTAATTTCTACTACTACGTGACAACAGATAACTCTGAACAAATACGTGTATCTACACTGGCGCAAAAGATCCAATACCCTCACGCACTGTGTTCTGTGGCACCAGAGTATAATATGTGCATACTAAGAGATAGTAGTGTTAGCAGTTTATTAGTCACGATCAATGGACGTCAGAGGACGCTAAGGATGACCGTATGTGCGCCCTCTGTTTGGCTCTGCAGGTAGTCACAGTGCTAACTTAAGAGGTGAATTGTGGTTCAAATTATTCAAATGGCTCTAAGCACTATGAGACTTGACATCTGAGGTCATCAGTCCCCTAGTATTAGAACTACTTAAACCTAACTAACCTAAGGACATCACACATATCCATGCCCGTGGCAGGATTCGAACCTGCGACCGTAGCAGCAGCGTGGTTCCGGACTGAAGCGCCTAGAACCGCTCGACCACAACGGCCGGCGGTGAATTGTGTTTGTCTCATGCATTGTGGGGTACAATCATGCCGCACCGACAAATGCTTACTCCTGTTGAACAGCTTCAGCCATTTAAACGAGTTCGCATTGGGGGCCGGCGGAAAGCTGGATGGATGTGTCGATAGCCTGATGCTTATGTTGGTCACAATTTATCGGTGGTGTGTGTCGTTTCCTTCAACAGTGGTCTGTGGGACATTCCCACATCTGTCGGGCAGGTTATGGATGTGCGCGTAGTAAAGAAGCACGTCAAGATAGGCGCAGAGTTTGAGCAGCATTGATTAGTGCAAAAACATGTCGAGATCGACACACTGTAGCCTACGAGCAATGGTGGCCGAACGAACATCATCCAGCTGTGTCATCAGGGACCATTGGGAACCGTCTGTTAACAACAGGCTCAGAACACGAGTGAATCTGCGCAGGCTACCGCTGACACTACAAACCGCCAAGCATGACTACTCTGATGACATGAAAGAGTTGACTGAAGAGTGGAAAGCGCCATACTGTCTTCGCTTTGTAGGTCCTGTCTGCCTACGAGTGATGGACGTACGCATAGACCTGGTTACCTGCCTATTCCAGAATGTATTAACCCTTGACACACAGATCCCATTCCGGTCTTCGTGGCGCGTAGCAGGGGGAGGGGGGGGGGGGAGGGCGGGCGGCATCAGTCACATCTCCCAACCACAGTTGGTGTTTCAGCATGGTAAAGTAACCAGTGCCCCTATGGTGCGTAGGTTGTTGTCCTCGTGCTACGGTCATTTCTTCAACAGGAAGGTGATGTGCTTTTTCAGCAGGACAGTGCATAACCACATACAGTCGCGGCAATGCATCGTGGTCTTCGTACCCTGGCCAACGAAATTATAAGCTCACTCTCCAACTGAACATATATGGGACATGATAAAGCTTGAACTTTGTCACTCTCCAAGGCCTGTAACAACCATTGACGAACTGCAACCAAAGGCAGAAGATGCTTATGACAATCTATCGCAGGATGGCATTCGGCTCTTTTATGGCAGTTTGCATGTGCCAAAATATGTCTGCGTTGCCACCAGAGGGGCCACACTGTCTAATGATGTGACTCTTTGGACACAATTTATTGTGACGTGTGGACCTCACTTATGGGTAAAATGATCTCCGTAAGTGTGATGCAATTTTTTCCAGCAGTGTATATTTTTCATTATATGCTTTCTCGTAGTTGGTTACCTTATTTGTGTGTCATACCTTCATTTCCAGTGACGGACTCATAGCTTTTGTTGTTTGGCATCACGATTTTCTGCCTCCGTATATGACGTTGTAAATGCTTTTGTGTGAATATGTTAAGTATTCTTACATGAGTATTGTCATTAATATATACATGAGTTAGCAGGATATAGCTTAATCTTGTAATGTTGTTTGTACGAGGTAATTCAGCTTAAAAATGGTTCAAATGGCTCTGAGCACTATGGGACTTAACTTCTGAGGTCATGTCCCCTAGAACTTAGAACTATTTAAACCTAACAAAGATAAGGACATTAAAAAATATTCAAATGTGTGTGAAATCTTATGGGACCTAAATGCTAAGGTCATCAGTCCCTAAGCTTACACACTACTTAACCTAAATTATCCTAAGGACAAACACACACACCCATGCCCGAGGGAGGACTCGAACCTCCGCCGGGACCAGTCGCACAGTCCATGACTGCTCCGCCTTAGACCGCTCAGCTAATCCCGCGCGGCCTAAGGACATCACACACATTCATGCCCGAGGCAGGATTCGAACCTGCGACCGTAGCGGTCGCTCGTTTCCAGACTGTAGCGCCTAGAACTGCTCGGCCACTTCGGCCGGTGGTGATTCAGCTGCCCTTACCTATGAGTTTTATGCAACCCACAATGCCCTCGAAAATCATGTACAAGATTTTAATATACTCTCACCCACTAAGTAAACACTATTCATCCTACTCAAAAAATGAACAGGACTTTTTCTAGGAACTTTAATTAGGTTAATTTTGTACTGGGATGCATTTTCAGTGGAGGCCACTGTTTTCGAGTTATTCAAGAAAAAAAAAGCATTCGAGTTTTTCTTGAATAATTTGAAAACTGAGGCCTCTAGCATAACCACATTAAATTTCCTACAAAAATGTCCATTTTTGGTGTAGGACGAATAGTTTGCACGTAGCGGGTGAGAGATAGGAAAATCTCGCATATGGTTTTTTAAGGCGTTGTGGGTTGCATAAAACCTATAGGTAGGGGCACCTGAATCAGCCTGCATGTTCCATAGTTGATATACAGGAACGTGATCATCGTCCGCGCACCTTGATTGGTTGTTCAGTAAAGAATGTTTCTCAGCAACTTTTGGCGGTAAATCATGACGTTCCTCGTACGTGGAGAATATGAAGTAGCTTTATACACTACTGGGCATTAAAATTGCTACACCAAGAAGAAATGCAGATACTAAACGGGTATTCATTGGACAAATATATTATACTAGACCTGACATGTGATTACATTTTCACGCAATTTGGGTGCATAGATCTTGAGAAATCACTACCCAGAACAACCACCTCTGGCCGTAATAACGGTATTGATACGCCTGGGCATTGAGTCAAACACAGCTTGGATGGCGTGTACAGGTACATTTGCCCATGCAGCTTCAACACGATACCACAGTTCATCAAGAGTAGTGACTGGCGTGTTGTGACGAGCCAGTTGCTCGGCCACCATTGACCAGACGTTTTCAGTTGGTGAGAGATCTGGAGAATGTGCTGGCCAGGGCAGCAGTCGAACATTTTCTGTATCCAGAAAGGCCCGTACAGGACCTGTAACATGCGGTCGTGCATTATCATGCTGAAATGTAGGGTTTCGCAGGGATCGAATGTCGAATGAAGGGTAGAGCCACGGGTCGTAACACATCTGAAATGTAACGTCCATTGTTCAAAATGCCGTCAATGCGAACAAGAGGTGACCGACACGTGTAACCAATGGCACCCCATACCATCACGCCGGGTGATACGCCAGTATGTCGATGACGAATACACGCTTCCAATGTGCGTTCACGGCGATGTCGCCAAACAGGAAGCGACCATGATGATGCTGTAAAGAGAACCTGGATTCATCCGAAAAAATGACGTTTTGCCATTCGTGCACTCAGGTTCGTCGTTGAGTACACCATCGCAGGCGCTCTTGTCTGTGATGCAGCGTCAAAAGTAACCGCAGCCATGTTCTCCGAGCTGGTAGTCCATGCTGCTGCAAACGTCGTCGACTGTTCGTGCAGATGGTTGTTGTCTTGGAAACGTCCCCATCTGTTGACTCAGGGATCGAGACGTGGCTGCACGATCCGTTACAGCCGTGCGGATAAGATGCCTGTCGTCTCGACTGCTAGTGATAAGAGGCCATTTGGATCCAGCACGCCGTTCGGTATTACAGTCCTGAACCCACCGATTCCATATTCTGCCAACAGTCATTGGATCTCGACCAACGCGAGCAGCAGTGTCACGATACGATAAACCGCAATCGCGATAGGCTACAATCCGACCTTTATCAAAGTCGGAAACGTGACGGTACGCATTTCTCCTCCTTACACGAGGCATCACAACAACGCTTCAGCAGGCAACGCCGATCAACTGCTGTTTGTGTACGAGAAATGGGTTGGAAACTTACCTCATGTCAGCACGTTGTAGGTGTCGCCACCGGCGCCAACCTTGTGTGAATGCTCTGAAAAGTTAATCATTTGCATATCGCAGCATCTTCTTCCCGCCGGTTAAATTTCGCGTCTGTAGCACGTCATCTTCGTGGTGTAGCAATATTAATGGCCGGTAGTGTATTTTTGCCTCAGTAAACGCAGTAAACAGCGCTCCCGGCCGCCTGGGACTTGGTGGTGTACAGTACAGTGTACCGCCGGCCGGCCGAGAGGTCGGTCGTCGCGTCCCGCAGGTATGTGAGCCGAGCGGAGAGGCGGCTATCTTTGGTGCCGGTAGTCCTGGCCGGGTCACAGACTGCGTGGCGGTGGCGGCAGAAGCGGTGTCGGCCACAGCACCTGTCGGCTGCCGCGCCCACGCACACCTGTTTCCTGCCGTCCGTCAGCCGCAGCTGCTCGCCGCTCACTTGCCGCGCCGTAAATACCGACGACACGCGGGCGTGTTCAGCTAATCGCCACACCGACACTCTAGTACAAGGAATGCAGGAGGGTAACATTTCATCTCCGCCTCTCTCACTCTCTCTCTCTTTGGCTAGGCGCGCACAGCGGCGGTTCGCTGCGCCGTGTTAATGCCACGCGATGCTTTCTCACGAGGTAAGGAGAACAGCCGTGCGGTTTCAACGTTACTTCCCTATCTCGTAAGCCATCCTCACTGGGGACCTGTTCCTCATCGCAATGTACGCCAGACGCGTTGTCCGTCGGGGCTGCTGCTCGCCCTGAAACGACCTGCTACATCTCACGAAACACAACGTGCTCCCCGTCGTGATTTGCAAACCTCAGCGCTCTCCAGCGGCAGTTCCCGGCTGAATCTGGCGCGTAGATCATACAGTTACTGTACGAAAATTGCCGCGCGTAAAATTGATGCGTTAACTCTGTTAGCGACAGTCGAAGAAGAGTGGAGAGCCGCGCAGAATGGCCGATCGGTCTTAGGCGCCATGTCACTCACGCCGGAGGTTCGAATCCACCCTCCGGCATAGGTATGAGTGTTGTTCTTAGCATAAGTTAGTTTAAGTAGTTTGTAAAACTAGGGACTGATGACATCAGCAGTTTGGTCCCTTCGAAATTCACACACATTTGAACATTTGAAGAGCCGAAAAAATCGCGAAGAAAATTCTGGACTCGTCGATGGCCTTAACAGCAAGTTACAGGTGAAGGAACACTACACAATACTGCATAACCATCTGAGATAAACGAGCGAAGTGGCGCAGTGGTTGCCACATTGGATTCGCATTCGGGAGGACAACGGTTCAAACCCGCGTCCTTCCATCCGCGATTTCCCTAAATCGTTTCAGGCAAATGCCGGGATGGTTCCTATTGGAAACAGCACGAATGACTTCCTTCCCCATCCTTCCCTAATCCGATGGGAGCGATGACCTCGCTGTTTCGACTCCTCCCCCTGATCAACCAACCGACTATTTGAGATACATACTAGTAGAAGTTACTCGTTAACTCTGTTGAACTTTTATCCCCTTTTCGGCTTTATATTGAATATAGTTAAAGTACGGTTTAAAATGTCAGTTTGCCCATTGCATTGACTACCATCACTCTGAAGTAACATACTTAGTCACAAAGATTTCAGGATGAAGATTCGTTTGGTAATTTCATGTAAGTGAAAGAGATGATTTTTTCGAAACTCCTCAACATCACTGAAAAAGAAATTTGCTGGCAAGATACAAACATGAGGTAGTCCATGAAACCAAAAGACAGGTAATACTGGTGTTTGTTTTAACTTGAGACAGCTAAATCTCTCCAAAACGACGCACCATACAAAAAATTTTCTAGGTGAAAAGTTAATACTGATAAAGAGGACATCTGTCTGTGCTACAGCTGGCCACGTCTTAACCATCCCTCATGCGTGGGCGGGATTAGCTTCGTATTTCCAAATGGGAACTTCCCATTTTGATTGCATATTCTATGCCAAAAAATTCATACGGTTTATGCAAACTGTTGTTTTCGATTCGTGGTTTGTGTGAATGTAAAGTACAAATAATACGGTTAAACACTGATATTTCCGGCAAATACGCTGTTTCTATGGTAACGTAGTTTTCTGTTCCCTGCCGAGTTAACTGTGATGAGCCCCCAATCATTGGAAAGCTTAATTTCGGTGGCCACTCTCGTACTTCCCCATCGGGGTGACTGCTGTATGTGTGCGTTTCCAACCACTATAATAAGGTTTTGCACCCGTGGTCTAGGGGTAGCGTCTTTGATTCATAATCAAAACGTCTTCGGTTCCGGGTTCGAATCCCGCTGCCACTTAAATTTTGATTAATAATCAGCACTGGCGGCCGAAGACTTCCAGCATAAGAAGTCACCCTCATTCTGCCGAAGGCCTTGTCAAAGACGGCGGAGGTGCCCTAGGAGTGGGAAACTGCTCCTAAAAGAGGACGAATCAACCATGATCAACGGCAAGAGGATGCAGAAGGCAATGGAAACCACTGCATTAAAGACATGCAACGTGTATCCACAGGATATGTGCTTTTGAGGACTTAAGATCAAATAAGGCAGAAGGGATAGATTAACATCCCATCAGAGTTTCTAAAATGATTGGGGGAAGTGGCAACAAAACGACTATTCACGTTGGGTGTAGAATGTATGAGTCTGGCGACATACCATCTGACTTTCGCAAAAGCATCATCCACACGAATCTGAAGACGGCAAGAGCTGACAGCTCATGCATCCAAGTTGCTTACAAGAATAGTGTACAGGAGAATAGAAAAGAAAATTGAGGATACGCTAGATGATGATCAGTTTGGCTTTAGGAAAGATAAAGGCAAGAGAGGCAATTCTGACATCGCGGTTTATAATGGAAGCAAGACTAAAGAAAAATCAAGACAAGTTCATAGGATTTGTCGACCTGGAAAAAGCGTTCGACAGTGTAAAATGGTGCAAGATGTTCGAAATTCTGAAACAAGTAGGGGTAAGCTATAGCGAGAGACGGGCCATATACAAGATGTACAACAGCCAAGAGGGAATAATAAGGGTGGACGACCAAGAACGAAGTGCTCGCATTGAAAAGGGTGTAAAACAAGGATGGGGGCTTTCACCCTTTCTGTTCAATTTCTCCATCGAGGAAGCAATAATGGAAATAAAAGAAAGGTTCAGGAGCGGCATTAAAATTCAGGGTAAAAGGATATCAATAATACGATTCACTGATGACATAGCTACATTGAGTGAAAGTGATGAAGAATTACATGATCTACTGAACGGAATGAACAGTCTAATTAGTACAGAAGATAAGGAATTCTGCTACCTGAGCAGCAAAATAACAGGCGGTAGACCGCTCCATTCGCACCATCAACAGAACAGGCTCTGCTAACGATATACTACATCTTCCACATCACTGGCAACGGGTTCTACACAACGCTGGTGACTGCTTTGAAGGACTGTAGCAGGTGCAAACATGTAACTCTTTTGTATCTGTTGTGAATAAATAGTTGCCACTATTTAAGTTCGAACCTCGTATATAAAATAACCGAAAAAAAACATGAAAAAGAAAATCTTTCAACCTCTCCCAACCAAACCCAAATCTTGTACTAAAACGACGGAACGGAAATACCCACATGAGAATTTATGTCTTGAAAGACCTTTCTTTTTCACCATAATCTCCTTTAGCATTAATACACTTCATTCAGCGGTGTTTGAGGAACTTTATTCCAGCTCTGTTGTATTGCTCTGGAAGAGCTATAAAAATTCGTCTGCTCTATCCACCGCTGCTTGCCTGGCCGTAAAACGCTCACCAACAAGGACGACTTTGAGTTGAGATGGGAGCCCGAGGTTGCTATATCTGGGGTACGCAGAGAATTTCCCAACACCTCGTATTACAGATCGCTCAATTTTCCCATTGTCAAGACACTTTTATAGGCAGCTACCTGTCTCGAGTAGATACTAGTTCCTTCTTCGGAAACCAGGTATATTTTTTCGAATATTGTCATACAGATCCATTAGAAGATTAAGGCAACATTCTCCAGTTTACTGTTGCACTTTTTTAAAAGATGTTCAGTTGACAGAATCCCTTTCGCATTCTAAAACACCGCTTCCAAAACCTCTCCTCTTCGCAGTCTCTGGAGTTGAAGATCCGGCTTATGTCCACAGTTTCGGATTGTTGCTTTGATTCTGGTGTGTAGAGGGGAATCGCTGTTTCATTCACTGTCATACATAAGCACAGAATTTCTTTTGTTTTTACGAAAACGCGTAAAACACTGCTCGGACATACTAGTGAGTTTTCGGTTCCGCAAGTGCGACACCCATCTTCCACGAGGTTCTCTCCCGTACAGTTCTCCTTGAAAACTGTAGCTGACATGTTCCGTTGAAATCCGTGCAATCTTGATAGTTTCACGTAGCGTTGTACTCCGATTTTCCAAGATCATGTGCACGTTTGCGATAGTTTCTGGTATGGCTGCACTTTGCGGACTTACTTCACGTGCATTACCAAGGACATTCTGCCATTCTCGTTTAAACTCGACAAACCATTTCTTCACTGAGGATATATATGTGAAACTCCAATGCATATCGGTGAGCTACAAACGATGTATTACAAAAGAAAAAGCTTTATCGCTGCGTGATAATCAAAATCCTCTATTTACGCGATTTCATGCACCGTGCTTGTTAAGGTAACTGCTCCCCCCCCCCTTCCTCTACGTTTATTTTGTCGTTTACTTACTGCTTTGATGTAGTCCGCCACGAATTCCTCTCTAGTGCACCCAATGTCAAATATTCGTTGGGTGTATTCCAACTTCTTTTTTTTCCCTAGAGAGGTATCTGTAGAAGCTAAACGCTGCGGCTCTTTCTATTACTGTGGAAATTACGCGTATTACCTGATTCCTGATGTATTAACATATCATCCTGTCGCTTTTTCTTGGAAGCGTTTTCGGTATCTTCATTTCTAAGCCGATTCTGCAGAGACCTCCTCATTTTTTGTCTTATAAGTCTTCTTAATTTTCAGCACCCATCTGCAGCACCTCATCACAAACACTTTGACTCTCTTGTTTTGCGATAATCTGACAGTACATGACCCATTACCAAACAGTACTGAACTCCAAACGTACATTCTCGGAAGCTTTCCCTAAAGTAAGGCGATGTTTGATCCTAGCAGACTTCTCATAACCAGCCACGTTCTTCTTGCTTTTGCTAATCTGTTTTTCATGTCCTCTTTCTATCGTGCGTCATATTTTTCTACCCAGACAGCAGAATTCCTTAACTTTGTCTACTATCTTGATCCCGATTCAGATATTAAGTTTCTCGCTATTCCCATTCTACTACTCCTCATTACTTTAGTCTTTCTTCGTTTTACTCTCAATCCACATTCTGTGCTCGTTCGACTATTCCTTCCATTCAAAAGATCCTGCAGTTTTTCCTCACTTTCACTGAAGATAGCAATGTCATAACGAATCTTAATGTTGATAGCCTTTTGCCCTGAACTGCAGACCTACCGTTGAAGCTTTCTTTTACTTTCGTTATTGCTCCATCGATGCAGAGATTGAATAGTAGAGGTGAAAGGCTGCACCCCTGTCTTACACCCTTTTTAATCCGAGCACTTTGCTCTTTGTCTACCGTTCTTGTTGTTCCCTCTTCCTTCTTGTGCGTATTGTATTTTACCCTTCTTTCCCTATAGCAGACTTCTTTTTTTCTAAGAATTTCTGACATCTTGGACAAGTTTACATTGTGAAGCACTTTTTTTAATCGACAAATCCTATAAAACGGTCTTGACTTTTCTTAAGTCTTCCTTCCATTACCAGTCACAACGTTTGAGCTGCCTGTCTGGTGCCTTTACCTATTCGAAATCCAAACTTATCCTCATCTAACGCATCCTCAATTTCTTTTGAATTCTTCTCTATTTATTCCTGACAGCATGGCCTGTTAAGCTGATTGTGTGATAGCGCTCGCATTTACCTGTCCTTGGTGTACTCCGGATTGTGGGTATGATATTTTTTTAACTGTCTGCAACCATCTACTGGACGGAATGGGATCAAATTATGGGTAGATGGGGTTGAAAGTTGTATTAACTCTGGGGAAAAAAATCATACCACTTTCATGCATTCTATGGGCGGGGTCGGCAGGTGTTCAGAGAACCCATAAAGTAGCACCCATCTCAAGAAATGAGCGTAAACGTTCCCTTTGACGCTCACGCGGAAGCCCCAAAACGTGCGGCGGCTGCCGGCAGCCTATGCGCCGTGCTGAGTTCACGACGCGGGTGGCCCTATTCTGTTCTATTCTACTCGTAACGTGCGCGGCCCACCCTCGCATCTCGCGTGGACTGTTCTCGGGCGCCGCTGGCGGCTGCCAACATTGACGACTCGTGTTCCCCATCCGCGACAGAATGCGCAAAGTAAAAATACAGGAGCGCCTCCGCAGCTTAGCTCACAGTCTCCCCGCGTATGCTGCACGCGGGAGCATTCCGACACTTGTTTCATTATTGGGATGGCCACCCGACATTTCCGCTAAAACATCAGCTACGGTGGATACATAGGAATGCGTGACTGTAACGGATGTGAAGACGCTTCAGTATGCCCGCAATGCGCACCGTATCACTGTTTCACAATTTATCAAACTGAATGAAAGCTGCTGCAGGAAATGTCAGAGCGTGGGTGGGAAAAAAGAACATATATAATCTACACTCTACAGTTAACGGTGAACGAAGTGATTTCCCAAGTGGTTGAAGGCTCGTTCGTGACTGAATCGGTACCGTTATTTACGTTTTGTAGTTTTTCATTATTCTGAAGCAGTCAGGCAATCATTGAATATCCTCCACGGATTTGTCCTCCCGGACTTGTCCCATAACCTAAACTATGCGATCTTTGATAGGTCATTGGTTCAAATGGTTCAAATGGCTCTGAGCACTATGCGACTTAACTTCTGAGGTCATTAGTCGCCTAGAACTTAGAACTAATTAAACCTAACTAACCTAAGGACATCACACACACCCATGCCCGAGGCAGGATTCGAACCTGCGACCGTAGCTTCCCTGCGGTTCCAGACTGTAGCGCCTAGAACCGCACAGCCACTCCGGCCGGCGATAGGTCATTCAAGTGTTAGATATTTTGCCGAAGATGCATGTCTGTGATGGAGCCATGTATGGAAGTGAAAATGAGCGACAGCAGACATTTCAGACAAAAAGAGAATAGAAGCTTTCGAAGTGTGGTGCTACAGAAGAATGCTGAAAATTAGATGGATATATCAAACAACAGATGAGGATGTAATGAATCGAACTAGGCGAAATGGCATTTATGGCACAACTTGACTTGAAGAAGAGATCGGTTGATATGAAGCATTTTGAGGCGTCAAGGAATTGTCAGTTATGTAACGAAAGGATGAGGGGTGATGGTAAAAATTGTAGAGAGAGACCAAGGTTTTAATACACACTACTAGCCATTAAAATTGCTACACCACGAAGATGACGTACTACAGACGCGGAATTTAACCGACAGGAAGAAAATGCGCCGGCCGGTGTGGCCGTGCGGTTCTAGGCGCGTCAGTCTGGAGCCGCGTGACAGCTACGGTCGCAGGTCCGAATCCTGCCTCAGGCATGGATGTGTGTGATGTCCTTAGGTTAGTTAGTTTTAAGTAGTTCTAAGTTCTGATGTTGAGTCCCATAGTGCTCAGAGCCATTTGAACCATTTGAAGAAGATGCTATGACATGGAAATGAACATTCACACAAGGTTGGCGCCGGTGGGGACACCTATAACGTGCTGACACGAGGAAAGTTTCCAACCGATTGCTCATACACAAACAGCAGTTGACCTTCGTTGCCTGGTGAAACGTTGTTGTGATGCCTAGTGTAAGGAGGAGAAATGCGTACCATCACGTTTCTGACTTTGATAAAGGTCGGATTGCAGCCTATCGAGATTCCGGTTTAGCGTATCGCGACATTGCTGCTCGCGTTGGTCGAGATCCAATGCCTGTTAGCAGAACATGGAATCGGTGGGTTCAGGAGGATCACACGGAACGCCATGCTGGATCCCAACGGCCTCGTATCACTAGCAGTCGAGATGACAGGCATCTCATCCGCAAGGCTGTAACGGATCGTGCAGCCACGTCTCGATCCCTGGGTCAACAGATGGGGACGTTAGCAAGACAACAACCATCTGCACCAACAGTTCGACGACGTATGCAGCAGCGTGGACTATCAGCTCGGAGACTATGGCTGCGGGTACCCTTGACGCTGCATCACAGACAGGAGCGCCTATGATAGTGTACTCAACGACGAACCTGGGTGCACGAATAGCAAAACGTCATTTTTTCGGATGAATCCAGGTTCTGTTTACATCATCATGATGGTCACATCCGTGTTTGGCGACATCGCGGTGAATGCACATTGGAAGCGTGTATTCGTCATCGCCATACTGGCGTGATGGTATGGGGTGCCACTGGTTAAATGTCTCGGTCACCTCTTGTTCGAACTGACGGCACTTTGAACTGTGGACGTTACATTTCAGATGTGTTACGACCCGTGGCTCAACCCTTCATTCGATCCCTGCGAAACTCTACATTTCAGCAGGATAATGCACTACCGCATGTTGCAGGTCCTGTACGGGCCTTTCTGGACACAGAAAATGTTCGACTGCTGCCCTGGCCAGCACATTCTCCAGATCTTTCACCAATTGAAAACGTCTGCTTAATGGTGGCCGAGCAACTGGCTCGTCACAATACGCCAGTCACTACTCTTGATGAACTGTGGTATCGTGTTGAAGCTCCATGGGCAGTGCCTGTACACGCCATCCAAGCTCAGTTTGGCTCAATGCCCAGACGTATAAAGGCCGTTATTACGGCCAGAGGTGGTTGTTCTCGGTAGTGATTTCTCACGATCTATGCACCCAAATTGCGTAAAAATGTAATCACATGTCCGTTCTAGTATAATATACACTCCCGGAAATGGAAAAAAGAACACATTGACACCGGTGTGTCAGACCCACCATACTTGCTCCGGACACTGCGAGAGGGCTGTACAAGCAATGATCACACGCACGGCAAAGCGGACACACCAGGAACCGCGGTGTTGGCCGTCGAATGGCGCTAGCTGCGCAGCATTTGTGCACCGCCGCCGTCAGTGTCAGCCAGTTTGCCGTGGCATACGGAGCTCCATCGCAGTCTTTAACACTGGTAGCATGCCGCGACAGCGTGGACGTGAACCGTATGTGCAGTTGACGGACTTTGAGCGAGGGCGTATAGTGGGCATGCGGGAGGCCGGGTGGACGTACCGCCGAATTGCTCAACACGTGGGGCGTGAGGTCTCCACAGTACATCGATGTTGTCGCCAGTGGTCGGCGGAAGGTGCACGTGCCCGTCGACCTGGGACCGGACCGCAGCGACGCACGGATGCACGCCAAGACCGTAGGATCCTACGCAGTGCCGTAGGGGACCGCACCGCCACTTCCCAGCAAATTAGGGACACTGTTGCTCCTGGGGTATCGGCGAGGACCATTCGCAACCGTCTCCATGAAGCTGGGCTACGGTCCCGCACACCGTTAGGCCGTCTTCCGCTCACGCCCCAACATCGTGCGGCCCGCCTCCAGTGGTGTCGCGACAGGCGTGAATGGAGGGACGAATGGAGACGTGTCGTCTTCAGCGATGAGAGTCGCTACTGCCTTGGTGCCAATGATGGTCGTATGCGTGTTTGGCGCCGTGCAGGTGAGCGCCACAATCAGGACTGCATACGACCGAGGCACACAGGGCCAACACCCGGCATCGTGGTGTGGGGAGCGATCTCCTACACTGGCCGTACACCACTGGTGATCGTCGAGGGGACACTGAATAGTGCACGGTACATCCAAACCGTCATCGAACCCATCGTTCTACCATTCCTAGACCGGCAAGGGAACTTGCTGTTCCAACAGGACAATGCACGTCCGCATGTATCCCGTGCCACCCAACGTGCTCTAGAAGGTGTAAGTCAACTACCCTGGCCAGCAAGATCTCCGGATCTGTCCCCCATTGAGCATGTTTGGGACTGGATGAAGCGTCGTCTCACGCGGTCTGCACGTCTAGCACGAACGCTGGTCCAACTGAGGCGCCAGGTGGAAATGGCATGGCAAGCCGTTCCACAGGACTACATCCAGCATCTCTACGATCGTCTCCATGGGAGAATAGCAGCCTGCATTGCTGCGAAAGGTGGATATACACTGTACTAGTGCCGACATTGTGCATGCTCTGTTGCCTGTGTCTATGTGCCTGTGGTTCTGTCAGTGTGATCATGTGATGTATCTGACCCCAGGAATGTGTCAATAAAGTTTCCCCTTCCTGGGACAATGAATTCACGGTGTTCTTATTTCAATTTCCAGGAGTGTATTTGTCGAATGAATACCCGTTTATCATCTGCATTTCTTTTTGGTGTAGCAGTTTTAATGGCCAGTAGTGTAGCTTCGATATAACGCACTCCCAACTACATAGAAGATCGTTCTCAACGTGAGTAACACCTGCAACAGTTTGAGGACGTTGCACAGGTGCCGCCTGTGGTCAAATATAACAGCACCATCGGCAGATTGGCTAGCATCTGCATTTATATTCTGGCATGCATTTCTCGTGGTGTTTCCATATTTTTGTCGAATTCCTGCAGCTGTAGAGACTGCGCCCACTGGGAGCGGATATACGAGGGCCGGGCCAGGGTAGGACAGGCAGCTGTGGCGCGGCAGAGGCAGCCTCGCCGCCGCCTGCCAGAGCGTGCGTGGCCCCCGCGGAATGCGGCTGCCAGTGAGTAAGGCGCGAGACACGCCGCGGGGCGCGTGCCAAGCCGCCGGCCACGCCGCCGCCGCCCCCCTCGGCAAGGAGGCGGAGGCAGCTCGAGGTGAAGTGTTGCGAGGCGGCGTACGTGTAGCCGCGCTGCCCAGCCGACTCCACCGAGGGCGGCCGGCACAGTACCGGGTGGTTATAACTACACTTTCACTATTTAACACGTTATAATATGGAAACTGATTACCGTACGGGTACCAAGCTTGGTAGCACTAATAACAAGGACATGCGGAAGAGAAATACTGCAAAATCAATTCAGTTGAAAGTCAGTTAATGTGCTGCTACGGTAAGTCATACCATTACATACCGGTACCATTACAAGGCCCCGGGAGTAGACAACATTTCATTATAACTACTGACGGCCTTGGGAGAGCCAGTCCTGACAAAACTCTATCATCTTGTGAGCAAGATGTATGAGACAGGCGAAGTACCCTCATACTTCAAGAAGAATATAATAATTCCAGTACCAAAGAAAGCAGGTGGTGATAGACGTGAAAATTACCGAACTATCAGTTTAATAAGTCACAGCTGCAAAATACTTACGCGAATTCTTTACAGACGAATGGAAAAACTGGTAGAAGCCGACCTCGGGGAAGATCAGTTTGGATTCCGTAGAAATGTTGGAACACGTGAGGCAATACTGACCTTACGATTTATCTTAGAAGATTAAGGAAAGGCAAACCTACGTTTCTAGCATTTGTAGACTTAGAGAAAGCTTTTAACAATGTTGACTGGAATACTCTCTTTCAAATTCTAAAGGTGGCAGGGGTAAAATACAGGGAGCGAAAGGCTATTTACAATCCGTACAGAAACCAGATGGCAGTTATAAGAGTCGAGGGACATGAAAGGGAAGCAGTGGTTGGGAAGGGAGTAAGACAGGGTTGTAACCTCTCCCCGATGTTATTCAATCTGTATATTGAGCAAGCGGTAAAGAAAACAAAAGAAAAATTCTGAGTAGGTATTAAAATCCATGGAGAAGAAATAAAAACTTTGAGGTTCGCCGATGACATTGTAATTCTCTCAGAGACAGCAAAGGACTTGAAAGAGCAGTTGAACGGAATGGGTAGTGTCTTGAAAGGAGGATATATGATGAACATCAACATAATCAAAGCGAATATTATGGAATGTACTCGAATTAAGTCGGGTGATGCTGAGGGAATTAGATTAGGAAATGAGACACTTAAAGTAGTAAAGGAGTTTTGCTATTTGGGGAGCAAAATAACTGATGGTAGTCGAAGTAGAGAGGATATAAAACGTAGACTGGCATTAGCAAGGAAAGTGTTTCTGAAGAAGAGAACTTTGTTAACATCGAGTATAGATTTAAGTGTCAGGAAGTCGTTCCTGAAAGTATTTGTATAGAGTGTAGCCATGTATGGAAGCGAAACATGGACGATAAATAGTTTGGACAAGAAGAGAATAGAAGCTTTCGAAATGTGGTGCTACAGAAGAATGCTGATGATTAGATCGGTACATCACATAACGAATGAGGAGGTGTTGAATAGGATTGGGGAGAAGAGACGTTTGTTGCACAACTTGACTAGAAGAAGGGATCGGTTGGTAGGACATGTTCTGAAGCATCATGGAATCACAAAGTTAGTATTAGAGGGCAGCGTGGAGGGTAAAAATCGTAGAGGGAGACCAAGAGATGAATACTTTAAGCAGATTCAGAAGGATGTAGGTTGCAGTAAGTACTGGGAGAGGAAGAAGCTTGCGCAGGATAGAGTAGCATGGAGAGCTGCATCAGACCAGTCTCAGGACTGAAGACCACAACAACAACAACAACACCATTTCTGCTACAAAAGGGGCTCAATGTGTGCGTCCATAGCTGTCCAGAAGAGTCTAAAAGCACAGGACTGCATTCTGCACAACAGAACGATACATGTCCGTAGGTATGCTAGCTACTTATCTAGATATACTGCGCAGATGTGTGAACGTTCCCCTGGTAAATCCTGTCCTTCAGGTAGCTCCACAACCAGAAATCACAGGGCGTGAAACCAGGTGATCGTGCCGCAAAGCATTTGGAAACGATCGGCTAATAATTTGATCATTTCCAAATGTGCTTCGGAGAAGCAGGTGAACTTCACGAGCGATCTGATGCGGTGCCCCATCTTGCATGAAAACTGCTGAGTTCAATGCATCTCTGTCCTGTAGGGTGGGTCTGACACGCTGGCGAAGCATATCGCAGTAACGCTGGCCGGTCGCACTGGACGTCTCTGGTGCTTCAGCGGCAACATGTTCGAAAATAATGGGCCAATGATGAACGTTGCCGTGAAGCCACACCATTTGGTTGACACGTTCACCATACAGAGGAATTTCATGCACAGTGACTGGGAGTTGAAGATCTCCACACTCGGCAGTTCTGTGTGTTCACCTCACCCATCAGAGGAAAATGTGCTCCGTCTGTCCATAGAATGATCCAGGGCCAGCCCTCGCCGACTTTAATCCTTGCGAGAAAGTGGAGAGCGAAGTCAACACGTCGTTGTGCGTCCTGCGGTGCACGCTTCTGTACGATATGGATCTTAAACGGGTATCACTTGAGAATGGTTCGAAGCACTCTCCGTACAGTGGGCCACGGGATATCCAACTGTCGCGACACGGTACGCGCACTGCCTGTCGATCGGGATTTGCGCGCAGCCTTGTCTACCATAGCAACAGCAGTTTCATCAACCACCTGTTGTGCAAGCGGTCGTCGGCCTCTTCCCGGAACGACGCCCAGTTCTCCAGTTGAT
This sequence comes from Schistocerca cancellata, assembly GCF_023864275.1. NCBI lineage: Eukaryota > Metazoa > Arthropoda > Insecta > Orthoptera > Acrididae > Schistocerca > Schistocerca cancellata. The sequence goes on from NC_064627.1 coordinate 221,453,535, forward strand.
TCCAACTTCTTCATCATGCTCTGCACAGCAGGTGGAGAAAGAGGACCCTTCCGTAATCCGTTCAGCCGGCTATATTCTCTAAGTGCAGCTGCAGCCTTACTGTTGTTTTAATATTAGAGCTTCACCAATAATGCAGTGCTCGTTTTTGTGCAATCTCATGCTGACACGTCAACAAGTGCACTGCGACTGGTCAGGTGTGCGAGACTATTAATCACGATGACTGATCTGGGCACCTGGTGACCATAAGTAGAACTGGACGGTGGCGATGTGACGCATGGAAATCATGCACCCCAAACTCTATACAATAATGTTACCACGTTTGGTACTCGTACGGTAATTAGTTTGCGTGTTATAACGTGTTAAATACGGAAAGTTTAACGATAACCACTCAGTAGATGTCTCTGCACAGTAGGAAAGCACCAGCGTCGTTGTCCAAACTGCTCAGAAAAACTTTCTGAATCTTTAACACTACCCTCTTACAAATATTGTATATCTTCGTTCTGAGCCATATTCACCGTGTTTTTTTTTTTTTTTTAGCGCAGGTAATCACCTATTTACAGCCATATACAGGGTAACAATTCTTGAACTCTGTGAAATAAGATCGTAGTAACTTCTGAACGGTTTGCGTTTGGACGTTCAAACTACAAGGTTGGCCGTCGGTTAAGATGGGAATTAGTATGCTCTGTATAGTTTGGTTGATTCAAATGGCTCTGAGCACTATGGGACTTAACTTCTGAGGTCATCAGTCCCCTAGAACTTAGAACTACTTAAACCTAAATAGCCTAAGGACATCACACACATCCATGCCCGAGGCAGGATACGAACCTGCGACCGCAGCGGTCGCGCGGTTCCAGACTGTAGCGCCTAGAACCGCTCGGCCACTTCGACCGGCTCTGTATAGTTTGGTTTACCGACGAAGCCAGCTTTCATTTCGTTGGGTTCGTCAATAAGCAAAATTGGCACCCTTAACGGGTGACTGTGTGGTGTGCAATGTCCAGTTACGGAATAATCAGTGTGATATTCCTTGAGGAGCCTGCCGGTGTTGGCTGAGCAGTTCTACGCGCTAGAGTCTGTAACCGCGCGACCGCTACGGTCGCAGGTTCGAATCCTGCCTCGGGCATGGGTGTGTGTGGTGTCCTTAGGTTAGTTAGGTTTAAGTAGTTCTACGTTCTAGGGGACTGATGACATCAGAAGTTAAGTCCCATAGTCCCCAGAGCCATTTGAACCATTTTTTTCCTTGAGGACACGGTGACTACCGAACGGTACGTGAAGATTTTGGAAGATGATTTTATGCCCATTATATAAAGTGACCCTGATTTCAATGTGATGTGGTTCGTGCAAGACGGAGCTCGACCCCATCGAAGTAGGATAGTGTTTTATGTTCAGGAGGAGCACACTGGAGACAGCATTCTGGCTCTGGGTACCCAGAGGCCACTGGCATGGGCCTCGATTGGCCGCCATATTCTCCGGATCTGATTACATGCGACTCGTTTCTGTACGGCTATATTAAAGACAAGTTGTGCAGCATTAACCTCAAAACCATTGCTGAGCTGAAAACAGCCATTCAGGAGGTCATCGACAGCATCGATGATCCGACACTTCAGCGTTTCATGCAGAATTTCACTATTCATCTGCGCCTCATCATCGCATATCGAACATGTCATAACCTAAATCCGAATATCTGCAGTGATGTTTACATGTTGAATAACGTGTGTGCATGCCGTAGTTTGTAACTAATTTACGTTTTCATCTTTTAAATATAGTTCAATAATATTGTCACCCTGTATGTACAGGATCATTCAGTTGCCTTTAACCATGGGTTTTATGCAACCCAAGTGCCATCGAAAACCAAGCACAAGTTTTTAATATTCTCTCACTCGCTACTCGCGAACTTTAACCTTACAGAAAAGTTAACAGGACCTTTTTGTAGAAAATTGAACGAAGTTAAATTTTGTACTGAGTTGCGTTTTCGCTGGAGGCCACGGTTTTCGAGTAATTTAAGGAGGCCTTTAAAGGTCACTTCTGCATGTTTCTCTTGAATAGTTCGAAAATTAGACCTCTAGCGAAAACGTATCCCAGTACAAAATTTAACTACATGAAATTTCCTAAAAAAAAAGATCCTGTTCATTTTTTCTGTAGCGAGCCCGTGGTTTCTGAAGGCCAGATATAACACTGCGGGTTGCATATAACATCATCGGTAGGGGCAGATGAATCACCCTGTGTGTAAAAGCGCGATCAAAAAGTTTTCGTTGAAGCGAGATACTAACCCCTTGCCAACACGTCGGTGCTGATCTATCCGCACCGGAATCGTGCTGGGTTGCATATATGCTGCAAAAATTTTGGTAATTTGTGGTAAGGTCTTATGGGACCAAACTGCTGATATCATCGGTCCCTAAGCTTACGCACTATTTAATCTAACTTAAACTAACTTCTAACTTATGCTAAGGACGACACACACACCCATGCCCGAGGGAGGACTTGAACCTCCGTTGGGGCGGACCCGCGTGAACCGTGACGAGAAGCGCGAGAGCGCGCGGCTATCCCGCGCTGCCTTATATATATATATATATATATATATATATATATATATTGTAACCTCCCAACATTAAAAAATATAATTATAACATTGACGTTTAACGTAACCTCCCAATAAAAAAATTTCCATAACCTACCAATAATGACTAATCTCTCAATAAAATTGTGGCTCACTTATAACCTTTCAATAATTGAATGTGAATTTAAACTGGTAAATTTTGGACGTCAGCAGTGCTGCGTCATGGCCCTGAAAATTCATTCTGAATAAACTGAAAATTCTTACCTCAATAAGGTCGCCGGTAACGCATATATATCTGCTCCTATAAGAAATTTTTCTGGCCCAGCCCAGTGCAATGCTGGCCGATAGATTTGTCATGTATAAAAATAAACAACTGATTTTTCTTTACAGTAATCGGAATGACCATCGATTGAAGAAATTAGTGAATTCTTTAAATTGAGATGAATAAATGTCAGAAGTTAATTTTTATAACAAATATTATTACTAAGAGATTTTCTTAAAAACATTTACATGGGACTTGATTTAACAATAGTACATATGCGCGTGGCTGCTTTTACCTTATACTACAACGCTGAGGCACCGCCATCGCTCCCCACGACCGGCCCAGCCAACTCCATACACAAGACTGATAGCTACTACTTACTCCTACTGCTATACAGTTCCTACTGCAGTCAACACTGCTCTCTGGTCTGAGATTCTCTTACAGCTTACATATCGCAGGCAGCGCGTGAGCAATCCATCGAAATTATATCTGCTCGAGTGCGCTAGCAACAAATTCCTTAATCATGGACCTCTTACAATATATATATATATATAACTCTCAAATAGATACTCTTTGATCGCCCCTTGTCCACAGGGTGAGCCAAAATTCGTGCACTCAGACGCCTCAGCGTAACTTCTTGCATACTAACAGCACGAAAATGCCTCCAATAAAATTTCTTCCCGTCCATATTTTCGGTAGAACATAGACGTGAAAGAAAGGAAATTTAGCAAAGCTGGAATCACAAGTTCGACAAGTGTGCTCACACAACGGTATGTGACCGTTTCAATCAGTTGGTGCAGTGGATAGAACTTTGCGTTAAAATACTCGAGGCCGTGACTTCGTCTTCGCGTCTAGGTGTAACTTTTTTTTCTACTTTCTAATTTTGGACTGTGTGATATAATATCTGCTTCTTGATCCTCATACAGCAGTGGCTTTATTATTCCTCTTTTAAAAACTTATCGGTAGTTGAAGTTCTGTTTATGGCCTCCGCGTTCGCCTGACCTAATCCCCTATATATCTTCCTCCGGTGACACTTGAAGGAACGCGTGTATTGTACTCTGTCTATGAGTGTGGAAGAACTTGCAGAGAGCCTATATGCTGTTATTGTAACAGATGAGCTGCGAAACAGTCCACAGAACGATGATCCAGAGAGTAACCAAATGTTTTAGAGACGCAGGGAGGTCGCTCTGAGCATTTGCTCTTGAATGATGTGTACGATTTGTGAAAGAGTAGCTGTCACTGACAGCGTATTTACAAAATTATAACTTGCCGCTTTTACTCATTTTAATAAGTATGTTTAACATCCGTACATGGATAAGAATTGCAGTTATTTCCATCCTACGGCGGGTATCTTAGTTTTAGCTGAGTGTTACTCTTCGTAAATATTCTTGACGTGTTTGGCTCTGGCTCTGAGCACTATGAGACTTAACTACTGAGGTCATCAGTCCCCTAGAACTTAGAACTACTTAATCCTAACTAACCTAAGGACATCACACACATCCATACCCGCGGCAGGATTCGAACCTGCGACCGTAGTGGTCACGCGGTTCCAAACTGAAGCGCTTAGAACCGCACGGCCACACCGGCCTGACGTGTTTGACCGCGAGTAGTAATGTGCAGTGTTACAAAAACTGTTATTGTAGGACGTGTAGCGTTTAAGAAACAGTGTGTTCTGCTGCACTGCTGGGTGGATCAAAATTAGAATGTAAAAACAATTGCACCTCGATCAGAAATCGAACTCGAGGAATCTGATGCAAAACTCTAATCACTGCACTAACTGCACAGCACCGCACAGCTCCACAGTACTGAATTAAGATTCTTGTCGTACAAATGATTACAGCGTCGCCAAATTTCGTTTCTTTGACATCGATTCTCTACTGAAAATATGTAAGAGATGAGATTTTGTCGGCCGGCCGATGTGGCCGAGCGGTTCTAGGCGCTACAGTCTGGAACCGCGCGACCGCTACGGTCGCAGGTTCGAATTCTGCCTCGGGCATGGATGTGTGTGATGTCCTTAGGTTGGTTAGGTTTAAGTAGTTCTAAGTTATAGGGGACTGATGACCTTAGATGTTGAGTCCCATAGTGCTCAGAGCCATCTGAACCATCTCTATCAGATTTTGTTAGAGATATTTATTCTCCTGCTAGCATGTAAGTGATTGCGACCTGGCGCACGAGTGCCCGAATTTTGGTTCACCCTGTACCGGTGTGTTAAGGAGTTTGTGCGTGAAAACTCACTGTAGTTGCTAATACGAAGCCATGACAGAGGTGAGTAGCTGTGAAGGTGGACCAAACCTTCGTTGTACCTTGGAAACAATTCTGTCCATAATAAACTGATCAAAAGAAATATTGAAAGTCTTAGAAATTTTCAAACGATTGTGGCGTTATATTCGAGGGGAGAGCGGAACGGAAGAATAAGCCATGTGAAACTACTTGAAGTTCTGTTGGATTGGTTGGGTTGTTGTGGGAGAGGAGACCAGACTGCGAGGTCATCGGTCTCATGGGATTAGGGAAGGACGGGGAAGGAAGTTGTCCGTGCCCTTTCAAAGGAACCATCCCGGCATTTGCCTGGAGCGATTTAGGGAAATCACGGAAAACCTAAATCAGGATGGCCGGACGCGGGACTGAACGGTCGTCCTCTCGAATGCGATTAAGTTCTGTACTCTACGTCGAAATAAGAACAAACTGTAAAGAAAATAAAGGGAGTCAAATTGTGAAATTACAAGTACAAAAATCAAGAAATCCATTCTTCCCAAGCGACATTTGTGAATGGAACAGGAAAGGAAGGAGAGACATTGATACCAGAAGTACCCTCTGCGAAACACCGTAAGGTGGTTTGCGGAGCATGTAGATGTAGTTCTGTGAAACGAGAAGACGTTGCTGTGTAACATGCAAAGATGTGAACTCTGCACCTCAAATTTTAGAATTAAAATAACCAAAAGGTTACAAGTTGGGCCTTGTGTTCTACTTTAAAGCGCATACCTGGAAGTGAAGAGGTCACTGGATCGAATCCCGGTCGATCCATGGAAATTTTTTTAGTAAGCCTGCAACCTAGTCTTCACCTCACAGTGATGTGAAAATGAGCAGGAACGGCACGTGGTTCGGATTCCACGTTAAATTGCAGGTTTCCTTTCCCGGCAGTGCTACTGGGGTAGGTCAGGGAGATGAAGTTCGTCGAAGTGGCGTTAAATAGAAAGACTTACATCAGTTCTTTTGAGCATCTTGAAAGTACTGAAGTACTAGTAGTTTCAACAGCTCAAGTAAACATAGGAAACAATACGCCCTATTTTACAGATATTTCTCTCCGCCACCAACACTCAGATCTGTAGCACTATATCTGCAGCGTCGGGTTGCCCCAGTTTTGAATAAAGACTGTCGATTCCTCAGTCATATCCCAAAATGAATGTCCAGCAGCAGAAAACGACTGTCTAATTGAACTGTAAGGCCCCGTAAAATCATGGCCAGTCTGCACATGTATGTCCATTAAATACTTACGGCGATCATCATTTGTGTAATTGGACTGAATACCGGGTATAAGCCTCGGAAAATGAATTATGAGGTACAACGAGTGGGAGACAACTCCTAAGTGGATGACTCCAGTGCTGACAGCACTGCGCGCAGGAGCTACTTTGCTCGTCGGCGTCGTATGGCCAGAGGCGCCCTTTCCGCTCACTGGATGCAACGTGCAGGGCCAGTGCGTGCCTGCTGCGAGCGCGTGGGTGGCACCCCGTCCTGACTGCCCCCCCCCTCCCCCACAGCCCGCCCACCGCCCCCCCCCCCCCTCCCTGCGCTACCTGCTGAGCTCAAGTACGAGGCCGCACTGAGCGCCGCCAGTCTGCGCCTCATCCTCGCACTGCAGGGCGTCCATCGCCCGACCTCCGTACGTCAAAGGCGAACTGACAACTTCGTTACTATTTCTCTCATTTCTGTTTTTCTTTTACGACTGAGGCTTATCTCTCCGATACTCTCACTTATTTCGAAAATTTGACGTGGTCGATAGTACACTACCGTAAGAAGTTTGAGAAACAAGAACTATTTCCTTGCCTACCCTCTGGACTGTCTATTCTGATCGAGTCTGTTATTCCATGAAGGATGTTTCGTTATATCTTCTACGCATTGGCTTCATCTAGACACAAGTATCCCTGCGCAAGAGGGGACGTCGTGATTCCGTGCCGCCCAAAAATACCTTGAGTTCGTTCTACGAAATATTGTGCCACAGTCCTTCAGCACTTACAATAAACGAGCCACAGGACCAATCAGGAGGATGACTCTCCTTGCTCTGTATTAAATTTGTGAACATAGACTGCAGTTTACGATTTAATTAACATTCAGTAGTGGGAATCCAAGATTAAATTGAAACAAAGTGGTATTATTAATCACATTAAGCACAGGTTACGGAGGAGACCTTTCGGAAGCATCCAATTACATAGATCACTCCTAGCAGATGAGTGCTTTGATACGTGGTTACTGTTTACATAGACAATTTGCAACCGAATTGGCATTCCTGAGGAAGGCGGTTCAAATTACTGTACAGACGAACTGATTTAAGCTTTTAGTTGTTTCCCAAACGCGAATAATGTGAATGACGGGTTCGTTGCTTGGTGGTGAATAAACAGCTTGCTCTATACGCAAAACAGTGTAAGCCAATGTAGATGAGTAGGAAAAACAATCTTGTAATGTCCTAATGCAGCACTAGTGGTGCGCTGCTCGACACAGGTACGTCGATTAAATATCTAGGTGTGTCGTGGAAAGAAAAGGGACTGTAAGGTCGGTAGTCGACTTCGGTTGCTTGGGTTAATTCTGCGAAAGTGTAGCTGATCTGTAAAGTATATCGCGTGCATAACAATTGTACGTCTCATACTCGAGTACTGCTCGAGTGTTCGGCAACACTACTTCGTCGTATTAAAGGAAGATATCGAAGCATTTCGGAGACATGCTGCTAGGTTGTTTACCGGTAGGTTTGATCACCCCTCGAGTGTTGCGGAAATGCTCCCTGACCTCAAATGGGAGGAACCCGTGGAGAGACGAAAACTTTATTTTCGCGATACACAATTTACAAAGTTAAGAGAACCGTCATTATGTCACCAACGTAGATCTCGCCCAATGGCGGTGGAATACAAGATGAGAGAAATCAAGGCTTGTTCGGAAGCACACAGCCATTCATTTTCCTTCGGTCCATTCGCGAGCGGGACAGGAAAATATGGCAAGCAGTGGTACGGGGTAAAAAAAATGGTTCAAATGGCACTGAGCACTATGGGACTTAAAATCTAGAACTTAGAATTACTTAAACCTAACTAACCTAAGGACATCACACACATCCATGCCCGAGGCAGGATTCGAACCTGCGACCGTAGCGGTCACGCGGTTCCAGACTGAAGCGCCTAGAACCGCATGGCCACACCGGCCGGCGGTACGGGGTACCTTGCGTTTTGTGTCGTATGATGATTTGCGGAGTATGTACGTAGAAATAGATGTACAAGTACACAGCCGACTTTCTTCCCCATACCCACCCCATTCGCACTTACGTTTCCGCTTCAGATAAACTCCTTTTCTATGGATCGTTATATCCTTCCTTCCCTAGCCCTGTTTGTGCGACTCCAACGTTTTTCGACTGAAAATGCTACTTATACGTTTACTCATCAAATAGTACAAGCCTTAAATAATATTATGTAGTCAGGTGTCAGTCTTTATGATGTTTCCAAGTAGTTTGATTACGTAGATCATTATACTCTCTTAGAAAAACTGAAGTTTTACACGTTTTAAGCAAATACTTAACAAACAGAAATCAAAATATTGTCCTGCATAACTCAGACAATGTCGTAAGGATACAAAATGTTAGTGATCTGGGGAAAAACAAAAAATCATAAAGTGAGTCCCACAGGGTTGAATTTTGGGTCCACTCATATTCCTTACATATGTGAATGATCTTCACTTGACATTCAAGGAGCGAAATAGGTACTTCTTGCAGACGATACTAGTGTTACAAGAAATCTCATTAGAGAGAAAGCAACAGAGGAATTTGTAAATGATATTTTCCAAAGAATTATAAAGTTGTTCACTGCGAATGGACTCATCCTAAATTTTGGAAAAAACTACTACATTCAGTTTCGTACAACAAATAGGCACACAATTAATTGATAGCACATGAGCAGGAGTCAGTAAATAAGGTAGAATGCACCAAATTTTTGGGTTTACGTACTGATGAGATCGTGCACGGGAAAAAGCATAATACTGGGCTTCTCAACAGATAAGTTCAGCTACTTTTGCTCTTCCTATAATATTGCTAATCTTGGAAACAAACATATCAACCTCCTGACACGTTCTGCATTTTCCGCTCAGTAATGTCGTACGGAATAATTTACTCGGGTACCTGACCACTTAGAAAGAAAAAAATTACTGTACAAAAGCGAGCAGTAAGATTAATATGTGGTATTCTTCCACGGACGTCATGTAGGTACCTGTTCAAGGAGGTTGGCATTTTAACTACGCCGTCACAATACATATATTCGCTAATGACATTCATCATTATAATCTACCACAATTGGAAAAGAGTTGTGCTATACAAACCTACTACACGGGAAGGAAAAAATGACCTTTATTACCCAGTGTTAAACCTGTCAATGGCTCGTAGAGGAGCTCAATATGCAGCAACAAAAAGCTTTGATCATTTGCTCAATAACATAAAATGTGTGACAGTTAACGAACCAACTTTTAAATCTAATTTAAAATCTTTTCTCCTGGACAGCTCCTTCTGTTCTGATGATGAATGTCTACTTAAAAACTGGCAACCAGAAAAGATGTGTAGTTGCATGAGTAGGGCCAAAAATAATAATGTGTTTCTTAATGTTAACACTAATCACGTATACATATCCTGTAAATTGAGTCTTTACACATCATTACGATAAAAGAATCTTTCAAACGATTCATGGAACATGTAACTAACTAACTAACAGGTTGTGACAATCATCTCCGGTCCCTATTAGTTAGAGTGTTTTTACGACTACGGCACTGTTTTTGCGCTACTTACACCATTACCCACAGACACGTTGGACAGAACGCGTTTATAAACCGTAAAATTTGGGAACTTCATTCACGGAGTGGCCGTGGCACGTCCAGACAGAATAGTTGTATTCTGTCAAGTCTGCCGTCGCCTCATTTTACTGCATCGATTCTGTACAACCGACTTGCTTGTACACACCAAGTCGGTGCCATTATTCTTACGCCAACACTGGACAGTCAAATGATCACCCTGCACCAGATCTACGCCATCCATAGCGTTCCAAAACGACCATTGTGCTTTTTTTTTTTTAAGGTGGTGATTAACATCTTGTCTGGCGAGCTTATATGCTTCCAATCATATAGTTCTTAAAGATGTAAGCAATTTCACGAGAGCCTTATCATGCCTTGGATTTAGAGTAATTCAGCTTTGTTTGAGGTTTCTTCTGTTTATCACATAATGGACAATATAATACGTCAACAAATAAGACAATAAAAATATCACATATCGTTTGGGAATTATGGCTACACACCATCCATTTCTGTAACTGTCCTTAAGGGGGGTAGGACGTCAAACGGGCCGACTTGGAGCAGGAGAGGCATCACAGGACATTTTAATTTCCAGTGTCTATACTTTTACAAATAAATTCATAAAACTTTGTCAGCATCACCAGGTAGGATTCAGGATTCACACACAATGCAGTGGAAGTTCGCAAACATAATAAAATAATTTTTTTTACGTGTGAAATTTCATCGTTTTTTTCACTTACTAATGGCTGCATTTGTTGCTATAGGTACACTTTTCTTCATAAGTTACAGAGATACTTCGATGAATTTTGCATAGCTTACATACCATACTTACAGGTGTATGGAACTCTAGAATTTATTTAATTTATGAAAAAATGAATGATCTGTTGTATCTTAAACTTCATGTTTAGAAAAAACACAAATTTTGTAGTTAATTACCTCAATTTTTACCACAGTTGTTAGTAGATTTGGAAAATTCTAGAGTTTAATACACCTTTAAGTATGGTTTGTATGCTGTGCAAAATTCATCGAACCATCTCTCTTACTTATGAAGAAAAGTGTACCTATAGCAACAAATGCTGCCATTAGTAAGTAAAAAAATGATGAAATTCTACATGTAAAAAAAATTACTTCGTTGTGTTTTCGAACTTCCACTACTATGAGTGTGAATTCTGAATCCTTCCTGGTCATGCTGACAAAGTTTTACGAATTTATTTGTAAAAGTATAGACAGTGGAAATTAAAATGTCCTGTCCTGCTCCAAGTCGGCCCGTTTGACACCCTACCCTCCTTATCCTGTCTTATCGTAGGTAGTGTTTCATAAATTTAATTATATGCTTCACAATTTAAAAATAAAAGAAACACATTAGTATCAGTAGGTCTGTTACAAAATTCTTCTAAGGAGTTGCTAAAACTCAACGTTTATGAAACTGATGGCCTTATCCTGAGGTGGCTGGAATCATACTTCACAAACATAATGCAAAAGGTTGTGCTGAATAATTCAGACAATGTCGGATGGTTAGAAATTTTGCTGACTGGGGGAAATCGCAAAGAAAGTCCCACAGAGTTCAGTTTTGGGGCCAATCCTGTTCCTTATGTATGTGAATGACCTTCTACTTAACTTCAACAAGCAGGATTGGTACTCCCTGCAGACGATATTAGCTTTATAATATCCTCTTGGAGAGAATGTAGCAAAAGAGATGGTAAATGATATTTTACAAATTATGTACATCCATCTACAGCTATATCTACATATATAGTCCGAAAGCCACCGTATGGTGTATGGCGAAGCGTACCTGTTCTACCACAAGACGGCCCCTTATCTGTTGACATCCGGATTTTATCTAATTTAATTCTCTATTCTGTTAGAATTGTTAATGTGTTCTTAGATCCCAATAGCCTCTTCATAAATGTGCACGTGATAATGTGATGTTTTCCATATGACTCATCTCACTGAAATTTGTTTCATGTTCATCCTCTTGGTAAACATGTTCCGCTATGGCCGAATTTTCCGTATGTCCAAGGCGGTAATTCCTCTTGTGTTCAACCAGAAGAGTATTAATACTTCTTTTCGTGGTACCAATGTAAACCAGCCCACAATTACAAGGAATTTTACATTCACCCAATGTAGCCAAGGGACGTTGTACATCTTTTGTTGATCTTAAAAGTTCTTTATCTTCCTGGTGGGTCTGAAGATAGTTTCCACTCCATACTTACTCAACAATTTTCCAGTGAGCTCTTTAATCTTACTAATGAACGTTCCCCTTGGGCGTCCGCTGTACCTAGTTGATCCTGTTGCAATTCTCCGCTTTACCTCTGAAGGTGTCTCCCGTAGTCGGAGATGAAACGAAAGGAGAAATTTTTATACGTCGACCATAACCGACCAGTCCGGAAGCTTCAAGCGAAGAACGAGAGGAAAACGACTATTTATATGCCTCTTTACGACCCCTAATTTGTCTAATCTCATCTTCGTGGTCACTGCGCGAAATTTATGCTGGCGACAGTAGAATCGCTGTGCAGTCAACCTCAATCGCCAGTTCTCTAAGTTTACTCAATAGCGTTTCGCGAAAAGAATGTCGGCTTCCCTCCAGGGATTCCCATTTGAGATCACAAAGCATTTCCATAATAGTCGCGCGTTGATCGAATCCACCGCTAAAAAATCTAGCAGCATATCTCTGAATTTCTTCGATGTCTTCCTTTCATCCGACCTGGTGTGGATCCCAAAGTCTCGAGCAGTACTCAAGAGTGGGTCGCACTAGCGTTCTATATGTGGTCACTTCTACAGATGACCTACGTCGACCATTCGCCTTCCCTACCTTACGTGCTCGTTCAATTTCATGTTGCTTTGCAATGTTACGTCTACATATTTAATTGACGTGACTGAGGCAAGCAACACCCTACCATCGCTATATTCCAACATTATCGGACTGTTTCTCCTACTCATGTGCATTAACTTACATTCTTCTACATTTGGAGCAGGCTGTCATTCATAACACCAACTAGAAATTCTGTCTAAGTCGTATCCTCCTACAGTCACTCAACGAGGACATCGCAGTCTTTTATGGAGTGCGACGTTTAAATGGCGCGGTAACGATCATGGTTGGTATAGTTGTTAAACGAGTTTTTATAACTTCAGTTTTTTGCGTTACTGTTTTCAGCCGCATCATACGATCATCTTCAGTTCAATGAGTAACAATGTATGATCTTCAACGGCCGAATGTGGCGTCCGTTTGAAAGACTTGCACCAAGCCTTGGTGCAATACGACTTCATGTTTTCTCTAACGAGGTTAAAATTACTATGCTGCTCGTCAAACTGTAAATGAACCGATACTGTAAAAACTTAAATATAAATATGTTTCGAAAGAAAAATTATATTCAGTAAAATGTGTCTTTTTTAGAAAGGTAAGTTGTTTTGCACCTACTCCTATACTGCTAGCACACTTGCAGCGAAAGGTACTTCTGGTATCCCTGGAGGTACTTCTGGTACACTGAAGAGTACTGGCCAACTGTTTCTGCACACGTACACAGTCAGTCCACAAAGTTTTGAGACTGAGCTCATAAAAGATAGAGAAATATTAAGGTGGCTTTAATGCTTCAGGTGTTGTACATAGCACCCCCCGCACTTGAGTACGACTCACAAACATTCACACAGCCATGTGAAACTGTCAGAAAAGTCCTTCTTTAGGATGTTGTTCAACTAGCTCGACACAATGGTTTGAACGATGGTAATGTCGTCAAAGGTTGAGCGCATGTGTGAGTTTCTGCGCTGTGCCGTTTAGTGGTAGGTTCGTAGTGATAAAACCAAATGATTTTCTCCAGAAAAGAACTGTCGGCGTTTCTCCTTTCACACAAGACGCGGCAGGATTTTACGCATCGGTTTTGTTCGGGAGTCAATGTGTGTGGACCAGATTCCGCACACACTGTCCTGTCTTCAAAACATTCTGGGGGATATCTTGAACACATGATTTAAAGATGTCGCTCGGCTGTGAATTGAAGCACAACAATGCTGACACTTTTCGGCCACGCGTAGACTACGTAACACCGCCTGCTCACAACTGCTATGTACAACACCTGAAGCGTTGAATGCTAAACAAAAAGTAAACAGGATGCCCGTTTACCTGAAGCATCTGATGCGCTTCAGTGTTGAAGATATTACGTTGCTTGAGCTCATTGCTGCAGATGGCGAAAGCTGGTGCCACAGCTGACAACCGGAATCGAAAGCGTCAACGGTGCAGCTGTATCATCCATTGTCCCCTCGTCCCAAGCAGTTCAAAAACCAGCCATCTGCTGAAAAGGCGATGTCCATCCTGTTCTTTGATTACCAGGGCCCACTGCTCATTCATTTCAAGGAACCTGATGTCTCCATCACTGGGGAACGGTACTGCCCAACACCAGAGAAATTTCAGCGTGCAATTAAGACGAAACGTCCGGGAAATCTGCGCGGAGTGCTGTCGCTTCATCGTGACGCATGTCCCCATATTGCAAATTACGCCATCTTAAATGAAGACTCTCGAGCACCCGCCCTTAAGTCCTGATCTCTCTCCATGTGATTGTTTCGCCTTCGGTCCCTTAAAAAAGGGTACTTCTTCACGCAGCAGGAGACAGTATTTTACCAAATGAGTATCCCGACCGTCGGTAAAGGATTGCCTCAATGCTCAAGGTGATTTTGCCTGACTGGAATACCGATTCTCGACTGTACGGCCTTCGAAGGGAAACTTCGCCCTTTTACTTTATAGCGCCCAAAATGTGTCTCAGGAGCAAATAATTCCATAGCTACTTTCCGAGTCCAAAGGGTAGCTGTATTGAATTCTGTAGATACATCATGAGAAATCGCCATGCTTTAAATTTCGGAACGAGTAAGTGGACAAGTAGCTAAAGCATTTGACTCGCTTTCGAGAGGAAATGAGCTTAAAAATCCGCCTGGGCATGCTGCAGTACGTCTTCCTCTGGTTCCTATACTGCTAGCGTGTATCTCTTGATAGAAGACGCGGGCGCTTTCGTTCTTCAAACTACCTCGTTGTCGACAGCACGTTATATATTATCTTCCAACACTTCGAGGTATCAGTCTTGCTCAGTGTGCCACATGCGATGTGAATGAGGACTTCAGGCAAGAAGCGGTATCTGTGGTGACAATAAGGCTTTTTCCAATTAATTTTATGTTACGACAGAGATTATGGCATGGCTCGTTATCTAGCGATAAATTTAGACAAAACTCACGTAACTCCTCCTTCAACGTTTGAGGCGCTCAGAACCTGACTTACTGCAAACTAAATGAAATACTGATAAACTCTTTTCTGTTTCTTCGCTGAAGACACTCATAGGCTGTGACTACAGCTATGTGTAGTAATATTAGCTAGGTGATCTTCTGTTCCTTGTATGCAAAAATGGTTCAAATGGCTCTGAGCACTATGGGACTTAACATCTGTGGTCATCAGTCCCCTAGAACTTAGAACTACTTAAACCTAACTAACCTAAGCACATCACACACATCCATGCCCGAGGCAGGATTCGAACCTGCGACCGTAGCGGTCACGCGGTTCCAGACTGAAGCGCCCAGAACCGCACGGCCACAACGGCCGGCCCTTGTATGCAGAGGAAGTAGTTTGACACTGATATCGAGCTCCCTACAGAAAATTGTGCAGAAGCCCTGTGAGGTTTGCAAAGCGCTTATTGGGGTGGGACAGAGTGAACTGCTTCCTCTTTTCGTTTTGGCCATCTAAGGACCATGTGAAATCGCCTCAGCTTCGGTCTTTCTCCTTGTCTAATATTCTTTCATTGTGCTACTATGCAACCTTCTTCGCCCTTTTGTCCATGATGGTTTTGTTCTGGGTCGAGATCTGTTCTTGAAATCTGTGATACCCTGAATTTTTTATTTAAAAATGACCCTATTGTATATCTCTGGTTTATGTATTCCCATTTCCTATATATATTCCTTTGTACCTCTCGGATCCGGCGTTCTTTGGATCTCTCCTCAACCAGAAACTATTATTTGTCGTACTAATCCGTCCTCGTCCATTCTAAGGATATGTCCAAACAAAACGCTACTCTTACTGATGATGTCTCAGATTCTCTCTGTCTTGGTATACAGATCTTGGTTCGCTCATCTTTTAAACTGACCATCCTCTGTTCTTCGAGTTCCCAGCATCCTCCTGAGAATCTTTCGTTCCACCAGTTATAGTCTCTTAAGTACATGTTAAAGAGTTATTGCTCGTATAATGTATTTAGATTTTCGCTGTCAGTGTTTATCTCAATAAAATCGTTTCGGTAGTTAGGCCCCGTCACTATTAAGCGCTAAAGCAACATCACGGTCTGAAGAGAACTGCTGCAAAGTCTATCGAAACGTCAACGTTATAAAGTTCTCCGTGTTTTATAATGACGCCACATAACACCTAAAACGATTTGACATCTTCAACTTTTATAGTCCTGTCTTCCTCAGTTGCGTGTAATATTACGGTATATTAATAATTTTATTAATATTATTTATTAATATTTTATTAATAATCTTATACAAATGCAAGAAAACTTCCACATCCAGAAAGCCATAGCAGAAAACAAACATGTGATAAATGAACAAACACACATCAGCACAGGCTCCCTACTACACTTAGTAAAGGAAATGATAACATAAAACAAAAAATAATAAAAAAACAAAAAAAAGAAAGAGAATTCTCCCCACATCTTCTGGAGACACACACACACACACACACTCACACAGGGAAAAAAACATACACACACACACACAGCACAAAAAAATATATATCACACCAAAAAAAAAAACACTCACTCACACACACATACACAAACGCACACACAAATGCATACACGAACAGACCACAGATACTTCAATAGTTACACTCATAAGTTTGGCAATAACATTCGATCTTTGGCAAAAACATTTGACAGTCGTCAACAGAAACCAAAACATTGTAGTGTTGTGGAATGGCTAAAAAAACCGCAAATTGGTGTTCATAAGAAGAAGGACAACACCAAAAATGCAACAGGAGCGTAATATGTAGGAAATTGTCCACGCAACCTGTAAGTACAGTTCAAACATTACTACTTAATAGGAAATACCAACCACCAGAACTGTTTATAACCTATAGGCACAATGACAAAAATGTAAATAAAATAGCTTACATATGTACATATTATAGGCCACTGATGATGCCTTGCAGAAAATAGAGGTGAAACGCGTATGGCACTAAAATTGTATTTCATTCAGAGCTAACTCACTTATTATAATGACGAGTATTAAAAACTCAACTGTGAGAGAGTCTGTAACGTATATGATCATGCAACTATTTTTTGTTGAAATGCGATAACGCATTTCGGAAATGAAGCGAAAATAAGATTTAGAGCTGATGTCCTTAAGTAAATTGTTACTGTCACTCAAATCGAAACTTTATCTTTTATTAACGCTGTGGTCCATTTCTGTACTCTTGTACTCCGACAATCCCGTACTAACATTACAACACAATCTTGAACTCAATGGCAAAATGACAGCTTCACCCAGTTTTAAGCATTGATACTCTTTCCTTAACAATGAATACTGAAACAAACTGACCGTATTTTCTCCACTCAGAAACATCACTTCACACAATTTTGCGTTTCTAATCAGTATTTACAACATGGAGCCAACTCTATGCTCCTCTCTAATTTAAAAATCCCTGTACAGTCGGTAGTACCTATCGTATCATGAATTCTGCAGATAATATTCACAATGTAGATATTGATATTTACAGTTTTGAGATATACAGCTGAACAGCCAACGATTACAAACAAATTGTAGTGTTCCAATACATCTCAATATAGAGCTGAAAAAATGTCGAACATTTTGCTACGTGGTAGTTCTCACCCACACAAAAATAAATTCAATAAACATGGGTTTGATTGCCAAGATCTCAATACTTGTTCATAGACAGGGTTCCATGTGGCTCCCATCCATGGGATTGAATCTCTCTACCCTTTGGCGTAAGGAATCACGCACTCTTCGAAGTTTCTCGTTTGTTGTCATACGCGCTACCACGCATAGGAGACGTAATCCTTTGAAGACCAATTTCTTCAAGTACCACAAGAACCAACAGTTTAGCTTATTAGAGTCTTGGGAACTAGGAACCTAAGGTGTGGCCAATTTGGCCAGTCCAGTGGAGTAGTCGGTTTGTGGATGGGAAACAGAAAAGAAAATGTTCTGAAACATCCATTTGTTCAAATCTTTGCCGACATAGCCTGAATCTCTACAGTACATTCTCAAAGTTATACCATTCCTTAAAACCCCAGAACACATCAAAAAATCCCAACCTCCCTCCATTTTCATACCCTTCATATCCTGTCCCAAGGCATCCCTCAACAAGCCCCCTATTTCTGACCCATCCTGTCAGGCACCCAGATCCTATCCTAGTGCTCCCCATTCACAGGCCGACTAGTCCGCCAACGCCGCAAACCCCTACTCTCCCACTCTCAAGCAGGTCTGTCCAAACACGTTCGCCTTTGTGTGGGCTATTTTATAGCGGTTGGGTCTGCGGTCTGGGTGCATCGCCTCCATTGGCACACCGCTTCCTGGTAGCCCCAGTCAAACTCCGTCCTTTTCCTCTTTGTTGTGGCATGGTGAAAGTTGCCACATGATTGCGCACGGTAGGACCCACCGTCCAGTCGCAGTGTGCCCGCACACAGAGCGGTCAGTGACGAACTCAGTAGGGAGGGGGGCGGGGTTTGCCGTCTGGTCAGCCCATGAATGGGAGGAATTAGATTAAAGCTGAATACCTCTCCCAGTCTCCAGACACAGCCACACTCCTTTCCGTTCCAGTCTCCAGCTAGCCTCCCACTTTACAGCTCGATGCATACCTCTCGGATGTTGCAATCTATCCATCATTGTTACCATATTAATCTCCATTCCTCCATATTTCCTTCCTCCCACGGTATCATTTTCTGAAAGCTGACCTCGAGGGACTTGCCAGATGCAACATCGTCTTAATCATCATCATCATTATCTTAGTACCATCCATACCACAGCCATATGAGTTTTACATTATGTGCATCCCTTCAGGACAGTGCCCGTTGGCTGGTGCTGAACGCCAGAGCAGGTTTCCTGGGGATCGAGATTATGTCCAACCTGAAGATAATGGGTCGATTTTCGTTTAATCCAGCTAAGTGGGTGGCGGTCTGGACCGACCATGCCGTTTGAAAAGGCGAATGATCCTCACAGAATAGCCGGTGCTTCCTAACATATTTTGGAAAAGAAATTTCTGAGGGGTTGGTGGGAAGCACAACCTAACTGCAAGACCTACGAACATTAGTTAGAAACTGCCAGTTAAAATGCCTACAATCTGCACTGGAAGCTCATTAGCCGAAAGATCTGCATGTTAAAATAATTTAGTGAAATCGGCGGTCGGACGGCAACCCTCCTGAAGTAGGACGGGATTGGTGGTTCTGTATGTGATCTGGAGTGAGAGATCCTTAGTTTTAAATACAACTATTCTTGTCATTGAAAGATATGACATATTCGTTTCCCGCGTATGGGTGAGTGAAAACGTGTGATATTTTTGTGTGTCGCCTTCTCTTTCGTAAATTTTCAAACTGCAGTGATTTACAAGAAGTTATGGTGGGTGGACGAACATGTTTTGAGTCCTGCTGTAATTTTATTTGCATCGAAAAATTTATCCATATTTCGACTAATGCTTTCCTTGTCGCTGCTAGTGTGCACAAAAATCACCACTATATACGGTTTTTTGAGAAAACACGAAGCTAGTTTGTACTATTTTAAGTTAGTCAGAGACAATTTCAAGGGTGCTTGACACAGCAGACGGCGCCCTTGAATACTGATAAAATGGCGAACGGGAATTCAATTTGCTTCAAACATGGTGGACCTGCAGCCGCTCCAGGAAATTTAAGCTCGTTGCTCTCAACAGCACGGCTCTAAGATTGCGACATCGCCAAGCCCTACGGTAGCTCAGAAACGGTAGACAAGCAACAACGTCTCATGTGTTCAAAAGGAATACTTTTATTCTATGCTGATCTAATTATTTTCATCTTTCTGACTGGAAAAATCTGTATGAACACTATCTCATCGAAAGTACGCGGACACGTATTAATGGGCAGTAATGCGATGTGTGTCCACCCTTTCTGACGGCCTGAACTCTGATGTGGACACTTTTGACGAAGTATGTGAATGTCTGTACAGGAATGGCAGCCCACGCTTCCACAAGAGCAGAAACGAGAGAAGACATGTTGGAGGAAAGTCAGCCTTATAACTGATCCCAAACATATTTCATTAGGTTCAGGTCGGGAATCTGGACAGGCTGGTCCACTTCTGGAACGTTATTGTCCATAAACGTTGCTTCACATATACTGCTTTATATCATGCTCTTACAAGCACTCATTGCCTCCAAACTGTGTCTTTGCTGAATGTATTACACAGTGCTGTAACGTGTTCACGTCGTTCCGCACTTAGCGTCTGCTTAAACCTAGATAGGGGACCACATCGTAACCACGAAAGACAACCCCATGCCGTAATACCACCTCTTCTGTGCTTCACTGTTGGTTCAAATGGTTCAAATGGCTCTAAGCACTATTCGACTTAACATCTTAGATCAGCAGTCCCCTAGATTTAGAAATACTTAAACCTAACTAATCTAAGGACATCACACACATCCATGCCCGAGGCAGGATTCGAACCTGCGACCGTAGCAGCAGCGCGGTTCCGGACTGAAGCGCCTAGAACCGCTCGGCCACAGCGGCCGGCAACTGTTGGTAGTACACATGGTGGCACGTAGCATTCTCCAGGTGTTCCCCAAACTCAAATCCTTCAGCGGACTGCCACAGGGTATAGCATGATTCATCACTCCAAGTCACTCTTTTCCAATCATCCACTCTCTTGCAGAGCCGCTCTTTACACCGTCTCAGGCGTCACAGCACTGAATGCAGAAACCTGTCGCTTATGAGAAGCTGCTCAACCATTACACATCATTCTTTTAACTCCTTACGCATAGTCAATGTGCCAGCTGCACTGTTTATAGTACTCAAGAGCTATTCATTCCGCTGATTCCGACCGATATTTTACAACCGTCGTTCGCAATGCTCGACGGTCTCTGTCTTTCAATATATGAGGTTTTCCTAGTCTTGGTTTAGCTGCAGTTGTTCCATCGCGTTTCCACTTCACACTCGCTTCACCGACAATCGACTTAGGCAGCTTTAGAAGGATTGTTGAAAGGTCTGTTAGATTCCTTTCATGCTATTTTGCTCGATCTATTGTTTACGTCATACATTCCACCTCCAAATTTACTGTGGTATTTCTAAATTTATCTGGGAGGAGACTGAGGAGTGGAATACGTTTTCTTGACACATAAACAAGAACAACTTGTCGTACAACACTTTCAAACACATTTTTATATGTAATTCGTATCATACAGTTTCATATGGAACTCACAGCCGCCTCCTTTACATTGTGTATACGATGTCTTAAGTTATTGTCATCTCCTTCAAATGGTTCAAATGGCTCTGAGCACTATGGGATTTAACATCTATGGTCATCAGTCCCCTAGAACTTAGAACTACTTAAACCTAACTAACCTAAGGACAGCACACAACACCCTGCCATCTCCTTCCCTTCTGGTGTGAGAGGATGAATGAGTGACTGTATTTGTATTTGCATTCTCGGTGGTAGCAGAGAAGTCTGTCTGCTAGAGAACAGTAGGACCAACATCTGAGTAGGTAGCTACGATTTCTAAGGCAGAGAGGTTTGTCTCCTCGGTGTGATCCTGCCCGTCCCTTTCCAAGTTGGTACAGGAAGCTGCCTCTCCGTTCACTTCCTGTTGTATCTGTGTGACACCCTCGGAAGGCGCCCACGCTACTCAGCCTACGGCCAGTTTCTGGAGTGGTAAGATCCCCGGGTAAGCCCGTGTCTGGTGAGTCCGAAGGACAATGGAACTCTTAAGTTCAGCCTAACTGAAAAATTAATCATTTTTGTTACAGGTCTACATCGAAAATGTTTTTACATTATTTTAAATAGTAATGCAGTGGAATTTCAGTGTTAGTTTCAGAATGTACTGCGGTAGTGGCTTTGTCCCCGCTTGAATAAAGGAAAGTGGAAGCGGTGATCAGGCGTAGTTGTAATTAGATCATTGGTCTTTAGTGTGAATGTGTGTGTGATTGTAACCTTTCCTTTCGATAAAATTTTTCAAATTAGTAATTCTTCTTTATGTTCAAGCCACGTGGTGTGTGCTTTGTGGTACCAGTACCACATGTTCGTAAAATTGTTTGACCCTTCAGGTCAATACTATGGCGTTAGTAAGGCAGTTCGGAAGTTTCTCTTGCAACTAATGTTTCGATTTAATTTTTTATTATTAAAATTATTGTGGAGTTACACACTACCGTAAATCTAATTGACCACGTGGAGCATGTGATGTAGTAACAAAACTGGCCATCGGCTACTCTTTTGGACAATACTTCGGGTATTCAAACGTAATTAATCAGTACGACGAGCAATTCTTCCGGTTTCACATTCTTTTTGAAAGATTTCACAGACCGTTTAGTAAGATTGTGGATCTGCCATAAATTTGCAACCTACCCCATTCATTTCAATATATATATATATATATATATATATATATATTCGAAGGAATAGACAACACTTATGTACATAGTTAAGGCGTATATATACCTAAAACCAAATCAGTAATTTTTCATTTTCGCTGTTCTTACATGCAAGTCCGAATACTGAGCTATTTGGTGCTGCGTTGCACTCTTCCTGGATACCTGTAAAGCCATGACTTATACACACATCAGAAGAAGTTTTGCATCACCTTGATTCCGAGAGGTCCGGAACCTGTACAGAAAAATGGAATAAAGATCAACATAAAAATCACTTCCAGCCTTTACATTGCTCATGAAAACCACACGTTGCATGTTGTACTACCATACAGCGAGACCTTCAGAGGTGGTGGTCTAGATCGCTGTACACACCGGTACCTCTAATACCCAGAAGCACGTCCTCTTGCATTGATGCTTGCGTGTATTCGTCGTGGCATACTATCCAATTGTTCATCAAGACACTGTTGGTCCAGATCGTCCCACTCCTCAACGGCGATTAACGTAGATGCCTGAGAGTGGTGGTCACTCACAAACAGCCCTTTTAAATCAATGTTCCATAGGTTTCATGTCTAGAGAACATGCTGACCACTCTAGTAGAGTGATGTCGTTTTCCTTAAGAAAGTCATTCACAAGATGTGCACGATAGGGGCGTGAATTGTCGTCCATGAAGACGAATATCTCGCCAAAATGCTGCCGATATGGTTGCACTATCGGAGGACGGCATTGACGTGTCGTACAGCCGTTACGGCGTCTTCCATGACTACCAGAGACGTACGTCGGCCCCACGTAATGCCGACCCCAAAACAGCAAGGAACCTCCACCTTGCTGCACTCGATGCACAGTGTATCTAAGGCGTTCAGCCCGACTGCGTTGCCTCCAAACACGTCTCCGACGATTGTCTGGTTGAAGGCATATGCGATACTCATCGGTGAAGAAAACGTGATGCCAACCCTGAGCGGTCCATTCGCCATGTTGTTGTGCCCATCTGTACCGCGCTGCATGGTGTCGTGGTGGCCAAGGTGGACCTCACAATGGACGTCGGGAGTGAAGTTGCGCATCATGCAGCCTATTGCGCACAGTTTGGTTGGTTGGTTGGTTTGGGGAAGGAGACCAGACAGCGTGGTCATCGGTCTCATCGGATTAGGGAAGGATGGGGAAGGAAGGCGGCCGTGCCCTTTCAGAGGAACCATCCCGGCATTTGCCTGGAGTGATTTAGGGAAATCACGGAAAACCTAAATCAGGATGGCCGGACGCGGGATTGAACCGTCGTCCTTCCGAATGCGAGTCCAGTGTGTAACCACTGCGCCACCTCGCTCGGTGCGCACAGTTTGGATCGTAACACGATGTCCTGTGGCTGCACGAAAAAGCATTATTCAACATGGTGCAGTCAGGGTTCCTCCGAGCCATAATCCGTAGGCAGCCGTCATCCACTGCCCTTGGGCGGCCTGAGCGAGGCATGCCATCGACAGTTCTTGTCTCTCTGTACCTCCTCCAAGTCCAAACAACATCGTTTTCGTTCACTCCGAGACGCCTGGACAGTTCCCTTGTTGAGAGCCCTTCCTGGCACAAAGTAACAACGCGGACGCGATCGAACCGCGGTATTGACTGTCTAGGCATGGTTGAACTACAGACAACACGAGCCGTGTACCTCCTTCCTGATGGAATGACTGGAACTTATCGGCTGTCGGACCCCGCTGATGCATGGTTGTTTACATCTCTGGGCGGGTTTTGTGACGTCGCTGAATAGTCAAAGGAACTGTGTCTGTGATAGAAAATCCACAGTCAACGTCTGTCTTCAGGAGTTCTGGGAACCAAGGTGATGCAATTCTTTTTTTTCGATGCGTGTAATTTCCTGACTGTACAAAGCGCTTAATGGTTCCATCTCAAATGAAGATATACCTCTTTAATCAGTTAATCAAATTATAGTGACAAATATAATCTAAAACTGGTGCAGAATAATTGCCATTTCCATATGTAATTGTTAATTGTTGTTATTTAAACGTGCACACACAAGTACAGTACCGTTGAAAGCATACACTTCGTGCGTCACACATTAACGATGTATGTAATGAAGTCGAGTAATTCAGGTAATTCTAGTTTTTTCCCAACGCTTGTACCCTTTTTGGCTGCCGGAGTGGCCGAGCGGCTCTAGGCGCTACAGTCTGGGACCCCGCGATTGCTACGGTCCCAGGTTCGAATCCTGCCTCGGGCATGGATGTTGTGATGTCCTTAGGTTAGTTAGGTTTAAGTAGTTCTAAGTTCTAGGGGACTGATGACCTCAGCAGTTGAGTCCCATAGTGCTCAGAGCCATTTGAATCATCAGTTGGGCCAGTACGGACCGTGGTCTCCCTCCCTTCAACGCGAGATGGCTGCACAGTGGTCGAGACGGGCTGTGAAGGCGGACTCCTCGAGTGTATTCCATCGTGAGGCGCCATCAGTCACGGTTCGTGGCCGTGGCACAGGTGCGGCATTCATTTGAGCCGAGCCACGGACAACCCTCCCTATTTACATATCGCGGTGAGTGGGATACGGCGGGCCGGGTCGTGCGCCGCCATTAGTTTTAGTTCACTTGCTCCGCAGCTGGCCGGACGAGTTAACAGGTTAATCCTCGGGCCGGGACCGCGCTTCGTCGGAATAAGCCTCGCCGACACTTGACATATGGTCCCGCCGCGTCACTCCGAACGAGCAGGATAAATGCGATTCGCTGCGCAGCTGTCGCAACTCGCTCCCGGGAAGGCCGCCCTCATTGTTTCGCGGCGAGAGCCTATGCCCCTCTGACGTCAGACGCGCACCGAGCGCATCTCTTAAAGCGTTACCAGATGCGCGTCCGGAGAAACCTATTCGTCACTCCTGCCCGCCCTCTTTCAACATCCGCGTGCCAATTCGTTCCAGTGAACCGACTCTCGAAAGGAAAAGCTGAGGCTATCATTTAATCTCGTCTATTACGAGCGGGCGACCGTCACCGATTCTTTGCAGACTGCCCGCTAAGGCGTGCATTACAATGCCGCGCATTAAGCTAATCACTGCTTCGCATTGCGACGAAAAAGAAAAATGAGCAGCCACCAGCAACCACCCACTCGTCCTCTAACACACACACACACACACACACACCCCCGCTCCCCCCCCCCCCCCCCCACACACACACAAATGCACACAATGGCGGTCGAGACTACTTACTGTGACGAGTTGTTTCTACTTGCACAGACTACAGAGCGTAACTATATCACAAATGCCAAGTGTTTCACTATCGACAACGTCATTATCCTGGCAAGACAATAAATGTTATATAAAATGCACACACACACACTACAGGGTGTTACAAAAAGGTACGGCCAAACTTTCAGGAAACATTCCTCACACACAAAGAAAGAAAATATGTTACGTGGACATGTACCCGGAAACACTTACTTTCCAAGTTAGATTGGTTGGTTGGTTTGGGGAAGGAGACCAGACAGCGTGGTCATCGGTCTCATCGGATTAGGGAAGGATTGGGAAGGAAGTCGGCCGTGCCCTTTCAGAGGAACCATCCCGGCATTTGCCTGGAGTGATTTAGGGAAATCACGGAAAACCTAAATCAGGATGGCCGGACGCGGGATTGAACCGTCGTCCTCCCGAATGCGAGTTCAGTGTCTAACCACTGCGCCACCCCGCTCGGTTTTCCAAGTTAGAGCTCATTTTATTACTTCTCTTCAAATCACATTAATCATGGAATAGAAACACACAGCAACAGAACGTACCAGCCTGACTTCAAACACTTTGTTACAGGAAATGTTCAAAATGTACTCCGTTAGCGAGGATACATGCATCCACCCTCCGTCGCATGGAATCCCTGATGCGCTGATGCAGCCCTGGAGAATGGCGTATTGTATCACAGCCGTCCGCAATACGAGCACGAAGAGTCTCTACATTTGGTACCGGGGTTGCGTAGACAAGAGCTTTCAAATGCCTCCATAAATGAAAGTCAAGAGGGTTGAGGTCAGGAGAGCGTGGAGGCCATGGAATTGGTCCACCTCTACCAATCCATCGGTCACCGAATCTGTTGTCGAGAAGCGTACGAACACTTGGACTGAAATGTGCAGGAGCTCCATCGTGCATGAACCACACGTTGTGTCGTACTTGTAAAATACACATGTTCTAGCAGCACACGTAGAGTATCCCGTATGAAATAATGGCGGTGAATCGAGGAAGTACAGTACATACTGACGAAACTAAAATGAGCTCCAACATGGAAATTAAGCGTTTCCGGACACATGTCCACATAACATCTTTTCTTTATTTGTGTGTGAGGAATGTTTCCTGAAAGTTTGGCCGTACGTTTTTGTAACACCCTGTATATACAGGGTGAGTCACCTAACGTTACCGCTGGATATATTTCGTAAACCACATCAAATACTGACGAACCGATTCCACAGACCGAACGCCAGGAGAGCGGCTAGTAATTGTTTAATACAAACCATACAAAAATGCACGGAAGTATGTTTTTTAACACAAACCTACGTTTTTTTAGATGGAACCACGTTAGTTTTGTTAGCACATCTGAACATATAAACAAATACGTAATCAGTGCCGTTTGTTGCATTGTAAAATGTTAATTACATCCGGAGATATTGTAACCTAAAGTTGACGCTTGAAACCTCCGACGTTCAGTTGCGTGTTGTAACAAACAGGGGCCACGGTCGGCGAGCAGCATCTGCAGGGACATGTTTACGATGACGACAGTGTTTACGAGTGTGGCTGTAGTGCACTGTTGTGGTTTGGTCTAGCTGTCGCAGTGTCTGCATGTAGCGCTTGCTGCTATTGTTATTCTGCATTCGTCTCCGCATGCAGACCAACTGTAGTACACCGTGTTACCGGACGTCTGTGATAGTGTAGTGTTGTAGGAACTGTGACCATGGTGTATTCGAACTCTGAAAAGGCGGAGATGATACTCATCTACGGCGAGTGTCGACGAAATGCAGCTGAAGCCTGCAGGGTGTATGCAGAACGGTACCCGGACAGAGAGCATCCAACGTGCCGCACATTGCAAAACATCTACCGCCAACTGTATGCAATAGGAATGGTCGTAGCACGCAAACGGGTCCGTAACAGGCCCGTCACAGGAGAAGCGGGTGCAGTTGGTGTGTTAGCTGCTGTTGCCATGAACCCACACATGAGAACACGGGACATTGCGAGAGGTGGACTGAGTCAAAGTAGTGTCATGCGCATACTGCATCGTCACCGCTTTCACCCGTTTCATGTGTCGCTACATCAGCAATTACAAGGTGATGACTTTAATCATCGAGTGCAATTCTGTCAATGGGCATTAACAGAGAATGCGCTGCAGTTCTACCTGTTTACCGATGAAGCGGGTTGCACAAACCACGGGGCAGTGAATCTACGCAACATGCAGTACTGGTCCGTGGACAATCCTCGCTGGCTCAGACTGGTAGAGCGACAGCGACTGTGGACTGTAAATGTATGGTGCGGAATCATTGGCGACCACCTCATTGGTCCTCACTTCATTGCAGAGGCCCAAACAGCTGCAACATACATCGCCTTTCTACAGAATGATCTGCCAACGTTGCTCGAAAATGTCCCACTGGAAACGCGTCGACGTGTGTGGTATCAGCATGATGGTGCACCTGCACATTCCGCAGTTAACGCTAGGCTGACTCTTGACAGGATGTTCGACGGGCGTTTCATAGGACGTGGAGGACGCATAAATTGGCCAGCCCGTTCTCCTGATCTTACACCTCTGGACTTCTTTCTGTGGGGTACGTTAAAGGAGAATGTGTACCGTGATGTGCCTACAACCATAGAGGATACGAAACAACGTATTGTGGCAGCCTGCGGCGACATTGCACCAGATGTACTGCGGCGTGTACGACATTCATTACGCCAGAGATTGCAATTGTGTGCAGCAAATGATGGCCACCACATTGAACATCTGTTGGCCTGACGTGTCGGGACACACTCTATTCCACTCCGTAATTGAAAACGGAAACCACGTGTGTACGTGTACCTCACCCCTCATGGTAATGTACATTTGCGTCAGCGAAAAAGACCAATAAAAAGGTATTAGCATGTGGACGTAATGTGCTGTTCCAGTCTCTTCTGTACCTAAGGTCCATCACCGTTCGCTTTGGATCCCTACGTAATTCGGTGCTCTCCGATACACACGATCGAACAGCGGAGGAGTGGTACTCAAGCGTCAACTTTAGGTTACAATATCTCCGGATGTAATTAACATTTTACAATGCAACAAACGGCACTGATTACGTATCTGTTTATATGTTCAGATGTGCTAACAAAACTAACGGGGTTCCATTTAAAAAAACGTAGGTTTGTGTTAAAAAACATACTTCCGTGCATTTTTTTATGGTTTGTATTAACCAGTTACACTAGCCCCTCTCCTCACGTTCGGTCTGTGGAATCGATTGGTCAGTATTTGATGTGGTTTACGAAATATATCCAGCGGTAATGTTAGGTGACTCACCCTGTATATATTGGCGGATGAAGGCTACTATTCCGAAGAGTTCTCTGTTGGATATTGTTCGCAGAATCAGAGACTCCGCTACACCACACTGTGAAGACGGCTGCAATTGTGGGGAAAGTATGTGGAACTAGGATGCACGTCTGAAGGACCAAAATGATGAGAGTCAGCCTACCTAAAAATATTATTCGAAGGAAGGATCTTGGAACAAGTAAAATCATTTATTCCTCTAGGGAATTTGGGGCCAGAAATTATAAGCTACATGAGAGGTCGCCAAACGTTTTTTGTTAAGGAGCTTATATTGACATTTAGGACGATACTTCGGGCTGGATAGGAAGCGGGGAGGGAAAGTGGCCACTCAAAGAGAAATTCAGTTGTCATCAAAACATCGTTGTTTTCTAGCAGCTGCTTGGCAACGTGTAGTGAAGAGAACCAGCTGTCTATTGTTATACTGATGTTTCTGCCGTTTATAGGACATACGACTCTCATTAGCACACAACTCCTTTCATTACTCAAGCGATATGGCCCTTCTCGTTGTTGGCCGGTGTATGTTTCTAAATTGAATGTTTATTGGTAGTGAGCATCCACAAGGACAAATATCTTTACTCCATATTTTGTGGTCTTGCTGTAAATACACTGCCTAAATGGAGAGCGACCCCTGAATATCAAAAGTTGCTCCTCCAATGTCGTTTCAACACTTGGAACAAAATACTGTTGAAAGTATGTAAGGAACAGAACAAACATTTCGTGTATTGGGGCCACTGTCATCTTTCACGTGAAGTTGGCGATTACCAGTATCACCAGATCGCAAAGTTCTGATGAGAAATTTGTGTCTTTGCTCAGGCATGTTCAAATAAATTGCTTCAGCTTCTAACAACCCTACCACAACAAAGGTCAAAATTTAATAATGATTGTGGTGTTGCTCACGCTACTAAATACGGCATTTTCGGGCAACAACATAGTTATTATGTGGCAGGTGTCATTAGAGCACAGTTATTAAAGTCATTTCATGTAATAATGAATAAACTAGGCACTCATCTTTTCGTGTTTCCCACGCTGGTCTCGTTGTCATCTCATGGCTCAATCGTCAAAAATCTAGGTGGTGATGATTCCAAGCTCGGATGCAAAAAGGCCTAGGTTTTATTCTGCTATATTCAAAAGTTTTGTAGATGCGCTTCACAAACCATTCTTGAAGATTAAACCTTTCAAAGTTAGCACAATAGTGATGTAAAAAAAAAAAAAAAAATCAGCACTCCGAATTTAATTTACACTTCCTTTTTATTGCTTTTGTTGCAATATCACGTAACACACAAAACATCACTTCACAATACAAAACATACTTGAAAACATCTTCCTCGCAGTCACTGTTCAAGTTCATTTTTTATAAGCTGACTACAATATGCGTCTTTCCAACATGACTTCCAACACATGACTTTTTCGAGGTCTGACTCTCTAACAACTGCTTACGCGCCCAAAATTCAGAGTTACAAGTACGTCAAAGATCATAGTGACAAAAGAAAGAATACACATAAGAATAATATCATTGCAATATAAACATATCGATGTATCATAAATGAAATCAAATCTGAATGTTGTCTCAGAAATATGTTAAGTAGTTAACAGAAAAACAGTAGAATATTACTGGTATTGAAAGGTTCAGGTGAGGTGCCGTAAAGGTTACGTAATTCAAGTATCATTACAAGCTCCAGTATGTTTTATGTGTTCAAATATTTGTCTAGTGCTCGATCGGCTTATTTTCAACACTGCAGTCATCAATAGAATCTCAATCAATCCCTTTATTTCAGTTGGATCTGTATATTTAGCATCCCTCTCTCTAGAACAGTTATTCTTGATATGGTCTATTCTTATGTTGGTGCATCTGGTAACAGATCAATGACATTATTGTCCAAAAAAAAAAGGACATACGCAATCTTCCATTGCAGTTTTCTGTCGTGCGGTTCCTTTAGAACCAGGAGCCACATATACAGTGTTATTAGCTGTAATTCTTCATATAATCAGAGGAGGAGTCTTTGACCAGATCGTGTCATCTACACCAGAGTAAAAATCAACCCATCTGCTTCTCTGGGGTGGTTCAGCACACGGAAATTCAGGATTATTTTCAGCTTCCTCTCTTGGGACTTTTCCCTCTTTCACAGATTAGGAATGCTGTTTCAGAATATTAACTTCATCGTTAGAACCTGAGTCAGAAATATCTTTCTGATCCTCTGTCTCCTTCAGCCAAACCAGAATTCAAGTTTCTTGCCTCTGATGTATAATTTTGTTAAAATTAAATGAAATTGCACGATTACTTAAAATGTTTATACATTGTAAAACAATAATTATTTAATATACTGAACTTAATGAAACATGTCCAACAAACAAAATGAAAAAAGTGACTAAGCAAAAAACTGTGTTTCAAAAATACTTTCATAATACGTCGCTCCTGTGACACAGTCACACGTGACCTGCTGTCCCACAACACTGAGAGAGTCTCCCAACAACCCAGGTTAAAGTACACAGAGGCTCGAAGCATTGTCGCTACTCGATTTTAAGTTTTTTTTTTTTTTTTTTTTTTTTAATTTCCACAAGTCAATTACATATATAATGCTTGCGACCACTGCAGGGTTAACTGTTAGTTTCAGTCCATTAAAAAAGCAAGCGAACACTGTTCCTCTACAATGAAACTGTCAAGCGTCGGCTGCTGGCAACCGGGAGAGTTCGCTACACCACCGTGGAGTACCGAGACTGCAGTTGCGGCGCGAGACCTGAAGCAACCAACACAGCTGGGAACTGCGCTGTCTGCGGTATCGTTGACGCTTCTACTGTACAACGTGGAAGGTCCAGGGAGAGCGTGTGAATTACATATAAATGCTTTATTTTTTTGGAAGAAAGTGTATAAATCACCAATGTCTATTTAGCGTGTCAGCAGCACAAAGGAAAACCGGCTATCGTCGGATATTGCGAAGGCGTTGTTTCCGACATGCCATGACCAAGACTTATGGCTCAAAACAAATATTGAAAGCACTTTCATTTACTGCCGCGAAAAGTAACAGTTGAATCCTAAATAAAGTTGTTGGAACGTAAACATTTGAACGACGACAAAACTGGATGAACAGTTCGTGCGGAGCAGATTAGTTACAACAGCTCCAAAACAAGGTTCGAGTGTTTTTTTTTTTTTTTTTTTAGTATGATCATAAGATTAATATCCAGTAATTATGGCTCCGATACCGCGAAAGAGAAAAAAAAAGGCAAAGCTCACAAAGCTCAACTAAATTAATTTAGAGGTGCGTGTTAGGGTAAATGCCGCTTAATCACTACGTTTGGGTTCAAAAGACTTTGGCATGTGACGGGCAGTTCATATTTTTGTACCCTTTATTTACTTGTTACAAAGTGTTTTTTTTTTCAGCGATACTCCTATAGGTATTTAAGGCTGCTGTTTAAGAATTTGTCATCATATGCTGACGTTTACCATCATTTATTTATTGGACAGTTTTTAGGCCGGTCGTTGTGGCCGAGCGGTTCTAGGCGCTTCATTCTGGAACCGCGCTACCGCTACGGTCGCAGGTTCGAATCCTGCCTCGGGCATGGATGTGTGTGATGTCCCTAGGTTAGTTAGGTTTAAGTAGATCTAAGTTCTAGGGGACTGATGACCTCAGCTGTTAAGTCCCATAGTGCTCAGAGCCATATGAACTGACTTGGCAACACTACCACTACCAACCTTTGCCATTTTGGAAGATGCACCCATCTCCAGCGCTTCATTTGTCATCCGTATCAGGATACCGTAGATAATTCCCAGATTTGCTCTAGATTTTATCAATGATATCCCTCTTATTCTCACACTTATCCATTCATGCAAAACTTCCATTTCGTTTAATTCGTCGTTTTGGAGCGATATTGAAATTTAAGATTGTGCTTCCCTCAAAACCCGCCGCAGCGGGCGGTTGCACAGTTCGACCTCCTAGACGCGGCCCAGTGTACACCACCGCGTCACCCACTTCAGAAAAAGTGCAAAAACTAATTGAGCCGTCGGCCGATGAATGGTGTGCATTGTAAGGCTGCGTTCCCAATGGCACCGACAACTGTCGTCATATACCGCCGCCAGAGGTTGTCCGATTACATCGGCCGACAGTATGGTCACAGTGCGTCCGATGTCCTTCCTTAGTTTTTGGCAAAGCCAAGGAGGTTACATTAGAATCTACTCTATGTACAAAGTAGGCTAGATTTTAATTTCTTAGGGTCGGGTGCATACCACGACGCTTCTGTGTTTGGATACGAGTGCTGCATAGCGGGTTCTGCTATTAAAGAGACGCCGAATGCATGTGAATGAGTTTTCCTTTCTCGTAAAGAACGTGGAGAGTACTACATACTCTGTCCTCAGTTATCGTAATACGTTTTAGGAATATATGAGACGATGGGAGAAACGTTCTGTTATACAGGGTGTTACAAAAGGGTACGGCCAAACTTTCAGGAAACATTCCTCACACACAAATAAAGAAAAGATGTTATGTGGACATGTGTCCGGAAACGCTTAATTTCCATGTTAGAGCTCATTTTAGTTTCTTCCACCTACGCTCAATGGAGCACGTTATCATGATTTCATACGGGATAGATGTTTTGCAATGTGCGGCACGTTGGATGCTCTCTGTTCGGGTACCGTTCTGCATACACCCTGCAGGCTTCAGCTGCATTTCGTCGACACTCGCCATAGATGAGTATCATCTCCGCCTTTTCAGAGTTCGAATACACCATGGTCACAGTTCCTACAACACTACACTATCACAGACGTTCGGTAACACGGTGTACTACAGTTGGTCTGCATGCGGAGACGAATGCAGAATAACAATAGCAGCAAGCGCTACATGCAGACACTGCGACAGCTAGGCCAAACCACAACAGTGCACTACAGCCACACTCGTAAACACGGTCGTCATCGTAAACATGTCCCTGCAGATGCTGCTCGCCGACCGTAGACCCTGTTTGTTACAACACGCAACTGAACGTCGGAGGTTTCAAGCGTCAACTTTAGGTTACAATATCTCCGGATGTAATTAACATTTTACAATGCAACAAACGGCACTGATTACGTATTTGTTTATATGTTCAGATGTGCTAACAAAACTAACGTGGTTCCATCTAAAAAAACGTAGGTTTGTATTAAAAAACATACTTCCGTGCATTTTTGTATGGTTTGTATTAAACAGTTACTAGCCGCTCTCCTGGCGTTCGGTCTGTGGAATCGGTTCGTCAGTATTTGATGTGGTTTACGAAATATATCCAGCGGTAACGTTAGGTGACTCACCCTGTATATACAGGGTGTTACAAAAACGTACGGCGAAACTTTCAGGAAACATTTCTCACACACAAATAAAGAAAAGATGTTATGTGGACATGTGTCCGGAAACGCTTAATTTCCATGTTGGAGCTCATTTTAGTTTCGTCAGTATGTACTGTACTTCCTCGATTCACCGCCATTATTTCATACGGGATACTCTACGTGTGCTGCTAGAACATGTGTATTTTACAAGTACGACACAACGTGTGGTTCATGCACGATGGAGCTCCTGCACATTTCAGTCCAAGTGTTCGTACGCTTCTCGACAACAGATTCGGTGACCGATGGATTGGTAGAGGCGGACCAATTCCATGGCCTCCACGCTCTCCTGACCTCAACCCTCTTGACTTTCATTTATGGGGGCATTTGAAAGCTCTTGTCTACGCAACCCCGGTACCGAATGTAGAGACTCTTCGTGCTCGTATTGTGGACGGCTGTGATACAATACGCCATTCTCTAGGGCTGCATCAGCGCATCAGGGATTAGATGCGACGGAGGGTGGATGCATGTATCCTCGCTAACGGAGGACATTTTGAACATATTCTGTAACAAAGTGTTTGAAGTCACGCTGGTACGTTCTGTTGGTGTGTGTTTCCATTCCATGATTAATGTGATTTGAAGAGAAGTGATAAAATGAGCTCTAACTTGGAAAGTAAGTGTTTCCGGGTACATGTCCACGTAACATATTTTCTTTCTTTGTGTGTGAGGAATGTGTCCTGAAAGTTTGGCCGTACCTTTTTGTAACACCCTGTATACTCGAGATAATTAGTGGTGACCTTGGAAAGTAAGTTATAAACACTTTGTTCCACTGTATTTATTTAAAGTTGTGCTGATGTACGTCAATTAACCTTCAGTGACTTTCATTTATCGTACGAGTAAAAGATAAGCCTAAAGTGTAGCATACGGTACTCTGAAAACCTAAAGCACTTAAAAGTGGACATACTTACAGTACACCACATTTGCAAAACACTTCATACTAACAGAATCACTTCATAAAACGCCAGGAAGCAGTAATAATAATTTGTAGACAACTAGTGGGAACGTACCACAGAAAAAGATCCAGTACAGTAGCTATAAGCATATGAGATACTCCACACTTTTCACTTCAAAAAATTAATTTTTGAGATTATAATCTATGCTTAAAATTTCCAATCAAGATATTGCCTATTTGAGCTTTCGAAAAACCTGCTGTTTCAGTCCATTGATTTCGAACTATATACCGATTATGATATTTTCATCCTCAGGATGCCACAAACTCACTCTTTCTTCGACTAAACATGCCAGTTTCTCACATCCCATATTTCGTGTGCGAGAACATCGGTCGCTTTGAGCGAAGAAAACAAACTCATTTGAGTTTCGCCGATTGTCGTACGGAGCCTTTACGTTCGGGAGATAAGATAGGCTATAGTGTGACCGTGCACATAGTGGCGTATTGATTTGAACAGATCTGCCGCCCCCGACTGATGTCGGCTGTCAGCGGAATCGACCGATATCGGAACGACTGTGAGCGCAGCCTACGCCGAAGTAGGCCAGCAGCGCTTTCGCCGCCGCCGCCGCCGCCGCCTCCGCGAACCACTCTGGTGCTCCGGCGACCGGCGTCTGCCCCGGCGTTTGTTGACGCAGTCGCCGCCGCGTTGCAGAAGCTGTCGCTGGTGCGCGGCTGGCGGTTCCCGGAGTTTACGCGAGCCGCGGCAGTAAACGTCATCGCGCGACTGCTGTTTCCCCTGAACTGCCGGCCAAACACTTAATTCGGACCTATATTGCGCCGATGACACGCGACGGAGTGCGATGTAAGCAAACAGACGTAAATCCTGTATTTTACTGTAGAGCGCGCTCCGCGAGGCGCCCCGCTTGTTTTCGTAAGGCTGCCGAGTTTATTTGGACGGGACAGCGGCCTGTATCGGTTCTCACTATCCCTCTCCCTCTCGCTTTAATCCCATCGTCTCCTCTCTAGTCCCTTCCTTCATATTCCTCTTTCTTGTCTCTCTCCTTCCTGACTATTCTCCACAGCCCTCCCTTTTCACCAGCCCCTTCCTTGCTCAGATCTAGTTGTTACCAACAAAGCGAAAGAGCTTTTTGTACAATTCAAAAATGTTTGTAGATAGAACTTGTAACATATCGCTTTTACTTTAAAACGTTCAGTATTCCCCACTAATGTACTGTTGTCGTCTTTAGTAAACTGCTGTATGGTATCAAAGAAATCCATTCCACAGTACCTGTCCCGAATTCAGTGTCATGACAAGGTCAATAAGTGCACACGGAAACCCAACTAAAATCAACATGGCCACCTCTTAAATCCTGCTTTCCTTTTTTGAGACACTAACTGAATATACATATGAAAGTCCGCATATGTTCAGGAATATACCACAAATACTTTAGACAAATTTTATGTAGGAATAAAAATTAACTGCACGGCATCGTACGCAGTGGATATATCACACCCCGGCAAGAGAAGGGACACAAGTCGAAAAATAGCAGTTTTTAGTTTGTCACTGAAAAATACATATGAAATGCCCCAACGAGCACGAAAAATATGATGAAATTTGCTACTAAAACTACTTGAAATTTAACTAAAAATTCTGAGCGCGTTTGAGTTGCCAAAAAACTTTTCTCTTGCTTTGACGATTGGACTCGCATTCAGGAGGAGTGTAGTTCAGATCCCCTTCCAGCCTCCCATATTTTAGATTTCAGTGGTTCCCCAGAACTCCTTGAGGCAAATGACACAGCGTTTCCTTTGTCACGTATATCGCCCATATCCTTTCCAACCTTTCTCAATCCGAGGTTATGCTCGGTCTCTAGTACCTAGTCGGTGACGCGAAGTTAACTCCCCAATCAGCCCCCTGTGTAACTTCGAGCGTGGTACAAAGGCAATAAACATTGCAGGCACTGTTGCATCAAAATGCGGCAGCGGCAGAGTCAGCTATTTGCAGAGAAATGGTACCTCGTTATCCGGACTGAGAGAGATCACAGGTCATTTGGATTATCGAAAATCTGCATAATTCAGAAAAGTTCAGAATGTCATTTGTTAAACGCCGTAAACATGGACGTTATCTCAATTTTCAAGTAAAAACATAAATTGTAGATTATTGTCACATAAATTTTGAGCAGATGGCGAAGAAGACACCGTGAATTTTACACACTTCACCAGCATTAGTTGGTCAAAGTTCTTTTCCCCTGCCGTCCAATTAATCCCATAACATGTCTAGCTGGGTTGTTACTTCCGTATGTGTGTACGTTACTAAACACCTCATGTCTGACAGTTTTTAGGGGTAACAAAAGACTTTCATTATTTCATATAATCACTGAGCGAATTTAAAGGTTTAAAATGTTGTCATAATCCACGAGTACTAATTAGGACGTATAATTTTACTTTAAAGGTTTAACACAGTAAATCGACTATTATAGTTAGAAACAGTGTATATGTAGGCGATGTAGGTCACGAAACATAAATTACCCGCTCTATAGTTATCCAGTATTTGAGAATGAGTACACTTAGCGAATTCCTGAATAACTTCACACACAGTTTCAAATCTTTTAGAAACTTTTAGTTGCTGACGCTTCTCCAGAAAATAGTTAAAGAATAAAAGATTATCACTTATTACATTTTCGTTGCTCCTTCAGTACAACTGCAGCATCAGGCTTGGCAATTTAGGTAATCACTTCTTTACTACTAACTCTATTGGCAACACATTTTATAGACAGTATTCACACATACCACTGAATGTATATGCACAGTTATATCTAGACACCGAGATGCGTGAAGAGGTAACTTTTCGTGAAGCGGAGCGCCAGCTACTCAAACTATACTCATCCATCATTGTTAAGGAGAGCATTTAGTGACTTCCACCGAACTTTAAACATAAATAAATGTAGTGTGAGGAGGGTTATGCGAGAGGCGTTCAATGGATTCTAAAGTAACGTTTTATGTACTGACTTGTCAGAAAATCATAAGAAATTTTGGTCTTATGTCAAAGCGGTAGGTGGATCAAAACAAAATGTCCAGACACTCTGTGTCCAAAATGGTACTCAAACAGAGGATGACAGACTAAAGGCCGAAATACTAGATGTCTTTTTCGAAAGTTGTTTTACAGAGGAAGACTGCACTGTAGTTCCTTCTCTAGATTGTCGCACAGATCACAAAATGGTAGATATCGAAATAGATGACAGAGGGATAGAAAAACAATTAAAATCGCTCAAAAGAGGAAAAGCCGCTGGACCTTATGGGATACCCCCCCCCCCCCCCCCCCCCTCTTGCAGCGGTGTACCGTAGGTCTCTAGAAGAGCTTAGCGTTCCAAAGGATTGCAAAAGGGCACAGGTCATCCCCGTTTTCAAGAAGGGACGTCGAACAGATGTGCAGAACTATAGACCTATATCTCTAACGTCGATCAGTTGTAGAATTTTGGAGCACGTATTATGTTCGAGTATACTGACTTTTCTGAAGACTAGAAATCTACTCTGTAGGAATCAGCATGGGTTTCGATAAAGACGATCGTGTGAAACCCAGCTCGCACTATTCGTCCACGAGACTCAGAGGGCCATAGACACGGGTTCCCAGGTAGATGCCGTGTTTCTTGACTTCCGCAAGGCGTTCAATAGAGTTCCCCACAGTCGTTTAATGAACAAAGTAAGAGCGTATGGACTATCAGACCAATTGTGTGATTGCATTGAAGAGTTCCTAGATAACAGAACGCAGCATGTCATTCTCAATGGAGAGAAGTCTTCCGAAGTAAGAGTGATTTCAGGTGTGCCGCAGGGGAGTGTCGTAGGACCGTTGCTATTCAAAATATACATAAATGACCTTGTGGATAACATAGGAAGTTTACTGAGGCTTTTTGTGGATGATGCTGTAGTATATCGAGAGGTTGTAACAATGGGAAATTGTACTGAAATGCAGGAGGGTCTGCAACGAATTGATGCATAGTGCAGGGAATGGCAATTGAATCTCAATGTAGACAAGTGTAATGTGCTGCGAATACATAGAAAGAAAGATCCTTTATCATTTAGCTACAATATAGCAGGTCAGCAACTAGAAGCAGTTAATTCCATAAATTTTCTTCGAGTAGGCATTAGGAGTGATTTAAAATGGAATGACCATATAAGATTAATCATCGGTAAAGCAGATGACAAACTGAGATTCATTGGGAGAATCCTAAGGAAATGCAGTCCGAAAACAAAAGAAGTA
Organism: Schistocerca cancellata; assembly: GCF_023864275.1. NCBI lineage: Eukaryota > Metazoa > Arthropoda > Insecta > Orthoptera > Acrididae > Schistocerca > Schistocerca cancellata. The sequence goes on from NC_064627.1 coordinate 221,492,942, forward strand.
AGTTACAGTAGACTTGTTCGCCCACTGCTTGAATACTGCTCACCGGTGTTGGATCCGTATCAGATAAGTTTGATAGATGGCTCTGAGCACTATGGGACTTAACATCTATGGTCACCAGTCCCCTAGAACTTAGAACTACTTAAACCTAACTAACATAAGGACATCACACAACACCCAGTCATCATGAGGCAGAGAAAATCCCTGACCCTGCCAGGAATGGAACCGGGAACCCGGGCGCGGGAAGCGAGAACGCTACCGCACGACCACGAGCTGCGGACGAGTTTGATAGAAGAGATAGAGAAGATCCAACGGAGAGCAGTGCGCTTCGTTACAGGATCATTTAGTAATCGCGAAAGCGTTACAGAGATGATAGACAAACTCGAGTGGAAGACTCTGCTGGAGAGACGCTCAGTAGCTCGGTACCGGCTTTTGTTGAAGTTTCGATAACATACTTTCACCGAGGAGCCAAGCAGTATATTGCTCCCTCCTAGGTATATCTCTCGAAGAGGCCATGAGGATAAAATCGGAAAGATTAGAGCCCACACAGAGGCATACCGACAATCATTCTTTCCACGAACAATACGAGACTGGAATAGAAGAGAGAACTGATAGAGGTACTCAAAGTACCCTCCATCACACACCGTCAGCTTGCGGAGTATGGATGTAGATGTAGATGTAGAATATAATTTTGGTAGTGATTTTTTGATTAGTTTATCGGTGAATAATCCGCAACTAATAAAACCAACGTAATTAGGCTTTTGCGTTTTCAACTATAAACGCTTCACGTGTTTAACTGAAATATTTAACACATTAAATCATTTGTAAAGTAATCAGACGTTTGAAACTATTTTATACGTATGTATTTGATTCCTTAAAGAATTAGGGCTCGGAATTTCCTGATGCATTCAAATTGAGTCTCAATTTCGTCAGCTAATCCGATACTACTACGGTCATTGTCTGCAAACGACCAAACGGCAGTAACTTCGGCATCAGAAATCGTACATCGTCATTTCACAGCCAGTCAAATTATGAAAATCAGCTGCCACTTCGATCGTCAGAAATGAATTTAAAACAAAAAAAATTTGTAGATTAAAACGACCCAATAATCTAGCACTTCGCCTAAAGTTTGGATATAACAAAGTCTTAAAATAATTTCTATTTGAAAAATAAATCAAATGGGTATCAATAGTAGATGCGAAGGTACAGTTGAAAACATTAAGATTATTGAGATACGAGATGATGTATTATATTTGACCGAATTAAAAGAAGGAAGTGGGTAGTACAGATCGATATTAAAAATCATGCCTTCCATAGACAAACACACAAAAAGTTCTCTATATTCATCCATTAAAAAGCTCTTTATTTCAATATACACAGAGTTCTTTCGAACAGATATTTCCACTACATTATCTCCAGCCAGCGCCAGAGAACTAGGCGCAAAGCGAGTTGAATTTCCTTGCGTCAGTCTTTAGAACAATGGGCATACAATTTTCATTACAGCTAAAATATATAGCCTTCGCAAGTGACTGCACGTGAACCTGTCGGTGACGATTGCTCAGTCGTATATGGACGTCGTTAATCTCTGCGCCCCCGTTCGAACTGTGCAACGGCAGCAGAGCCTCCGCCAGATTTCAGCAACTGCCTTCTCTGTTTCATCCTCGTCAACAACCAAACCACGACACTACGCTGTGCAGTATTTGGCGGTCGGTACTTCGAACCAATGTTATTTTTTTTTCCTGTTTCCGTTCGCGTACAGAGTGAGAGAAGGGCTGTCTACTATATATGTATTAGTACGCATCCTACATCTACATCTACTTGATTACTCTGCAATCCGCAAATAAGTGCCTGGCGGAGGGTTCACCGAACCATCTTTAAGCTACTTCTCTACCGTTCCACTCTCGAACAGCGCGCGAGAAAAACTAACGCATTACATGCGAGTTTTGATTTCTCTTATTTTATCATGATGATCATTTCTCCCTACGTAGGTGGGCGCCATCAAAATATTTTCACACTCTGAGGAGAAAGTCGGTGACTGAGATATCATGAGAAGGTCCTGCCGCAGAGCAGAACGCTTTTGTTTTTATGACTGCCACTCCAATTCGTGTATCATACCCATGGCATTTTAATATCTTTTTTGTGTGGGATCTAAAATTTAAAAACCTCTCTCACACCGGCCTGATTTAGCTTCACTGATCAGGATAGTAAAAACATGCGTATATTAAGGGAATTTTCATTGACAAAGCAGGCTTATCACATTCACACAGTTCAATACTGTTCTATCCTGATTAAATTGAGCTTAACTTAAATTCCATAAGGCAATTTCGAAGTCTCGGTGCGACGAAAATTGTCAGTCGATCTCCTGGAAACATTTGTAATAATTATTAACTTTCGGTGATCACATGGGGAAGACCGGAGATCTGCTGGTAAGACCGTGTTAGCCTATTTATTTGAAGTAACTGGATATCTTGAGCATACAAAACGGCAGGTTCGTCCAGTGTAAATCAGACGTTCCCCACTGATCCCGTGCAACACAGCTTAGTAAGCAGACACTGTCAATAATAATCAGTTAAATAATACGCGAACACACTTACTTTAATTTAGTTCATGTATTAAATTCCTTCTCATACAGAATCTCATCAAGGTGGCGACTAGCTCAACAATACATACATATACATCCTTCTTTCACGACTAATCGGCAAGAAGTCCCTATTCTTTTCATAAGAGAAAACATAGATAGCAGAGAAGCTATTCCATGGAGTAAATGGACGCTCCAAGGAATAATTGGGCTTGAAACTACTTTGCACTGATAATCGGTAAGATAAGAACAGATTTCGAGATATGTACTGAGTTATATAATTTATAAAATTTCTGAAAATATCGCGGAGAGGCCGCTGCAAGAGACATTACATCATTCTCTCCCCTATTTGGCGATAATACAAAACGATTTGTCCTTCTTTGAACTTTTTCGATATTCTCCGTCATTCCTATCTGATGTGGATCCCACGTCGCACAGCAGTACTCCAGAAGAGGCCGACAAGCGTAGTGTGAGCCGTGTCTCTGGTAAGCCTGTTACATTTTCTAGGTTTTATACCTATAAATCGAAATCTTTGGTTTGCTTTTTCCCACCACATTATCTATGTGATCGTTCCAATTTAAGGTGTTAGCAATTTTAATCCGCAAGTGTTTAGTTGAGTTTACAGCCTTTAGATTTGTTCGATTTATCGTGAAACTGAAATTCAGCGGATTATATTAAGTACTCGTGTGGAAGATTTCAGACTCTTCATGATTTAGAGTCAATTGCTACTTTTTGCAACATACGGATATCTTGCCTGAATCATTTTACAATTCGTTTTGATCTTCTGATGACATTAAATGACGGTAAATGACAGCACCATCTGCAAAAAATCTAAGACGACTGCTCAGTTTGTCTCGTAAATCGTTTATGTGGATCAGGATCAGGCCTATAACACTTCTTTGAGGAACGCCAGATATTCTGTTTTACTGGACGAGTTTTCATAAATTATTACGAACTGTGAGCTTTCTGACAGGAATCCAGACACACAACCCAGACGATTCTCTAGAAGCACGCAATTTATTTAATGTCACTTGTGAGGAACGGCGTGAAAAGCCTTCTGGAAGTCTATAAATATGGAATCAATTTGACCTCCCCTGTCGATAACAATCATTACTGCGTGAGAATAAAGAGCTAGTTGTGTTTCAAAAGAACGATATTTTCTGATGAATCCATGTTGGCTATTTGTCAACAAATCGTTTTCTTCGAGGTGATTCATAATGTTCTAGCGCAGTATATGTTCCAAAAACCTACTGCAAATCAACATTAGTGATATGGGTCCATAATTCAGCGGGTTACTCCTATTTCCTTTCTTGGGTATTGGTGTGGCTTGTGCAACTTTCCTAAACTGTCTCATTTTAGTTCCGTGGACTTCACGGCCGATATACGAAGAAAGCAGCAAAATTATTGCTCAGATTTACTCGTTTACCGACTCTGTACCCAAAGAGGTCTCGCAAGAACAACGTCGTCTGTCTTCTAAAGATTCCCGTTTAAGGTTCCTGAAAGTCACTGTTACACTTCAGAACTATCAACATCGACCTGCTACGACTGTGGCATTGCATGTCGGACTCAGTTCGACATTTGTTGTCTTGACTACTCGGCAAAGAAGAAAGAAGCGGAGTAATACTCTACAGAATACACCTAATACACGGTTTAGATGCACAGCACTTCGGCAGAATCCGTTCAACAGATCGAAGTCCCTTGCCCTCCGTCACTGGTTCCGTATCTCAAAATCCTTTTTCGTATTCTTCCCCACCGTTCACTCCACGTAATGGGTCCGCAGTTTCGATGATTTGGGAAATTTTATTTTATTTTAACTCTGTGGTGGCTTGGCCACCCTGTCACCACAGTTGTCAGTTAGCTTAAAGAGCGAAGTTGTTCACATATTTGGCATGCTGTTGGTGAACACATTACTTTTATCAAGTTAGTATCAGTCAATGCTCACATAAATTTATAATGACTAAACCAGTTTCTATGTGGCTGCAGTCAAAACCAGCTTACTCATTCACAGTTTACATGAGCATTGAAAGGCGTCTCTTTGGCGTGAAGCACTACTATAGTCACTTGTCAGTCTCAAAGATCTGTAGTCACGCATCTCTCTGCTCGGGTGGTGCATGTCTAAATGGAAACTGCAAAATGGTTCAAATGTGACTTAACATCTGCGGTCATCAGTCCCCTAGACTTAGAACTACTTAAATCTAACTAACCTAAGGACATTACACACAACCGAGCCCGAGGCAGATTCGAACCTGCGACCGTAGCAGCAGCGCGGCTCCGGACTGAAGCGCCTAGAACCACTCGGCCACAGCGGCCAGCAGGAAACTGCAAATCTTATCTTGATGGGATCACGTGAGCTTCGACTGGAGCTGTCCAATGGGAACTCTAGGCGGCAGAATTCGTTTTGAAAGAAATCGTAACCCTCACACAAGGCTCTCTGCTTCCTTTCCTGTAGACGTGACGACTGGACGTGCCGATTTTGCTCGTGGTACAGAAACTTCGTCTTCTGAAAGTGGAGTAGCCACAATGAAGCGTCTTCGTTCTGAATTACAGTAAAGCTGTTGCTGGCTTGCATATAGGTGCTGCATTTATGTGAATGTAAATTATTTGATCTTTCAGATTATTAAGAATCAGGTTTCTGTCTGCGATACATTTTTGTCGTATTTGGCTTGCACATATATGCTGCATTTATGTGAATGTAAATTATGTGACCTTTCAGATAATGAAGGATTAGGTTTCCGCCTGCGGTACATTTTTGTCGTATTTGACGTAGGGAATGTCAGATCTGTGTTCGTACTTTCAACGTCTTTAGAACATATGGTGCTCAATATTCATTTCTAATTTATTCATCCAAGGTTTCAACTGACTTGTCTAGTGCTCTTAAACTCGCAAGTCAATTTTTCTGAATTTAAAATAATTTGCTGTCAATGTCTTATGTCTGTTGGTAAGCGGTTGTAACTTAAGCCGGCCGCTGTGGATGAGCAGGTCTAGGCGCTTCAGTCCGGAACCACGCAGCTGCTACGGTCGCAGGTTCGAATTCTGCCACGTGCATGGATGTGTGTGATGTCCTTAGGTTAGTTAGGTTTACATAGTTCTAAGTCTAGGGGACTGATGACCTCAGATATTAAGTCCCATAGTGCTTAGAGCCATTTGAACCATTTTTTGTAACGTAAATTTACATGGCCTGTGGAATCGTATTTGCAGATAAAGTATACTGTTCTGTACATGAATACTGATCATTGTATTACGCTTCACTATAGTTGAGATCTTACGAATTTATGGTTCTTCACCCAGGTCTTTGTTTAATGAATCCTTCCACATATTCCATACCCCACATGTGTTCACTCGAGAAGTACATTCTGGAAACGTACCGCATTCACATGAATGGCATTTAAAGGTAGTGAGAAGTAGCCTGCCATAAGAAGTGATTACACATACATATATCAAGTAATAATTTTAGCTATACAGCTAAGTCTGTGCGCTGTATAACTTCGAGACACGTGACGGAGGAGAAGGAACCGTCGTAATAATGTCTGTTACCACACGAACTCACGGTTTTTCAGCTTGTTAGTTGGCATAGGACACAGATAGAAAAAAAAAAAAATTGCGTTGCACAAAATGTACCAATAGCAAACAATGTACTTACACAGTTAGTAAATACGTGAGGACTGCAATGAGGATCCTACTTTTAATTTTGTCTTGGTTAACTCTGGTGAATCCCCCCTTTCTTTATTCCATTGTGCTATGCGAAATTCCTTGTCATTTCGAAATTTTTATCAGCTTAGTCAGATTGCGTTTACTTACACGTCGGTCAGATTTGTTACAAGAAAGGGTAACGTTACAGGGCATAAAACAAGGCCTTTTACGAACACCCAGGTCAAAATTAGTTAAAAGAGTGCAAGCTTTTAACTAAAAGGGACGAAGTTGTGTGTTTCGGCTGTTTGTGAATTGCGTGAATTTTGTTCTGAGTGTCATGACATCATTGTCATCATTAGTGAGCCGTACGGTCTGAGGCGGAGTTTGGAGAGCAGCGACTAATCTGTCTATAGGAGCGGCGTTGAAAACCACCTAAAAACTACTTGGAAATTTTCCTTAAGTGCATCGCAGATCCAAAAAAATAAATAAGCAGAACAAGATATAACATATGTTGCCGCCTCTTGGCCACCGATTAAATAAAGAGATGATAAAGAAAATGGTTCTACACCCGTGTAACATATCACTTGTTTGTGTAACAGCAGATGAAACACAAACAGCAAATTAAATAATTTCACTTATACTGAATCTATTTCCTTAAATATTTATTCCTCCAATAACTTTCAAACGGAACCAAGCCAAACAGCACTTTGTCTCGCAGCAGTCCAGCCTCCACATCGACACGCTGATCTGGCACGTCAGGTTGAAAGGGGTGTAATTTCACGGGATCTTTTATTTCCTTCGGGATGTACCTATGAGCTTCTTAATTTCGATCGAAAGTGCTGAGGGCAAATGATCGAAACTTTTGAGAGAATGCCACATTCCGTCCAGTTTAGTGTTGGGTACTGTCCTTGCAAGTAAAAGGATTTGCGACTGAGTTCACGACCTGATATTCCGTTCAGTAAGGTGTGTCTACTTGGCGTATTTCAAAACTCTTCTGCCCAGTAATGGTAGTGTCCGCTACTACGTCGTACTAATGATAACGCACATATGTAGGGAATTTTTTATATTGATATTTCTCCATACGTACTGCCAGAAAAGTCTCATTAACTACCCATGCTTTTTTTGTGTGGAAATAATCTCCAACCCGGTATCGTTATTTCTTCATTTTCGGTAGTTCTGTTAATACATGTAAAATGCCATCTTCCATCCAGATTTATATTGAGTACTGTTACTTGCAAGTAAAATGACGTGCGACTTAATATTTCATCTGGAATTCTGTACAGTAAGGAGTATGTGTTGTGGTCATTTAAAAGTCGTCTGCCCAGTAATGACAGTATCCACTACTACTAGTTCGTACCAATGATTACGCACTTCTGTAGGGAGTTTTTTATGTGGATATTTGACCATACGTTCCAGTTTCTACCAGGAAAGTTAAACAACGTATGATGGATTGGGAGAGGTAATCTACCACTGTCTGTGTATTTCTGCCGTTGAGGTTCGTGAGATGTCCTCGCTTTTCTACTTTTTTTTTTTAAACACAGTATAGAAGTGAAGGCATTTAAACGTATTTCTACAGAAGGTAGTATTGATCAAAACCAGAAGAAACGAGTACCTGTTGAGAAATGGGTCGTTTTATTTGTGTTATGTAATGTGTAGAATTTCGTGGTGCAGGCCGTTACAAGATATGGCACACTGAAAACCGCAGTACGAACGTTGGAAAATGCAACTCCTCGATCATGGAGATGATGTATCAGGTTCGCCTCAGTCTCAATGTAGGGGCAGGAATTTTCGGCGACAGACTAATAGGGCGATACATTTTACCAAACAAGTTAACAGGTGCTGTGTAGCACCGATTACTGGGTGCTAAATTACAAGCGCTACTGCAGAATGATAACGATTGTGGTTTACGCACGACTGGGCTCCACCCAATTTTCTACAGATCTTGCGACAAAATCTCACCGCAACCTTCCATGGCCGCAGTATTGATTGATTAGGCCCGGTAGCTTGGCCTCCCCGTTCACCGTATCTGAATTCGTTAGATTTTTGGCTATGGGGATAGTTAAAGGCACTGATGTATACCCAGCGCATCTACAATATGTAGACGTTACAGGAAAGTGTGACCACGCCAACTGACGCAGACAGGTGTATTAGAAAGAGGGCGTGATTCACCGCGAAGAAGGACTGAAGGATGTCTCAGGACGCTTGGTAACTACTCGCAGTGTTGCCTGTAGTGTCTGCTTCTACTTAAGAGGCAGATGGGAATGAGAGGACAGATTGGTCCACATCTCAGTAAGTACTGTTTTCCATAGAATTCATTTTAGGAACTTTCATGTAGTTTGACCAACTGAAAGTTATCTAGAATGAGATTTTCACTCTGCAGCCGAATGTGCGCTGATATGAAACTTCCTGTCAGAATAAAACTATGTGCCAGGAAGTTTCATATCAGCGCACACTCCGCTGCAGAGTGAAAATCACATTCTGGAAACATCCCCTAGGCTGTGGCTAAGCCATGTCTCCGCAATATCTTTTCTTTCAGAAGTGCTGGTTCTGCAAGGTTTGCAGGACAGCTTCTGTAAAGTTTGGAAGGTAGGAGACGAGATACTGGCAGAAGTAAAGTTGTGGGGACGGGGCGTGAGTCGCGCATGGGTAGCTCAGTTTGTAGAGCACTTGCCCTCGAAAGGCAAAGGTTCCGAGCTCGAGTCTCAGTCTGGCACACAGTTTTAATCTGCCAGGAAGTTTCATATCAACGCACACTCCGCTGCAGAGTGAAAATCACATTCTGGAAACATCCCCCAGTCTGTGGCTAAGCCATGTCTCCGCAGTATCCCTTCTTTCAGAAGTGCTGGTTCTGCAAGGTTCGCGGGAGAGCTTCTGTAAAATTTGGAAGGTAGGAGACAAGGTACTGGCTTGAAAGTTAGCTGTTTAGTATTGGTTGTATGTTACAACTGTATGTAACTGAATTTCTCGTTACCAATCTAAAACTGTCTAACTTCTAAACTTCCGATTACAGATTCAGATCTAGAATCGGCGTAGTAACCCTACTTTTGAAGGTGAACTTATTTACGCAGATTACTTTCTATGAATGTGATTTTAATTAATCTAAAGTGCATCTGACTGTCTGTAAGCTAAATTTCATAAAAGAACAGTTCACAAGAATAATCAGAATGACTGTTACGTAATGTGCCCTATTTACAAAAACGCATCTAAAATTTCGCTAATGGAAAACTCTACCTAAATTCTGTCGAAAATATTCATTTAGGCTCTGCAACAAATTCTTATCTTGCTATAGACAACTTGACCGTGCCATGGTTGCATTGCGAATTATAATTTGAAACAAATCACTGCACGGAATTTTGCCTTCTCATTCTTATTTCTTTTAAGCTGATGTTTTAGCAAATTAGTTTTTGATTCTCTTTTCAAATGAGCAAGTATTGTTCGCGCAAAGGGCGTGACAATACAAGTTCTACTAAACATTTTTCTTTCAACAATGGGGATACGGTTAGTAAAATATTTACAAATGACGAAAGTAAGTGCTTTGAATGTAAATTCTTTTAAGACAAAAATATAAATTCCAGTTAACATGAATAATCTGCATTCTCTTTCTCCGCATTGTCATACCTGATAATTTCTGTTTCTACAAAACATTTCCATTACAGAAATTTCTTTTCTTTACTTCCTGATACAATGTTATTTAACTAATCTAAATCGGGGAGGGCTAATTAGAAGGCTGAACACATGACTGATAGTTTTCTCTGGTTACCAGCACGTAGATGTTTTTGGATACTACGTAACCCTTGCACAGCAATAATAACTGAACTTGCCATTGCAGCTAACAAACTCAAAATCAGTCACCTTTTTCTGAAGTGCTGCCTCTATCTTGAAAATCAACTTGCATCCTCAGGTTACACATCATGGAACATCTCAAACAGAAATCTCTGTACGGCACCTCCGATATCCGAGCTGCCCATTTCGCTATGATCCAACACCGTCGCTCCACGACTCCGCAACTACTATAATAATGCAACCTCTGGAAACCAGAGACTGTATTGTTCAAGTGTTCAGCCTACAGAGATATTTGAAGTGGTGATATCCCGAATAAGCAAATAATTTTCTTCATATTTGTATTCAAAGATGCACCAAGTGTTAATATACCAAAATAACACTGTTATTTACAAGGTCTGCTCAGAAAGTATCCGTTTTCACTCTCTTTTTTTTAAATCAATCTCTGTGAGATATTGTTTGAGAGTAGTCAGTATTAAAAGTAATCCTCTTAATCTTCTACTAACGTCTCCCAACGCTGCTGCCACTGCTGGAAGCATAGCTGGAAAGCCTCTTTAGGTATGAATCCCTGCTGCTCCGTAGATTTCTGCAGAATGTCTCTCCCGTTCTGAAATTTTGCCCCTTTTCATAATCTTCTTCAGTTATGGGGAAAGCCAGAAATCATTCGGTGTTAAGTCAGGGTGACAAACCATAGCGGCATTGTGTTTGGCCAAAAAAACCCGAATTAACTGAGAACGATTAGCGGGTGTGCTATCGTGGTGAAGGTATCAACTGCACGTTGCCCAGAAATCAGACCATGTGCGTCTCACTGCTTCATAAAGGCTACGCAGAACCTACTGATAGTACTCCTTATTGTCGTAAGTACCTTCTGTGGCGTAGGGCCCACTCGTGATGCGCCACGCCATTAGAGTAAAGAAAGACGGTCAGCATGACTTTCACATTTCTGCGGACCTGTCTGGCAGTTTTGGATCTCGGAGACGAAGGGTGCTTCCGTTGTGACAGCTGGAACTTTGTTTCTTGGTCGTACCCATAAACACAGGATTAACCACCAGTGATCACTGTGTTAGCCCGCATCTCGTGGTCGTGCGGTAGCGTTCTCGCTTCCCACGCCCGGGTTCCCGGGTTCGATTCCCGGCGGGGTCAGGGATTTTCTCTGCCTCGTGATGGCTGGGTGTTGTGTGCTGTCCTTAGGTTAGTTAGGTTTAAGTAGTTCTAAGTTCTAGGGGACTTATGACCACAGCAGTTGAGTCCCATAGTGCTCAGAGCCATTTGAACCATTTGATCACTGTGTTAAGAAAGCTGGCCACCGGTTGGACTACTGGCCAGCATGTCCTGTGCGATCTCCGAACGAAGTTGCTTCTGCTCAATTGTTAGTAACTGTGGCGCAGATTTTACTGAGGTCATCCTGAGATCCAGATGTCACATTGAATGGAATGAATGGATCATATACTAATTTTAAACTAGTTTGCAAATTCTCTGATCGTTATTTATCTATCCTGCATCACCAGGGTCCTTACGTGATCAATAACTACCTCATTTGGCGGTGTAGAGGGCCTACCTGAACGTGCTTCACTGACGAGCGCCGTCTTTGAAGCGTTGAACCACTCGTTTATCTGTGTGGTACCTATTGCTTTCCGAATATTGGGGATTGTTTCAACAAGAAAATCGCTAAGCTTAAAACAAAATTTGATGCAATAACGTTGATCCAATTTTTCTGTCATTTTGCCCACAACACAAAATCCGACAACTACCACTTTCGCGTGTTCGCTTGTCAGCAGCTAGACAGTGACTGGTTGTTTCCGCATTCGTGAAAAAAATCAGGCAGGCGTACTACTTAAAACCTATGAGAGAACGCGCGCCTCGAAACCATTGGTGGTTTTAACAATAAAAAATAAGGTCGGAAATTTTTGTGAACAGTATACGTACCTACATACTGTAGGAATATGTTACACTTCTTTTAAACGTGATATGTCACTCTTCTCTAAATAATAGGTGCAATTATAGTCAAATCCTTCCACGCGATGTTTCACGTCAATGAAGGGGTCGCGGTCTGTGGAGTTACAGCAAGTAAACAATTGTTTTCTGACTGAGATCTCACAAAGTGATAAGATTTTCCAGGTTTTCCTTAAATAAATGGCCAAGAAATGGCTCCCTGGGTGATACAATTGCAAACCTTCTTTGCATAGTGGGGCAGCTCTAATACCAAATAACGCCCTGAAGATGTTTTCTTCTCTACACAAAATGATCAGAAACAGTCTGAGTAGTCTGTAAGGGGGTTGTAGGGTAGACTGTACTGAGAAATAACTATCAAGAAAAAGTTTCGATGTGTTGCACCGTTTCCAAACTAATTAAATAGAAATTAGGTAATCAGACCGTCGCGCACAAATTAAAGGGATCATCCAGACGCAAATAGTATCAGTTGTTCTCATAGCGTATACGATAGCGCCAGAGACTGTTCAGCCATTGGCTCTGGTTCCATGTCTGCCTCATGTCAAATGTTTGTTGGGTTTGGTTGTTTGTGGGAGGAGATCAAACAGCGAGGTCATCGGTCTCATCGGATTAGGGAATGATGGGAAGGAAGTCGGCCATGCCCTCTCGAAGGTACCATCCCGGCATTTGCCCGGAGCGAGATTTAGGGAAATCACGGAAAACCTAAATCAGGATGGCCGGACGCGGGATTGAACCGTCGTCCTCCCGAATGCGTGTCCAGTGTGCTAACCACTGCGCCACCCACCTCGGTCAAATTTTTATATCGCTCTCTTGTTCGGTTTTAGGAAAACAAACATAAAACACGTTTGGCGATGCCGTACGTGTGGGGCCGCTTTAATTTGCACGCGCAACCGCCTGACTGGCTACCTTCAATACTAATTAACTCGAAAACGGCGCAAGGCGTCGAATTTTTTTCTTGACAATTATTAGTCAGCACAGTCTACCCGGTGACAACCTTACGATTGTTTCTGATCACCCCGTACATACACTACTGGCCATTAAAATTGCTGCACCACGAAGATGACGTGCTACAGACGCGAAATTTACCCGACAGGAAGAAGATGCTGTGATATGCAAATGATTACCTTTTCAGGGAATTCACACAAGGTTGGAGCCGGTGGCGACACCTACAACGTGCTGACATGAAGAAAGTTTCCAACCGATTTCTCATACACAAACAGCAGTTGACCGGCGTTGCCTGGTGAAACGTTGTTGTGATGCCTCGTGTAAGGAGGAGAAATGCGTACCATCACGTTTCCGACTTTGATAAAGGTCGGATTGTAGCCTATCGCGATTGCGGTTTATCGTATCGCGACATTGCTGCTCGCGTTGGTCGAGATATAATGACTGTTAGCAGAATATGCAATCGGTGGGTTCAGGAGTGTAATACGGAAAGCCGTGCTGGATCCCAACGGCCTCGTATCACTAGCAGCCGAGATGACAGACATCTTATCCGCATGGCTGTAACGGATCTTGCAGCCACGTCTCGATCCCTCAGTAGCACATGGGGACGTTTGCAAGACAACCATCATCTGCACGAACAGTTCGACGACGTTTGCAGCAGCGTGGACTATCAGCTCGGAGACCATGGCTGCGGTTACCCTTGATGCTGCATCGCAGACAGGAGCGCCTGCGATGGTACACTCAACGACGGGCCTGGGTGCAGGAATGGCAAAACTTCATTTTTTCGGATGAGTCCAGGTTCTGTTTACAGCATCATGATGGTCGCATCTGTGTTTGGCGACATCGCGGTGAACGCGCATTGGAAGCGTGTATTCGTCATCGACATACTGGCGTTATCACCCGGCGTATGGTATGGGGTGCTATTGGTTACACGTTTCATTCACCTCTTGTTCGCATTGACGGCACTTTGAACAGTGGACGTTACATTTCAAATGTGTCACGACCCGTGGCTCTACCCTTCATTCGATCCCTGCGAAACCCTACATTTCAGCACGATAATGCACGACCGCATTTTGCATGTCCTGTACGGGCCTTTCTGGATACAGAAAATGTTCGACTGCTGCCCTGGCCAACACATTCAACAGATCTCTCACCAATTGAAAACGTCTGGTCAATGGTGGCTGAGCAACTGGCTCGTCACAATACGCCAGTCACTACTCTTGATGAACTGTGGTATCGTGTTGAAGCTGCATGGGCAGCTGTAACACGCCATCCAAGCTGTGTTTGACTCAATGCCCAGGCGTATCAAGGCCGTTATTACGGCCAGAGGTGGTTGTTCTGGGTACTGATTTCTCACGATCTATGCACCCAAATTGTTCGAAAATGTAATCACATGTCAGTTCTAGTATAATATATTTGTCCAATGAATACCCGTTTATCATCTGCATTTCTTCTTGGTGTAGCAATTTTAATGGCGAGTAGTGTAAGAGAGCTATACTATCAGGTGAGTTCAAGATTTGGAACGGTGTATTGCTGAGGTTCATGACGCCGTGTACAAGTGAGGCGGCTACGGTCGGCAGCGGCGACGACCGCGACCTCTCCCAAGGCCCGCCTGCTTATCTTCCCGTCGGCAGGTGTTTGTTTGCGGGGGCGGTAAGCACCGGCGAGGCGCCACCCGCCGTGACGTTCATGAGCCGCGCTCGCGCCGCCGCTGACACAAGATTGCCAGCCAGCCGGAGCCGGCACTGTGGCGACCAGTCCGTAGACCCGCCAGCTGAACTAAGAGGCTGTCGGTTTCGCCAGTACGCAGCCGCCCACTCTAGTATGTACACACTGAAGTTCCAAAACGTTGTCGCCACCTTTCAAACAGAGTGTTGTTGGTCCACCTTTGGATCGCATTACAGCAGCGATTCTTGTGGCTTGATGGTACAATTGGACGGTTTTTGGAGGTACGCGGCGCCAGATGTCTACGCAGAGCTGACAGAATTCCCATAAATTATGGGGTGGTGCTCTGTGGACACCGAACTGGCTCCCGATTGTGCCGGAGATGAGTTACATTGGATTTAGATCAAGAGAATTTCGTGGTCAAGATAACAATTCACCATCGTGCTCCTCTAATCACTGTAGCATGACTCTGGCCCTGTGCAAAGGAGGGTTGTCCCGCTGGAAGATGCCTTCGCCGTCGAGAAAGACATCAAGCGTAAAAGGATGCTGAACGTGCTCATTAAGGTTTACTAAGTGCGCAGCTGTAATAGTGCCTTCGGTTACTATCACAGGCCCCACGGACGGCTTTGTGATTGCCTCCCTCAGCGTAAAACTCCCCCCACCCCTCTCCGCCGGGGGAAATGAACATTTACTGCATTGGGCGCTGCTTACAGTAGAGAATAATTCGGAAGAGATGGTTGTCACTGCTCACTGCCATTAACCTGCGTATATGAAGCAACGGTTTGTAGATCATAACATTTCTGAAATGGACTGTTCCGCCAAGAGTCCCAACCTGAACCCAATGGAACACATTTGCGATGAGTTAGAACGTCGTATTCGATCCAGCCCTAGTGTCCATCATTACATTTGCTTGTTTCTGCTCTTGAGCAAGAATCGGCTGAAATTTCTCCACAGACATTCAGACACCTCGTTGAATGTGTTTCCAGTATAGTTCAATCCGTCATAAAGTCGAAGAGTGAACATTTCTGATATTAATGTCCACTAATAGGTGTCCAGATACTTCTGAGCAAACAGTGTACGTCGAACGCTGAATTGCATTAAAAGTACTGTAAAGCGAGAAAATTTTACAGAAAAGGATTGTGCTCTTCTCACAATGATGTGTGAAGGGTATATTTTGTTATCAACCACTGCAGGTGGTTTACACGATCACAACGTGCGACGCAGGTGGAGACGCTCCCGGCCTAAGGATCGTCGTGAGCAGAGTGTGCAGTGTCAGCATATCGATCGAATGGGAATACTGGAAGGAACAGCGATGAATGTACATGGGATTGCTTGCAAAGACACTTACGGAGATAAGATCTGGTAAAGAATGTCGAGGGTGCAAGAAACAAGCAAGTATAGGGCGTAAAATAATGGATGAAGTTCTGTTTGACACAGTGACGAACATAATGAATCCGTATGGCGCAGTAGGTACTAGTTTTATACGCTAACAGTTGATGCCAACAAAAAAGGTGACAAGTAATAATCTTAGACTTACAACGAGTGGTTGTGGGTCTCTTCACTCATTTAATCATTTTCCCACAAATCAGGAACAAGGAAGGAGCGACACACTCATCCACAGCCCACCACCGTCTTGCAGGTAGCAAAGAGCATATCACTCGCATACGTCGTCGGACACTTCTTCATTTGTTGAAGACAGGTTATGACACTCTTTGGATGCAATGAAACTATGAAATTCAGTGCTCAAGAATAGTTATTCCATGTCGCAAGCTCTATTACTAACATTTCCTTCGGCTGGCATATTATATCGTATGAAGAACTAGACCAGTTGCGCAAGTAAAGAGTAAAATTGTCATTTCACATACATAAACATTAATGACAAAGTCCGAGGGCAGCCAGGTGTGTCCTTAAGTGTGTCCATGAGACTCAGTCAAGTACGGCTGAAGTATGTGTAGGAATTACTGGTTAATACATTGAATACCTTCTGCAACCCGCAAGGATAGCCGAGAGCGCTAACAGGCTGCTTCCTGAACTCGGGTAGGCGCGACGGCCCCTGATCGATCCGCCCGGCGGATTAACGATGAGGGCAGGTGTGCCGGACAGCCTGGATGTGGTTTTTAGGCGGTTTTCCACATCCTGCTAGGTGAATACCGGGCTGGTCCCCACGTTCCGCCTTAGTTACACGCGTCGCAAACATCTGAAACACGTCCGCACTATTTCACGATTTACACTAGATGCAGACAGTTGGGGTACACTGATTCCGTCCTGGGAGGGGGGGGGGATAGGGGGGGGGGCTGCAGGAAGGGCATCTGGCCATCCCTAACACTAACACTGCCAAATCCGTTGTAACCACGCCGACCTTGCGATCGCTGCGGGACTATGGTGTAAGCGAAAGAAAAAAAGAACGTTTAATACCTTCTGTAGTGACAGGAGACAAATAGCTATCAGAGGACAGAATGCCTCATATTTCAATAAATATTGTTTCCACACATGTGAGTAAACGACTTGTTTTTCAGTTCTGACCATTCATGTCTCTTGCAAGAATATGGGACACTTAAAAAGAAAAATCTGTTTTCCTGACAGTGTCTGTTGGCGGTACAACTCTTGGCCGCGACTAACCGCGCATGCCGTCACACAGTGCCGGAACGGCCAGCAGAGACTGTTGTGGCGCGGGCTGGTGCAAACCGGCAGTTTTATGACGGCCGTGAATCACGGGTCGGAGCCAGATGACGCCGTGGAAGTGACGGCGAGGGGCCGCCAAATCACGCCGCCGTATTTACCGCACTATAAAACACTCGCAGCAGCTGTACCAGCTACCAGATCGTACTGCACACTGCAATGAGAAACCTACGACTTTTACCCCATGTATCCTGCTTATTGGTTGAAAATACCGAATGTAACTGCGGAAGAGTATTAAGCTGTAAACGTAAGACTTTCCCTCGATGCATCGCACACCTGGAGAGGCCTTAGTGGCCGTTTCGTCCAGCCTTTACAAAGAAGTAGTACCGAATTAGTCTAGTAATAAAAACTAAAATCACAGATTCATGCAGGAGGGGAAATTAAAATATTGCGTGCATTTTAACAAGTCAAGACACCCAGTCTGCAAAATTCCATCATGAAGTCAATTTTCTCTCTATCGTGGTCCTATCGGTGTGTTGCTGAAGTATGTGGTTATCGGATGGTGAAGTCAAAATAGTTTAGATCACTGACAAGCATCCTGTTTAAGGATGTCATAAAACTGCGCGAATCATTGAAGATGGGAGTCGTTTAGTTGAAAAATGGCTTCATCGCCACCCTAACGCGGAGAAAAACCTTTTTTTTTGTGGGAGTATCAGTCTGGCACTACTTTAGAATGGCCAACCTTAAGGCCCCATACATATCTATACTTACCGAGTGGGTCAGCCCCAACCCACTCGCCTGTCTGTGGGTGATGTCTGCATGGTCGGGTCCATGGTCCAGGCCCGGCGGTTCCACCAGCAAACCTCTATCTGCTTAGTGTCAGCCCACACTCCACTGGTACAGCCAGATAGGGATTGCCAAGAGGTTGCCAGTGTCCGCATACAGTTGGGTTGGTCAGCGGGTCACTGGTGTGGGTGGCGACTGGTTTGATGGACCACTCATGGCGTGAACGGGCACCTTAAAAGCCTCCATACACATGCAGACTGGTCCACCAACACACTCACCGAGTGAGTCATCCCTGATCCGCTCGCCTGTGTGTGGATGATGGGCTAAGTATGTGGACCAGGACAGTTAGTTCCACTGTCCAGCCTCCAACTGCTTAGTGCAAATGCTACCTGCCAGCCCACAATACATCAGTATAACCAGGTATGGTCTGCCAAGCAGTCTCAGGTGTCCACACACAATTGGACAAGTCATGACTTTTTTTGTTGAGTTGGTTGGATGACCAGTCAGGCTGTGAATGGGCACCTTAATGGCCCACATACACAGGCAGATTGGTCCACTAACCCACTTGCCATGTGGGTCAGCCTCGATCCACACGCCTATGTGTGGATAATGGGCTCACAGTCGGGTCTATGGTCAGGATCCATCGACTCCTCTGTTGAGCCTACACCTGCTTAACCTGACCACTGCCTGCCAGCTCACACTCCATCGATAAAGCCAGTTAGGATCTGACAAGTAGTCGCTGGTGTCCACACATAGTCAGAGAGTCATGGCTGTCGTTGGCAAGTGGGTCGGCAGACCAGTCGGGCTGTCAATGGGCGCCTAAGACCTAGGGATTGCCCGCCCCTCCTCCACTGATAATGTGACAGAAAGGAGCACTACAACAGACTCCCCAGAGCTATAAAAACACATAAATGAGAGGAGGCAAATTAGCTGCAATGAGAATATGTCCATGACGCGTAACTGCCAGTGACAATAGTTTTCAGAGACAAGAATACATCGCGTAAATCATACGATGTAAACTGCCCTGTGATATAATGCGAACCATTCTTCCTTGTCTTCTGATTTCGCGAAGAAACTGTTCTGCTAGCAAATACGAATAATGCACTTCGTTTCTACTTGCAATATTAATTATCCTCGTATAATTAACTCAAGTGACAATGAATTGCGTAGCAGACTACAAACAAGAAAATGATACACAGCCCTAAAAAACTCAGTGTATTCCCATATACACTCCTGGAAATGGAAAAAAGAACACATTGACACCGGTGTGTCAGACCCACCATACTTGCTCCGGACACTGCGAGAGGGCTGTACAAGCAATGATCACACGCACGACACAGCGGACACACCAGGAACCGCGGTGTTGGCCGTCGAATGGCGCTAGCTGCGCAGCATTTGTGCACCGCCGCCGTCAGTGACAGCCAGTTTGCTGTGGCATACGGAACTCCATCGCAGTCTTTAACACTGGTAGCATGCCGCGACAGCGTGGACGTGACCGGATGTGCAGCTGACGGACTTTGAGCGAGGGCGTATAGTGGGCATGCGGGAGGCCGGGTGGACGTACCGACGAATTGCTCAACACGTGGGGTTTGAGGTCTCCACAGTACATCGATGTTGTCGCCAGTGGTCGGCGGAAGGTGCACGTGCCCATCGACCTGGGACCGGACCGCAGCGACGCACGGATGCACGCCAAGACCGTAGGATCCTACGCAGTGCCGTAGGGGACCGCACCGCCACTTCCCAGCAAATTAGGGACACCGTTGCTCCTGGGGTATCGGTGAGGACCATTCGCAACCGTCTCCATGAAGCTGGGCTACGGTCCCGCACACCGTTAGGCCGTCTTCCGCTCACGCCCCAACATCGTGCAGCCCGCCTCCAGTGGTGTCGCGACAGGCGTGAATGGAGGGACGAATGGAGACGTGTCGTCTTCAGCGATGAGAGTCGCTTCTGCCTTGGTGCCAATGATGGTCGTATGCGTGTTTGGCGCCGTGCAGGTGAGCGCCACAATCAGGACTGCATACGACCGAGGCACACAGGGCCAACACCCGGCATCATGGTGTGGGGAGCGATCTCCTACACTGGCCGTACACCACTGGTGATCGTCGAGGGGACACTGAATAGTGCACGGTACATCCAAACCGTCATCGAACCCATCGTTCTACCATTCCTAGACCGGCAAGGGAACTTGCTGTTCCAACAGGACAATGCACGTCTGCATGTATCCCGTGCCACCCAACGTGCTCTAGAAGGTGTAAGTCAACTACCCTGGCCAGCAAGATCTCCGGATCTGTCCCCCATTGAGCATGTTTGGGACTGGATGAAGCGTCGTCTCACGCGGTCTACACGTCCAGCACGAACGCTGGTCCAACTGAGGCGCCAGGTGGAAATGGCATGGCAAGCCGTTCCACAGGACTACATCCAGCATCTCTACGATCGTCTCCATGGGAGAATAGCAGCCTGCATTGCTGCGAAAGGTGGATATACACTGTACTAGTGCCGACATTGTGCATGCTCTGTTGCCTGTGTCTATGTGCCTGTGGTTCTATCAGTGTGATCATGTGATGTATCTGACCCCAGGAATGTGTCAATAAAGTTTCCCCTTCCTGGGACAATGAATTCACGGTGTTCTTATTTCAATTTCCAGGAGTGTATTATTGGCAGTACATTGTACGGTTACAGGCGGTGTGCGCCGGCCGCAGTGGCCGAGCGGTTAAAGGCGCTACAGTCTGGAACCGCACGACCGCTACGGCCGCAGGTTCGAATCCTGCCTCGGGCATGGATGTGTGTGATGTTCTTAGGTTAGTTAGGTTTAAGTAGTTCTAGGGGACTTATGACCACAGCAGTTGAGTCCCATAGTGCTCAGAGCCATTTGAACCATTTGAACAGGCGGTGTGCAAAAATACATAAACGCCTAAAACACTACACATTACCACGCCTCATACGGTGTGGGAGGGAAAAACTGTTGCCAGTCGTCTCGGACTCGATAAATACGAGGGATTGTATGGTTTTCAAGGGTACCGCAGACCATTAATTCTGCAAAGTAGTGGCAAATTCAGATAACCGTGGTGGAGATAGAGAGGGATTGCACACCCTTCTTTCCAAACTATACCACAAAGTCTCAATAATATTGAGATCTTGTGACGTGGTGGCCAAGGGAGATGCGCCAATTCATCTTCGTGCTCACAAAATCAGTCCTGGGCGATTCGAATTATGTGAACAGGGGCTCTGTCTTCTTGGAACAGAGTATCGCCTTTGGGGAAGAAACATCGTACAGTGGGATCAGCATGATCAGCCAAAATAGTAACACAATCCTTGACAGGATTGCTGAATAAACATAGGGTCCATTGAGTAACACGATGTGGCTGCCCAAATGGTCACTGAACGCCAGCCATGTTTTACTCCCTGGATGAAAACTCCGGCAGAAGTTGGAGAGAGTGGGAAACAAGACTAAGCCGCCCAAATGACATTCTTCCATTGCAATACTGTCCAGGCTTTATGCCTTCGTTACAACGGTGTCCTGTTACGAGTATTTTCACCTCTGATGAGTGATTCTGGAATTCCAGTTCGCCCTGCAGTTCCCGGCTTACGGAGCTGCCTTCGTGTTGTGTTGGTGCTGACAGAGTTTGCGAATTCGCCATTAAGTTCGGCGCTGACTTTTGCTGATGTCGTTCCCTTATTTTTCGTCTCAATCCCTTTCAATGACCGTTCGTCACAGAAAATTAACATATAATTTCGTCCGAGTGGTGGCTCAGAGGATGCTGTTCCTCCGCTTATGCTGTATCCGGTATAAATCTTCGGTACCGTGGCTCTAGAAACACCAAACACTCCTGCTCATTTGGTTACAAAGGAAGCCTAGGTTGAAATTTACTTAACTCCAACATAATGCACTAACAACTATACACAACGCCGTTCTGACCACGATCGACACTTTCAACCTATTCAGCACATTGCACAGATGTCGTTCGTGGTCACGTACAACAGCGTAATCTGCAGTCTTGACTAGCATCTGCATTTACGAATTATGATCAAGCATTTCTCGCTGTTTTCCATATTTTCGTCCATCCCCTGTATATACACTCCTGGAAATTGAAATAAGAACACCGTGAATTCATTGTCCCAGGAAGGGGAAACTTTATTGACACATTCCATGGGGTCAGATACATCACATGATCACACTGACAGAACCACAGGCACATAGACACAGGCAACAGAGCATGCACAATGTCGGCACTAGTACAGTGTATATCCACCTTTCGCAGCAATGCAGGCTGCTATTCTCCCATGGAGACGATCGTAGAGATGCTGGATGTAGTCCTATGGAACGGCTTGCCATGCAAATTCCACCTGGCGCCTCAGTTGGACCAGCGTTCGTGCTGGACGTGCAGACCGCGTGAGACGACGCTTCATCCAGTCCCAAACATGCTGAATGGGGGACAGATCCGGAGATCTTGCTGGCCAGGGTAGTTGACTTACACCTTCTAGAGCACGTTGGGTGGCACGGGATACATGCAGACGTGCATTGTCCTGTTGGAACAGCAAGTTCCCTTGCCGGTCTAGGAATGGTAGAACGATGGGTTCGATGACGGTTTGGATGTACCGTGCACTATTCAGTGTCCCCTCGACGATCACCAGTGGTGTACGGCCAGTGTAGGAGATCGCTCCCCACACCATGATGCCGGGTGTTGGCCCTGTGTGCCTCGGTCGTATGCAGTCCTGATTGTGGCGCTCACCTGCACGGCGCCAAACACGCATACGACCATCATTGGCACCAAGGCAGAAGCGACTCTCATCGCTGAAGACGACACGTCTCCATTCGTCCCTCCATTCACGCCTGTCGCGACACCACTGGAGGCGGGCTGCACGATGTTGGGGCGTGAGCGGAAGACGGCCTAACGGTGTGCGGGACCGTAGCCCAGCTTCATGGAGACGGTTGCGAATGGTCCTCGCCGATACCCCAGGAGCAACAGTGTCCCTAATTTGCTGGGAAGTGGGGGTGCGGTCCCCTACGGCACTGCGTAGGATCCTACGGTCTTGGCGTGCATCCGTGCGTCGCTACGGTCCGGTCCCAGGTCGACGGGCACGTGTACCTTCCGCCGACCACTGGCGACAACATCGATGTACTGTGGAGACCTCACGCCCCACGTGTTGAGCAATTCGGCGGTACGTCCACCCGACCTCCCGCATGCTCACTATACGCCCTCGCTCAAAGTCCGTCAACTGCACATACGGTTCACGTCCACGCTGTCGCGGCATGCTACCAGTGTTAAAGACTGCGATGGAGCTCCGTATGCCACGGCAAACTGGCTGACACTGACGGCGGCGGTGCACAAATGCTGCGCAGCTAGCGCCATTCGACGGCCAACACCGCGGTTCCTGGTGTGTCCGCTGTGCCGTGCGTGTGATCATTGCTTGTACAGCCCTCTCGCAGTGTCCGGAGCAAGTATGGTGGGTCTGACACACCGGTGTCAATGTGTTCTTTTTTCCATTTCCAGGAGTGTAGTAACTGCTCAGGCGTAATTGTCACAAAATTCCGTAAATGATCAAACAGTAATAAAGAACAAAGTAAAACTCTAATCTACTGAAGTCAGATCGTTATTGTTGTGGTCGTCAGTCCGAAAGCGATTTGGTGCAGCTCTGCACGATAGTCTATCCTGTGCAGACCTCTGCGTCTCTGAATAACTACTGCAACCTACATCCATGTGAAACGGCTTACTATAGTCAAGCCTTGGCCTTCCTCTACAGTTTACTTCTGCCAGACATCCATTCAAAATTAACCATCCCTTGCCGACTGAGATTTTTTTTCTATTAAACGGTCTCTTTCTTTTACTCATGTAGTGTAACCAATTTCATTTCTTCCCGAATTGAGTCAATACTCCTTCTTTAATTAACCGATCTACTCATCTAATCTTCACGATTCCTACGGACATGCGTGCATGCATCTGTGCATAGTGCAGTACCAGTGTCATTCCAAATTAAGATGTAAAATACCTACAGATATGTATGCGTGCGTTCTATTTATTCGCCGAAGCCTGGAAAGCGACTTTCAAATAAAATGTCTCGTCTCTACGGGAATATACACGATGGACGTACCAGTACAGAATGTAGGCACGTGATTGACAACATATGGGAGCTTGAGTCTGGTCGTGAGTCGTCCTCGGATAGCCAGATGTCGGCATAGTAGCTCATCATGTTGGGTCAGACGGTCAGCTACCCGCTGTAATAAAAAACTGTGTGAAGGGATCAACGATGAACTTGGACAGGTGTAATGGGTCGTCCGCCCCGAACAAATGCAACGAACAAAATGAGATCAGCACAAAAAAAAGGTAAGACAACAGCTCGAGATAAGTGGGAGATCCGGGTTCGAGTCCCGGCCCGGCAAAAATTTTCATTGTCCTCATTCCATCATACAGCAGGTGGTAGTCCATACTCGTAACTGCGAATACATTTCATGTACTATTCATTCTGTTGAATTTATCTTCCAAGTCCTTTGCAGTTTCTGACAAGAGAGATATACAAGAGAGATATAGAATATGAAACAAAGTAAATAATTTTGTAAATTATTGATTGCAGCAATCAGTCGTCCTTTTTAAATTCTATTATGCAGATCTAGATTTCGGCTAGAAGTTATCCATTATCAATGCACTACTATTTTCGCTCAGGGACTTACATGCACTGAGCGAAAATAATAGTGCATTGATAATGGCTAGCTTCTAGCCGAAATCTAGATCTGGGTAATAAAATTTAAAAAGGACGACTGATTGGTGAAATCTATAATTTACAAGTCAATATAACAGTCGCTGTGTGCAACCGCTTTGCGAATGGAAGGTAACCTGATGAAGTAAGTAATTATTTTCTGAGTGCTAAGTCACGAGGATATTTTGGATTGCTTTTTGATAGGCCAATTTGTAATCGTAATGTAGTTTGGTCGCTGAATCCATGTTTGATCCCACACTTTTCCTACCTCGAAAAGTTATCACAAATCGACTTCGTTATGAACTAGAAAATTTGCTTTACACGTTTAATTGGAATGAAAAGTATTGCAGTTTGTCGTCACGATCAAACGTTTTATTAAATTTCTCTTCTTCTTCGAGGAAATAATCTGGCTGTTCCTCCGATGTTGTACGTTCCGCTAAGGTGGTACCGCCTTTCCATCAATTTAACGGCTTGAAAGCGCTCACTCTTGTTCCTTACTCGAATTTTCAGTGAAACCTTCAAAGTGACTGTTCAAAAACTCGATCTTCGCGTGGTATACTAACCAGTGCAGCCATTGCGATCGAAATTTTAACCTCATAATATTACTGATTGTTATAGCACATGAGCTTTAAAATCAGTAAAATGCATTTTTAAATATTAAGTATTCGTTGCAAAAAAATGGTAGGTGATATGTTTCTTTTTGTTATCACTTTAACATTCAGGATACTACGAAGTGCATTGAAGTTCTAAGGCCTCCGATTTTTTTTCTCTGGACTTGAAAGAGATAGAAACATGCGCATTGTTTCAAAATGAGGCCGCATTCACTGTCAATACGTTCCAGAGATGGTAGCACCGTACGGCAGATGGAATTTTACCGCCACCGGCGAGAATGAGAACTGTTTTAAATATTTAAAATGGCGACGTTTTCCTTACTTCAACAGCGTGCAATCATTCGTTTTCTGAATTTGCGTGGTGTGAAACCAATCGAAATTCATCGACAGTTGAAGGAGACATGTGGTGATGGAGTTATGGATGTGTCGAAAGTGCGTTCGTGGGTGCGACAGTTTAATGAAGGCAGAACATCGTGTGACAACAAACCGAAACAACCTCGGGCTCGCACAAGCCGGTCTGACGACATGATCGAGAAAGTGGAGAGCATTGTTTTGGGGGATCGCCGAATGACTGTTGAACAGATCGCCTCCAGAGTTGGAATTTCTGTGGGTTCTGTGCACACAATCCTGCATGACGACCTGAAAATGCGAAAAGTGTCATCCAGGTGGGTGCCACGAATGCTGACGGACGATCACACGGCTGCCCGTGTGGCATGTTGCCAAGCAATGTTGACGTGCAACGACAGCACGAATGGGACTTTCTTTTCGTCGGTTATGACAATGGATGAGACGTGGATGCCATTTTTCAATCCAGAAACAATGCGCCAGTCAGCACAATGGAAGCACACAGATTCACCGCCACCAAAAAAATTTCGGGTAACCGCCAGTGCTGAAAAAATGATGGTGTCCATGTTCTGGGATAGCGAGGGCGTAAACCTTACCCATTGCGTTCCAAAGGGCACTACGGTAACAGGTGCATCCTACGAAAATGTTTTGAAGAACGAATTCCTTCCTGCACTGCAACAAAAACGTCCGGGAAGGGCTGCGCGTGTGCTGTTTCACCAAGACAACGCACCCGCACATCGAGCTAACGTTACGCAACAGTTTCTTCGTGATAACAACTTTGAAGTGATTCCTGATGCTCCCTACTCACCTGACCTGACTCATAGTGACTTTTGGCTTTTTCCAACAGTGAAAGACACTCTCCGTGGCCGCACATTCACCAGCCATGCTGCTATTGCCTCAGCGATTTTCCAGTGGTAAAAACAGACTCCTTAAGAAGCCTTCGCCGCTGCCATGGAATCATGGCGTCAGCGTTGTGAAAAATGTGTGCGTCTGCAGGGCGATTACGTCGAGAAGTAACGCCAGTTTCATCGATTTCGGGTGAGTAGTTAATTAGAAAAAAAATCGGAGGCCTTAGAACTTGAATGCACCTCGTAAAAACCAAAAGAAGAAGCCAGGATACTAAAAACCACAAGAAGAAGCCACTTCCATTAAACATGTTTTCATCGCAGAGCTGTCTAATTATTGCATTTACCTGTTTTTGAACTTGTTAGTAATCTACACTATCTCCGTAGTCCATCCCATACAGCAACCCATGCCTCTCTGGGACAAGCGGCACTCCCTCAGGCGACAGGTGTTGTCCGTCATTTATCATCTCCGTAATATTCAAGTAGGGATTCTTCGAACGAGGTAGTCGGACTCAATCTGTACTTTCTAAAAGTAGAAGTGGGTCATTAGACAGTGTCATATTTTCACGAAGTTATTTTCATAGCTGGTTATCTGTAGAATCAACGATCTTTGGCAGACTACTTCAAACACATACCGTCAACTTCATTTTACGAAATCAGGCGTCCAGTGATGAACGATATGACACCGTGGAATGTTAATGCAGTGGCACTGCCGGCTTCGTGTCGCCGTATCCCAAGACTTGTTTTCGCCGCTTCTCGACCCTAGTGAGCAAGGTGACTCTCGACCAGGGCCGGTCAACCTGCCAGGGAACAGGAACATTCTCCTGAATACTTACGTATCAGTACTTATTTCACGTTCCACATTCGATCATTGTTTCGCGATTGAGGACCGTGTCACAAGTTAGGGATCGGCAAGATAGTTGATGTCTTGCCAAAGATAGTCTCGCTATAGTAGTGGACACGTTCTTTATACGCCTAATACTGTTTGGTCAACTTAGTCGGACTAACCCCGCACTACATAGTTAAGAACGTGGTGTGCCTGTCTGCCTCACCAATATCCAGATTTCAGGCAGAAAAAATTAACACTCCACGTGGGATACAGCATAGCTGGGATCGAGTGATCCATCACAAATAATTCAACCGTGATTCTATACGTTCCTGAGCAATTAACTGTACAAGAGTTTTATATGGTTATTGGCATTAGCAATATACATTATTTGACAACTTAAACAGTTAGCAATAAATATGCACAGGGATCTACTATTTGATGATTCAGAACATTTGGCTTTAAATCGAATCAATTCTTGCATGTTCACTCCGCAAGTCTCCTTAAAATGTACGGTAGAGGGCACTTGATCCGCTACATTCATTTTCCCCCATTCTTTCCTTTCGAAAATGGTACGTGGCACAAACGAATGTCGGCTGAGCCTCCGTTTTAGTTCGAGATTCGTTAATTTAATGTCATGGTGATTTCGCGATGTTTCTCAAGAGTAAATGATACAGCACCCTGAAGGTGAGAAGGAGACGAATTGAAACTTCGCGAATTGAGAGTTCAAAATGGTTCAAATGGCTCTGAGCACTATGGGACTTAATATCTGAGGTCATCTCTCCCCTAGAACTTAGAACTACTTAAACCTAACTAACGTAAGGACATCACACACATCCATGCCCGAGGCAGGATTCGAACCTGCGACCATAATGGTCGCGCGGTTCGAGACTGAAGCGCCTAGAACGGCTCGGCCACACCGGCCGGCGAATTGAGAGTCTCTGGAAAGTTATTTCAATGATAACAAAATCGAGTCAAATTCACAAAGAGGTAGGCAGTATGAGTACACTTGTCCCTATGACGTAGCACCCCCCTGGCGTCTACGCATGCACTGATTCGGCTGGGAAGGGTGTCATAAACCAGTTGTATGCTCTCCTGAGGTAAGCTGTCCCACCACTGTTGTAACTAATCATTGATATTCTGGATACTGGCACACGGATGGCGTAGCCCCCGGTACTGCTCCCACACTTGTTCTGTCGCGGCCACACCTGAGGACCTTGATGACCATGGGAGTATCCAAAATTCGTGCAGACAGTCGTAGAGACACTTTCCATTTGTGAACGAGAGTTCTCCCATAGAAGAATGGCACTAAGGCACTGGTCGCGTGAGAGTTAACACATGACGTATCGAAACTTCCTGGCAGATTAAAACTGTGTGCCGGACCGAGACTCGAACTCGGGACCTTTGCCTTTCGTGGGCAAGTGCTCTACCATCTGAGCTACCCAAGCACGACTCATGCCCCGTCCTCACAGCTTTAATTCCGCCAGTACCTCGTCTCCTACCTTCCAAACTTTACAGAAGCTCTCCTGCGAACCTTGCTGAACTGGCACTCCTGAAAGAAAGGATATTGCGGAGACATGGCTTAGCCACGGCCTTGGGGATGTTTCCAGAATGAGATTTTCACACTGCAGCGGAGTGTGCGCTGATATGAAACTTCCTGACATATTAAAACTGTGTGCCGGACTGAGACTCGAACTCGGGACTTTTGCCTTTCGCGGGCAAGTGCTCTATCATCTGAGCTACCCAAGCACGAGTTCGAGTCTCGGTCCGGCCCACAGTTTTAATCTACCAGGAGGTTTCAAATCAGCGCACACTCCGCTGTAGGGTGAAAATATCATTCTGGAGACATGACGTATCGTTGTGCCGACGGAGTTCCCTTAATCAGGAGGCCTACCAGAGGTGACTTCAAGTCATATCCGACGGCTCTTCATACCACGACGCCAGGAGTATCACCGCTGTTCCTGTCCACAACAATGGAATAATGGGGTCTCTCCCCAGGACGTCACTTTCATCGCTGACGATGGCTATCCGAGATAGTGCAGATCCGCGATTCATCGCTGAACACAGTAAGACACCGTTCATCAGTAGTTCCTACTTCCTGGTCATGGCACTACTCCAGACACAGCCGTTTGTGTTGTGTTGTTACCGCCAGGGACAGTATTTGCCTACTTATGTTAGTCTCCGACCAATGGTGCGAAATGACACATAATGTTGCAAGGACTCTCGGATGATTGGCGCAGATGTGATGGAGTTATGATATGCTTAATGCACAACATGGTGATCCTCCCTTGTGGTGGTCACATCTGTCATAACCTTAACGACATAGTCGAACATCGGGCGATTTCTAGATCTGAATGCACAGTCTTGCACAATACTACGAGCTGACCAAATGGAGACCCACAATGAGGACCAAAAAAAAAAAAAAAAAAAAAAATGGTTCAAATTGCTCTGAGCACTATGGGACTTAACAGCTGCGGTCATCAGTCCCCTAGAACTTAGACCTACTTAAACCTAACTAACCTAAGGACATCACACACATCCATGCCCGAGGCAGGATTCGAACCTGCGACCGTAGCAGTCGCGCGGTTCCGGACTGAGCGCCTAGAGCCGCGAGACCACCGTGGCTGGCAATGAGGTCCGTTTCAAACTCTGTGAGGTGCTCGTAACGCTGTCTCATACGAGTACGGCGCATCTCCGTTTCCTTCAAAGTGATCACTCAGCATCTGATGCTGTTCATGCTCCTTATACAGCGTGGTCCAGGAGGAACGTCACATAATTTGTGAGATGATTCTACATGTCAAGATAAATCGAAAAAGTGTCTGACTTTCGATCGTTATGCAACTGGGGCGAGTTGAGGGCTAAACACATCCAAGACAAGTATGAATATTACTTACGAAAATGCTGGGTTGGACAGTGTAATGGTGGTGCAGATAGCTGATCCATCCTACAACAGGTGGTCAAAACGTCCCCAATCCATCTCAATGCGTCGAACATAAACTCAACAGGCTTTGGTGCGGGCAAGAGCGTCGCTAATCCGAGCGACAAGTTCTCCACGTGTATCCACCTTCGTAGCGTACACATCTCCCTTTAACGAACCCAGTAAGCATAATTCTAATAGGTAGGTCGGGTGATATGACAGGCCAGTTAGTGGGTGTGACACGGCCAAACCACCGTCGAGGTAGCTTATCTGGTACAACGAATCGGTGACCCATCATGTTGCAAGGACATTTGCCATCGTTGCTCTAGTGCCTCGTCTTCCAAAACTGCAGGTAGGTTTTCTGTCAAAAAATATGTGTATGGTGCAGCTGTCATGCAATTTTGGCAGGAACACAGGCCCTATCACGAGACGATCAGTCATACCTCGCCAGACGTTCACTGAGAACATAACTTTTAATATTGTTTCCCTCGTGTACAGCCAACCATTCACAAAATTGTTATCTGCTAAGTCATCTGGATGCAGATGTTGCACAGGGTGCACATGGAATGTGTAGAAGATCTCAGAATATAATCTACGCTACACTCGCATTTGTGAAATATCCAACTGACTGCCAATCCAGTGTGTACTGGTGATGGGACTCTGTTTTACCATTGCAATAATGTCTTATTTCCTCAATTGACTGGATGGCCTCACTATCTGGTGTTACATGTATACTGGGTAGTGTTCTGTATTCAGGTAACGTTTGAAAAACTTTGTAAAATACTCTAGAACAGGGTGTTCGTCGATCAGAGAAACATCTCTGGTATTCTGCCACAGCTGCAAGGGCACACAAACGACAGAAATGAATAGTGGCAGCTGTTCCAATAGGCACAGAGATTTGCAACTCTCATCATTTAAATACCCGTCGACGGTGTGTACGTGTACGAGATTACATTTACATCCGACCACATTTATTTATTTATTCATTTATTTTTGGTGAGGAATGTTATGTTACTCGGATTTCCTTGGAAATAAAATTCTCAAAATTTTATTAGCAAACCTTCCATTTATCATTTATTCACCACGCCATTCTTTTGCTTAATGAGGTGACCTTGACGATGACGCTCTCGCTCTTTCTAAACGAATCTGTGATAAAATTTGTCACACTTCTTTGTTAAGGAATTAGGTGGTTTTACACTTTGACTAAATTTTCTCAGCGATAAATGTGGCAAGTAACAGGTGCGTCAGTGAAACGGGCGATTTTGAAACCTCCACCAGCGCTACAGATTTATTCACAGCGATATACAACTAATACAACAAGAATTTACATCGCTTGCAATTTAAAATGCACATCACTTGAAAATGACATAACGTAGGTGGAAATCATTTCCTTCACACACATTTCAAGTGCTTTGCGGAACTCAGACATCACATCTTGCAGGACTGGTACCGGAGTTATTCCTTCCGAATTTGATTCTTCATTTCCTGGATAGTGTGTGGTAGATTACGCCGGAAGATCTGAGCTTTAAAGTGACCCCAAAGAAAGAACTCACACGCTGAAAGGTGGAGGCCAGGAAATTTCCCAGTTTTGGAGATCAGAATATTTTCTGTAGCGCGTTAATGGAATGCAGTGAGGTATGTATATGGCCCTGTCTTGTTGGAAGAATGTGCTCACATTTACAGGGAGATCAGCAAGCTGTCGCACTAGGAAATCATCGAACGTGTGAACGTAACATTCTGTATTCACAGTAGGAACATTGTCGAGATCGTCTAAAAAAATGCTCTTTATTCCAAACGATTATACGCTGCACCACACTACCGCTTTCTGACTGTGTACAGGCATTTCATGAAGAATTTCAGAAGTCTCACCTGATCAGTATCTGAACCTTGTTTGTTAACAAAACCTGACACACAAAAATTGGTCTCATCGCTCATGATCAGACCGTCGCACAGGCCTGGGTTGTCGTTCATGAGTTCCATAACTTTCGGCAAAAGTTCAGTTTCTTTGGGAGATTGTCAAAAAAATGTTCAAATGACTGTGAAATCTTATGGGACTTAACTGCTAAGGTCATCAGTCCCTAAGCCTACACACTACTCAACCTAAATTATCCTAAGGACAAACACACACACCCATGCCCGAGGGGGAACTCGAACCTCCGCTAGGACCAGCCGCACAGTCCGTGACTGCAGCGCCTGAGACCGCTCGGCTAATCCCGCGCGGCTGGAGCTTGTCCACTTTCAGTTTTTGCACTATCTGTTTTTCATAACTATGGTACTGCAGCCTCTTGTGCAATATTCGCCATTCACTGCGATCCAATATGGCAAGTTGCAGCCCATTCTTGTGTGCAGAATGCCTGAGACTTCGGCTGAAGGCTTCTTCCACTCTTGCAACATTCTTTGGTAGTCACAGGACTTTTCCACTTCCACCCACCTTTCGCATGATATCGTACGCTTCCTCAGTGTTCTATACCCACACTTTGGTAGCATGTGCCGAAGGGACTGGGGGACGAAGTGCGAGATTACAACGTGTACGAAATATTCGTACACGCTGTGCGGCTACGTAGCTATCGTTGTTTTTGAAAAACGCCCTTACGGCAACAGCACGCTGTTCACCGATTCACGATACCATCTCGACTGAACTTCGTTATCAGAGTCAATGGTATAGGTTTGTTGTCTAGATTGCTCCCGCTTTTATGGTTCGTTACGTAACATGGTATTCCCAGGCTCCCCATGTAGCCCATATGACTGGCGTACATGTTACGTCTGGAGCACGAAGGACTGTTGCTAGTATGACGCGTCATCTGAGAGATGAGCAATTACAGAGTTGAATTCTACCACAATACTGGACACAGAGGTGGCACCACGTTGTCTTTCAGATGAGTTTTGGGTCGGCTTACATACCACTATGGACATGTGCGTGTGGAGGTTCCGAGGTGAAGAAATGTTGTCAGATTGTATTCGTTATCATCATAAGCACCCTGCACCTGACGTGGTGCTACGGGGTACCAGTGACTATCCAACTCGGACACTTCTGACTGGCATAGCAGATAATCTGAGTAGGCGTTACGTTTATCACGTGTTAAGTCCGATGATAGTGCTCTGCCTTTCAGGTCTCCGTGCAATTATCTTTCAATAAGATAACAAAAGATCGCACGCTCCGTTTGACTGTTGTTCTGGCCAACATGTTCTGTAGATTTCTGAAAACATGAGCTGTGGCTTAACGTGAGACTGACACGCCACCAGTTATCAGCCACTACGCTGACGAACTCTAGCACTCAGTTCATGCAGCATGGAATGAGGTACCTTTGTCTGACACCTAGGCTTTATTCGATTCTACACCCAGTCGGTTTACAGCCTTTGCTGTAACTAGAAGTAACAGCTCTATACTCTAAGTTTCCCACCGCGTATACTCCCATATCACCTACAAATTTAATTGTGAGGTGTGGCTGTAAAATAACGGGACTGATGTTACGCACCCTAGCTGCGAAGCGTGAATCCTTCCAGCGAATGTGTCATCTCTGGTGTCTGTACACAAATCAGTGTAACCGCGGCCTTCTTTTGTGTAAGACCTGTTTATTTTGTTTTGCCGGAAAAATGGTAAGTGTAATAACAGAGGAACGAACTGTCGTGAAGTTTCACATTAAATTCGGAGAAACTGCTACTGAAATCTATACTTTACTCGTACTTTGTAAAGGAAGTGTATGGCGAACGCTATTTATCACATATACGAGTTTTTGAGTGGCTTAAGCGTTTCCAAGATGGCCGAGAACATACTGAAGATGATTCACGCGTAACATGTGATACATTTCGATTTTTCACTTATCATACAGAAACTAAACGCCAATTCATGCATTGGAAGGGCACAACTTTACCGAGTGCGAAAAAGCTCGAATGAGCAGATCAAAATTCAAAGCGGTGAGATACAACGCACTGGCTCATGCCGCATTATCTGTTAAGACGTTTCTAGCGGAGTAGAGCGTCCCAGTGTTAAACCACCCACGTTATTGGCCTGACCTGGCGCCGTGTGACTTTTATCGATTCCCAAAGGTCAAACTACAAGATCTGAGTCCTATGAAACAGTAAAAGAAAAAGCGGCGCGCGTCTTCAAGGAGCTCACAGAGGAAGACTTCCAGCACTGTTTCGATCAATGGAAAATTCACATGGTTTCGTTGTAGGAATAGAACATGGGCATATATTGAGGGTGACAGTAACTAAATATGTATGTTTCCGCAACACAATGTTTCACAGCAATGTCTCGTTACTTTAAAGCCACATGTCGTTTTCTTACTGTTACACTGTCCACCCACAGGAAGCAAAATTTCTTTATTTTCTATCATTCCTGATGTTGCAGTTTTAATGATCGACAGTGTATGTTAGTACATAGTTTTGTCGTTTTATCTGTTGCGTAGAGGACTGAAAACGGCAAAGGCTCGTTTCAGCCCGGTTTGAACCTGCGACTTTCTGGCCGTAATCAACTTAACGTTGAACGTCGCCTTGGATATAATCCAGCCGCCAATGGCCCACCAGTGGATCAGTCACGTCAGTGATCAACTGAGTGTGCCGAGTGTGGTCTAAAACCTTGAATGTGTTGCAGACTGCGCACACGCAGAAACAAGGGACTGCGACTTCGCCTATTAACACAGGAAGTTAACCTAATCTCATCGAACTCATTTCTGTCGTAATAATGGATTTTATGTTTTCTTAATCTTTATTTTGTTGTTTGCTCCGTTTTCATAACATATTGTGTCCGCCCCAGGTAGCTGAGTGGTCAGTTCCGTTCCAGCCGCGCTCGCGAGTGGCCGCTGTTAACTGTTGCGCTGCACTTCAGTGTTTACATCGCTGTACTTGTGCTTCGCCGAGTGCCGTCCGTCCGTTAATCTCCGTGTTCGTTCCTGTTCCTTGTGATCTGATCGCTCTTTCTGGTATTGCTGCTGCTACTTGGAATTTCGGTTGTTTAACCGAAATTGCTTCGCTGGAATCCCGTCCTGTTCAGCCGACATCCCTGGAAATACACTCCTGGAAACTGAAATAAGAACACCGTGAATTCATTGTCCCAGGAAGGGGAAACTTTATTGACACATTCCTGGGGTCAGATACATCACATGATCACACTGACAGAACCACAGGCACATAGACACAGGCAACAGAGCATGCACAATGTCGGCACTAGTACAGTGTATGTCCACCTTTCGCAGCAATGCAGGCTGCTATTCTCCCATGGAGACGATCGTAGAGATGCTGGATGTAGTCCTGTGGAACGGCTTGCCATGCCATTTCCACCTGGCGCCTCAGTTGGACCAGCGTTCGTGCTGGACGTGCAGACCGCGTGAGACGACGCTTCATCCAGTCCCAAACATGCTCAATGGGGGACAGATCCGGAGATCTTGCTGGCCAGGGTAGTTGACTTACACCTTCTAGAGCACGTTGGGTGGCACGGGATACATGCGGACGTGCATTGTCCTGTTGGAACAGCAAGTTCCCTTGCCGGTCTAGGAATGGTAGAACGATGGGTTCGATGACGGTTTGGATGTACCGTGCACTATTCAGTGTCCCCTCGACGATCACCAGTGGTGTACGGCCAGTGTAGGAGATCGCTCCCCACACCATGATGCCGGGTGTTAGCCCTGTGTGCCTCGGTCGTATGCAGTCCTGATTGTGGCGCTCACCTGCACGGCGGCAAACACGCATACGACCATCATTGGCACCAAGGCACAAGCGACTCTCATCGCTGAAGACGACACGTCTCCATTCGTCCCTCCGTTCACGCCTGTCGCGACACCACTAGAGGCGGGCTGCACGATGTTGGGGCGTGAGCGGAAGACGGCCTAACGGTGTGCGGGACCGTAGCCCAGCTTCATGGAGACGGTTGCGAATGGTCCTCGCCGATACCCCAGGAGCAACAGTGTCCCTAATTTGCTGGGAAGTGGCGGTGCGGTCCCCTACGGCACTGCGTAGGATCCTACGGTCTTGGCGTGCATCCGTGCGTCGCTGCGGTCCGGTCCCAGGTCGACGGGCACGTGCACCTTCCGCCGACCACTGGCGACAACATCGATGTACTGTGGAGACCTCACGCCCCACGTGTTGAGCAATTCGGCGGTACGTCCACCCGGCCTCCCGCATGCCCACTATACGCCCTCGCTCAAAGTCCGTCAACTGCACATACGGTTCACGTCCACGCTGTCGCGGCATGCTACCAGTGTTAAAGACTGCGATGGAGCTCCGTATGCCACGGCAAACTGGCTGACACTGACGGCGGCGGTGCACAAATGCTGCGCAGCTAGCGCCATTCGACGGCCAACACCGCGGTTCCTGGTGTGTCCGCTGTGCCGTGCGTGTGATCATTGCTTGTACAGCCCTCTCGCAGTGTCCGGAGCAAGTATGGTGGGTCTGACACACCGGTGTCAATGTGTTCTTTTTTCCATTTCCAGGAGTGTAGATGACTGGATTACACAGGTAATTGGTCTAAATTCTGAAACCGTTCATACCTGGCAACTGGATCAGGAAAAATACTGTGTTTTTGTCAAGTTAATCAGAGCGTCGATTGTTGATAAAGTGTTACGAAAGTGGGGCTATGAAGTAGATTTTGTGCATAGAAATGGTCATAAAAGTAAGGTTTCCATCTATAGAGCGGACATTCATTACAAAACCGTTCGTGTCTTGAATCTTCCATTGAAATTGAAAATGATAAGATTGAGGAAGCTCTTTCAAACTACGGAGACGTTAAATCAATTGCAAATGAAAGATGGTCGCCTCGCTTTAAACTGCATTGTTTTAACGGGGTTCGCTGTGTAGAGATGGACGTTAAGACGAATATTCCATCTCACATAACTGTTTGAGGGTATAAGGCACAAATTGTTTATACAGGTCAGGAAGCTACATGTCATATATGTCACGAAACCGGTTACTTCAGACAGGAATGTCCGCGGCGAACTGTTGTTCTTAAAAGTAATTTGATACAGCGTCAGAAGCTTACCTTAAATGATCTGTTACCAAAGAATAGTCCGGAACAACTGGTTGAGGATGTTACGCAGCGGGCCAAGCTGATGTGTCTCTTCACGATAACAGTCAATTTCCCCCGCTAACAACAAAAGGAAACCCTGTTGCCACTACTCGTGAAACTGAAACGCAGCCGAAAAAACGACCTCTGGAGATAACTGATAGTTGTTCAGAGGACGAGCTGTCTTGTCCCACTCGCTCACTTCGCAAGCAAAAACAGTGCGATGAGGAGGCAGAGGAACCTGAAGGCAAAATGCGAATGGAAACTAATGAACAGAAAGATAATACACATACGGTACCAGAAAATGAAGGGGATGTAAGCAGCATTAATTTGCAAGAAACAACAGGTGCAGTAGCCGATTGCAAAGATCAGAATCTCTCTGATAATAAACTAATTCAGGGAAAGGTTGCAAAACTGCAGTCTCCATTTGTTTCCCTCGATCAGAAAGTGAGTGAAATTAATAAAGAACGAGGAAGTGGTGGCCAAACTGAAATCACGGTCAACACCTCAGGGCAAGCGCCGGCAACCGAAATTGCGAAAGCGTCTGCCTCTGCTCCAGGTAAGCCGCGAAGTAAAATACCGACGCAACCAAATGAGAATGTAGCTCGTAACCAAGGGAAGGGAAAATCCGGTAGGGGCGACCCAAGCCCAAAGAATGTTCAGTCCGAAACGGTCGTACACGAATCACTGGAGGAAAAATCAGAAAGTTTACCAGGAAATCATTCTGCTTGCGTTACAAGAGAAAACATCAGAAGTAGAAAAAAACGGGACTGTAACTAATAAACTGATGGAAATATTATTCCATGTTCAGCCTTCCGAGAAAACTGTTACAGCTTAACTGAACCCTGAACCACAGGAAACTAAATTAGTTCATCAAAACAACTACACAGTGACAGCACAATGACGCAATCTTATTCTGTCACCACTATAAACATAAATAAAATCACGACCGGTTTGAAATTATCGGCCCTTAAGGAATTTTTGTACGAATCCGCGACTGATATTGCCCTGTTACAAGAAGTTCTAATTTCGGATTTGGTAATTCCCGGCTTTGTCAGTTACATAAACGTGTCTCTCGAAACAAGTGTTGGAACAGCTCTTTTGGTGAGGGAAGGGATTACAGTAAGCGAGGTGGAACGACTGGAATCCGGAAGGGGAATAGGACTAAATATCTATGATGTGACTATCATCAACTTGTACGCCCCTTCAGGAAGTTCTCATCGAGCTGACAGGGCACGTTTCTTCAAAGATGACCTGATATACTTGTTAAGGAAATCGCCAAGACAGTTATTACTTGGAGGTGATTTTAATTGTGTTTTAAATCGAAAAGATCAGTTACCTAATTTTAATTTCTCAAGTGAACTAAAACAACTAGTTACTGGTTTAGAATTAAAGGATATATGGGAAATCAAATACCCCTCCACTGTTGAGTTCACTTATGTCACGGCAACATCACGTAGCAGGATTGATAGACTATACATTTCTAAAAATCTTGAAACTTGCATGGCAAAAGTAGAAACCATTCCTACGTACTTTTCAGACCATTCAAGTGTCTTAGCTTGCATAAATCTAACAAGACAGCCGGTTCGCCGATTCAAGAATCAGTGGAATTTGAACACTTCCTTGTTAGTTAATCATGATTTAGAAGATCTGATTAAAGAAACATAGGCAATATGCCTGCGAGCCCGTAGTAGATATGCCACTGCTATTGACTGGTGGGTTAAAATGGCAAAGCCAAAGTTGAGGAAAGTTCTTATTCAATACAGTGCCCAGAGCGCAAGGGAAATGAAATGCACTATAGAGTATTACTATTCCGTTTTGAGAGATGTATATGATCAAGTCTCAGCAGGTTCCTCACTTCGGATAGCCAAGTTACTTAACATCAAGAGAAGTCAAATGGAAGGGTTGAAAATAAAATCGAAGGCAAATTCGGTGTCAGAAGATGAAACTACTTCCCTATATCATTTAGTGAAGTATACGAAAAACAGGAGAAGGACTTTTATTGATGAAATTCGAACAAAACACGGTACGATTCTCAGAACCCAGTAGGATATCATGGACGAGATTTATTGCTATTATTGCGAGATATATTCTGTACATCAAAGTAGTGATGCTTCCTTGGAAGAATTCCTTGACATCCTAGCCCCACAGTTGACAGAAGATGACAAGGAAAATTTTCTCGAGGTTGTCAGTGAAGAAGACGTGTATGAGACTCTGTGCGCCTCACCACCAAAAAAATCCCCAGGACCGGATGGTCTGCCAGCAGAGTTTTACATCCGTTACTGGCCAATAGTAGGTGCGAAAATCACGGACATTGTAAATGAGGTTATTCAGGGTAAAATGATTCCGGCTGAGTTTAAGGAGAGTAAAATTGTTCTGGTGCCAAAAAATAATGGAAACAAAGATTTAAATAATTTTCGTCCAATTTCACTGCTGAATTCTGATTACAAATTAATAGCTAGAATAATAAACAAAAGAATTTCATGCCTTACAGATAAAATTATTAGTCAACATTAGAACTGTGCGCAAGGCAGAACCATTTTTCAAAATCTAGCAGAATTCAGGGATATCATTGCAATAACTTCTGCAACAAACATAAAGTGTGCTTTATTGTTTTTAGATTTTTATTAAGCATTCGATGTAGTAAATCATGAATATTTTCTACAGACATTGAAGAAAACAGGTTTCAACGATAAGTTGATTAAGAACATAGCAACTGAAATAAATGCTAAAATAGCGGTGAATTGTCACCAATCCAGGCCGATGCAAATACAACGAGGTGTTCCTCAAGGAAGTCCTCTGTCCATGTCGCTCTTCGCCATTTCGCTGGAACCTTTCCTCCGACATGTCCATGCTAGATTAAAAGGCTTAACATTATCAGGAAATAAATCAGTTATAAGAGCCTATGCTGACGATATAGGGGTCATTATAAGGAACAATGACGAGGTAACCACGCTAGCAACAGTGATTGATTCGTACTGTAGAGCATCTGGAGCCAATACAAACGAAAAAAAAGTAAGATGTTAAATCTCAGAGGTTTTGATAATATAAACGTCGAGTGGGCAAAATTAGTCCGACAACATAAAACACTTGGGATCACCCTGACAGCATGCCCTATGAAAATGACGGCTTTAAATTGGAAAGTTGCAACAGATAAAGTGCAAGGAGCCATTGTAGAGAATTTAACTCGATATATGAACCAAGTTCAAAGAACACAGTAGATCAACTCATGCATCCTTGCTAAGGCTTATTATACTGCCCAGCTGTTTCCAATACGATAGCGAGGAGAATAATGTCTAAAATCACCAACTTTTTGTGCTGCTAAAGCAGCCACTTTAGATCCTAAAAATGGTGGACTAGGATTAACTGATATAACGGATAAAGCCTCTGCTCTTTTTATCAAAAGGCAAGTTAATTTAATAAGAGACACGCGAGAAAGCATAACCAGCCAACTTTTCAAGATCATTAAACCTCCAAGCCTGCATTCCCCGATTGACGTGCAGAATATCAACAGGCGCTTACAGCACGTGAGAATTTTCAATGTTGAGTTTAGTTATGTCAGTGTCGAACTCAGGCAGCCCCGACACTTAATATCGAGAGCCATAATGCGGGAACGAAAGAAAAGCGAAGGAAGGAACAAAATAGAACGACAGTTTCCAAACATTGAGTGGACTGAGATTTGGAAAAACGTTAGTTCTAATGTGCTCACGTCTAATATAAAAACGTCATGGTACAAGGCAGTTAACAACATAGTTTGCACCAATGAAAGACTGCACGCAATCGGACTCTGTGAAACAAATTTATGTCAACAATGCCATCTAGTTGACTGAGTAATCCATAGATATACTTGCAGTGGTCACATGGATAGTTGGAAGTGGATACTGGAGCAAATAGCTCTGATTACAAGGACATCCCCTGAGTATATATCGCTGTCATTGATACCCAGGCCTGAAGCACGCTATTTCCCACAAGCAAAAAATAACGCTGTGTACTGGTTGCTGGGAAATTTTGTTAACTACATCCTTAGCAAATTAGGATCCGATAGCATCATAGACTTCAAGGTACACATGCTGTGTGAGTTCCACAAAATTAGAAGCTATTCGAATCACAAGAAAAAGTTCGGTAATATGTTAAAAATTGTATTTGAAAGAATGGGCATTGGTTAATATAAAAAAGAAGACTGTGTTGACAATGATGTATTGTAGTTACCTTAAGGATACTATTTACGATTTTACAGTATATTTATGATGTGTGCTTTTTCTACTTCAGAGAGTAGTGTTTGAAATTTATGAGCTAATGTACAGAACTTATGTGACACTGCGATTGTGTGTCTAATAGTGTCAAAACAGAAAACATTAAAGGTGCATTATTGGCTTATACTAGAAATTTGGAAATAGACAGTTTTTATAGAAATGTCCTTATCGATTGGTTAAAACCATAAGATTCTATCTGATAAATGTAATATTCAATGGCTGGCACATTGCCCTGTTCATTTTTGCACTGTGATGTGTAAGTCAGTTTCGCAGTGAAAGAAACTAGATTTATTTATATAGATTTATATAGATCTGATCACTTCAGATACTTAAGATTCAATTAATGTCCAGAAAGTGTAGTTGGAAGGCTAGTCAACTTTATTATATATCTCCTTTACGCCATTCTCAAGTATTTCAGAAATTGCCTAATATGATTATTAAATTGTTTTATATTTAAAATTATCCCACCAACTTGCTGATATCCATCATAAAGAAATTATGCTTCTGTAAAGATTGCAGCTCATGTAATTCAAAGTGCACATTTTACTTCTTCAGGTTGAAGTTTGATTGTCTTCAAAAAAAATTTCTTAATGTTTAACGTAATTCTTTCTGGTAATTTAGTCAGTAACACAATCTTCTGTTGTCTTTCCTTAACGTCAGCGTAACTGAAATGATCAAACCGTTTTGTTTAAATAGCTTCATGTATGTATAACTTAGTATGTATTTGGAATGTGTAACATTGTTGTTTTAATAAATGTTTTTATGAAAAAAAAAGTGGTCAGCGCGACGGAATGTCGTACCGAACGGCCCGGGTTCGATTCCCGGCTGGGTCGGAGACTTTCCCCGATCAGGGACTGGGTGTTGTGTTGTCCTTATCATCATCATTTCATTGCCATCGACGCACAAGTCGCCGACACAGCATTTCCATGAGATATTGTGAAGGTTTCTGGATGGACCTGTATTTTTCCTGTTAATGTATTTCCACAAGAGAGATGAACTGTCTGAAAGCAATAAGGTGTCTAAGGTTTACAATACTTGCACGAAGGAAAAGCGTACGCTGTGCATAGATAAATGTAACACTGAAAATTGTTTGAACAGTTAAAGTCAGATCCGTCTCAAGAGGCAAATAGTAATGGTATTAGACACTTAGAACGAAATCAATACGTAAACGATAAAGTAAGAATGCGCTGTTTACT
This sequence comes from Schistocerca cancellata, assembly GCF_023864275.1. Classification (NCBI taxonomy): domain Eukaryota; kingdom Metazoa; phylum Arthropoda; class Insecta; order Orthoptera; family Acrididae; genus Schistocerca; species Schistocerca cancellata. The sequence goes on from NC_064627.1 coordinate 221,535,572, forward strand.
GCCTTATAAATCCATACATACTGTAAGTATATATATATATATATATATATATATATATATATATATATATATATATATATATGTGTGTGTGTGTGTGTGTGTGTGTGTGTGTTTGTGTATGTCTTCCACATCTCCTCCTAAACCACTGGACCAATTTTAACCGAACGTGGTCCACATGTCACTTGCTTTTAGGCGACAATCGATGTCTAGGTACAAAAGGGTAAAGGTTGGGGGAGAAAAATCAGTGGAGCCCGCGACATGTGAATTCCCAGCCTTTATTCACTGAGAGTGAGGTCACCTAGCGACCTGCAACAAACTTCACGCATAATTTAGAATCTTTATGAAAGTCTTTCTTATTGACAATCCATAAGAAATGATAAAATGAAAAGTTATTTACTACTTTTCCCTCGTTCACGCACTAAGAGTACCACATAAAGCATGGTGTTACAATTTAGCACTTCTTTACTACCATCTGTATTCGCAACATATTTTACCGATAGTATATACATATACCACTGAATTAAGTGCAAAATCATATCGTTGTACGACACATAGTTCATGTTCTATGACGTCATAGACATTAATTGCAAGGCCAGATGCTGCGTAGTGCAGGCATGGACACACAACTATAAATAAATACCTGGGTAACGTCGGGTATCGTCTCTAGTATTAGATAAAATTAAGATGCTTTGAAATGTTTGGATGACGCTTTTCTTAGTCTTTCAGTTCTCAGGAGCGTGGAAAATCAGCTATACAACCTTTGTCAAGAATATCCGCTATGATTTTTCTTTTGTCAATACTAAATTCTGTTGTCGTCCTTGCTCTGACAAAACACACAATTTTGGCGCTGTCGTGTAAACGAAAACGACTGTTCGTGAGAGACGAGAGTTAGTACAGGAAAACGCCAGGGACTTGTAGTGTAACGTCGTAAGTTTTGTATAAATGATTTTCTTTTGACATATGACCATGTGCAGACTTCGTCACCTACGTCAGTTACAAAACACTTCAAAATTATTTAAATTCTTTTTAAAGTTGTCTCTGAATGGTTCTTGAACGAAACTGTAATTAAAACATCATCATTTGAGTCGTATGCGCAGAATTACGTCACTCAGTCCAATTGGTTCGCGCAAACTTTTTCCAATTTAGATGTCGTTTGTTTCTTCTCAGAAATTATATTAATGCAAGTTATCTGCTTTAATAAATATTAGAACCACATTGAATAAACTTTTATGACTCAAATTCGCGATGAACGTTGTCAAAAATTAATAATCTTGTCAAATAAATCAGTAATACTTCTTCCTTAATATAATTCTTCATAAATAAATTCTCGGAGCACGTATTCAAACTTTTGTAGTATACACTAGTTTATTATCTTCATATATACTACATATAGACATGAACATGAGCCTTGACAAGATAGGACTGAAAATTTACAACATGATTAAACTTTCTATGTCGTCATTGTTGTAGAAACATTACAAATTCTTATTTTTTCAGTTTTTAGAAGCACGACGCAACAACTCGGTTTCAGGATCTTCTGTTGCTCTTTGGCTGTCGACCCGCGACGATTAGTGGCCAGCAATTATCTCTCTGGCCCCGGCAGTGAAGATGCTGTCTCCGTTCGTTGCGCCGCCCTCTCCGTACATGAAACATAAAAATAAATACAAAACTTTAGATAATTCGCAAACATTACAAATATTACAAAATACATAAACAAAACACTACATGAAACTTATATTCACCTGTAAACTGGGCTGACACTGGTGGATGGGTGACGCTTCAATTTCGCGTCCCACTGCAGGCTGAGTAGACTGCTTGCCGTGAAAATCGATTGAGACACGGAATTCGCTCGAGTAACAAGGGCTCTAAGACAGTGGGGGCGCCTTTCTCAGTTTGCCGAGGCACCTGTGTGAGACTGTGACGTTTCTGCCGGCAGGGCCGCGGGCAGTCACGTGGTGCTGGACCCGACCATGATCTGCAAGAAGACGCGGCGGCTGCGCGGCAGGCTGGCCGAGATCTGCCGCAAGGAGCCGGCGCTGCTCAAGGAGATCTCCAAGGGGGTGGCGCTGGGCACGCGCGAGTGCCAATTCCAGTTCCGCAACCGCCGCTGGAACTGCACCGCCGTGCGCCGCAGCCTGCGCAAGGTGCTCATGAGAGGTGCGTACACGCAGCGTGCCTGCAACTTGCCGAGTGCGTGCCGCATAGCGGGCATTTCATGCAGGGCTATGCCCGCTTCTGTACCAGCACTAAAGTGCGCGTCATTTATGACGGCGGCCGAGTTTAGGTTCGTTCTGCGCATCTGACGTCACAAAACACAGTCAGCCAATGAACAGAGAACGACGTTGCCAGAGCTCGACTGCAGTACACAGCACGGACGAGTGTCTTCAGTTTTAGAAACGTTCAGTCATAAATAAAGTAACTGAGCGAAAGCAATGTCTTGATAGCAGAATTTCTTTTAAAGAAACTTCGGAAAAAGCATTCTTTATACCAGTTGCTTCATGTTCTATTAATTAATTAATTAAACCAAACAAGCAATATGCCTCCCAATTCAGGCGATACCAAGGAAAGGTGTTTGTATCATTCTCACTAACCGCTGTTTCGCAATAAAGAACAGCGGTAATTGTTTATTTCCTATTGTACTTCGACGAAACGTGAGTAATTCATAGTCATACCAACAGTATTTGTCGGTATTTTGCGTCCACGTTTAAAGTCCTCCAGTATCTATAGTGAGTGACGTGCTGCGTTAGCGTAATGGTTAAAGTGTTTAGCTACGAAGCGAAAGGTTTCGAGTTCATACCTTGTTCTGTGCTTAATATTTTCTTTATTTAAAAACAATATCGAAGTGTGTTACTTCATGAATTTTATTCGTTTGAATGTAATTTTTTGAAATTTCTAGTGGCAACTGAAATCAACCATATGGAAAGTATGCGCTGTTGACTTTTACCTCTGTAAACTCTTCAAAATTTCGTGCAGTGGTTTACTACATTTAATGCTGCACAATAACTGCATTGAACATCGAAACAAAATTAAGTCATTTTTGGGGGGAAGGTATCAGTCAAGAAGATGTGTAAAAATCAAATTTTTGGGCCAAATAGTTTTTGTGAAATCGAATGATAAAGTGTGTCAAAGCAGTCGGAACACTATGTGTCTGCACAGGCGAGCAGTGCAGTTATGACAAAATCGCGCAGAGCGCGGAATGCAGGGAGCACGTCTCTGTAGCAGCGAAAGGGTTAATGCGGCCGTGGTGGCTTTATTTCATAAACTGCGCGCTCTCCCCCCTAAACGTAAGTTTGCGAACCATACTATACTATGGCGCTGCTTATCTTGGCGTGTGCGACTGGCAACGCAGCAATCTCCCGCGTCTGGGCGGGCATGCGCGAACCGCCAAGATAAAAGAATTGAACTATAGTCACAAACAATAGGGAAGGTAGAGAAGGTTCCCCACTCCACTCCACAACGACAGGTGGTAGGTAGGCTACATGCACCGTGGAAGATGATGGACTAGCACAGACAGTGGAGACTCTACATCTACATCTACGTATATACTCCGCTAGCCACCAAGCGGGCCCGCCGGTGTGGCCGTGCGGTTAAAGGCGCTTCAGTCTGCAACCGCGTGACCGCTACGGTCGCAGGTTCGAATCCTGCCTCGGGCATGGATGTGTGTGATGTCCTTAGGTTAGTTCGGTTTAATTAGTTCTAAGTTCTAGGCGACTGATGACCTCAGAAGTTAAGTCGCATAGTGCTCAGAGCCACCAAGCGGTGTGTGGCGGAGAGCACAATTCGCGCCAAAGTCATATTTCACCCCCCTCCCCCCCCCCCCCCCCCCGCCACACCTCTCCGCCCACCGACAAACTCTGGGAGGTTGTAGGGGACATCAAAACAAATATTTTTCCCTAATGTCATTTTTTCCTATGAGGAGTATTTAAACCGGTAGAGGAAGATTTCTCAGGCGGCAAATTAATTAAACCATCAAACACTTTTCCATTTTTTTATGACCAAGACACAATACATTAACACAACCCAATTTCAATTACAGTAGATCCATTGACACGTAAACAAAGTTTACACCGTCGGATCATGTTCTGTCTGACACGTGCAAAAACCACACGAGTATCCTGAATTCTTCCTGCTGCTGTTACTACTATCTGAGCAATCAGATCCTCTTATGATGCAACAGGAGTTACACAAACAAGGTTGCGCATCTCTCTCCACACAAAAAAGTACAGAGGGGACATATCTGGCGATCGAGCAGGCCATGGTACAGGACCACCTCTGTCAGTCCACGTTTGTGGGAACCGTCGGTGCAGGAATCGACGCACACGACGACTGATATGTGCCGGCGCCCCGTCGTGTTGGAACCACATGCGCTGTCTTGTAGGGAGCGGGACGTCTTCCAGCAATTCTGGCAATGCTCTGGCGAGAAAATTGTAATAGTGCCTGCCATTTAATGGCCTAGGTAGCAGATACGGCCCAATTAAACAGTTCCCAACAACACCGACCCACACATTAACGAAGAACCGCACTTAATGAGCGCTAGTAACTGTGGCATGTGGGTTATCCTCACTTCAAACATGCGAATTGTGCATGTTGAAGACGCCATCACGCCCGAAGGTTGCTTCGTCGGTAAAAACACAGAGGATGGAAATGTAGGATGCATTTCACACTGTTCCAGGTACTACTGCGGAAACTGTGCTCTGGGTGGATAATCAACTGGTCCCAGGTTGTGGACACGCTGTAAGTTAAATGGACGTAACAATTGCTCTCGAAGGACTGTTCTTACATTCGTCTGATTCGTCCCCATGTTACGTGCAATTGCACGAGTGCTGATTGAAGAATCCCGTTCCACATGCTGCAAGACAGCTTCCTCAAATTGCAGCGTTCTTACCGTGCGACGGCGTCCTTGTCCAGGTAATCTAGTAAATGACCCGGTCTCATGCAGACGTTGGTACACAGCAGCAAAGGTCGTATGATGCGGGATACGGCGATTAGGATATTGTTTTCGATAAACTGGCTATGCAGCTCGTCCGTTGTGGTGCGCTATGTAGTACGTACCAACCATATCAGCGTACTCGCTCCATTAGTAAACAGAGACAATGCACTACTACACTGGTGGACAGCAGTTGCCTACAGTTGAAAAGCGTAATACGCCCTCTAACAACTGAAGATCGTAATACGGCCTCTAACAACTGAAGAGCGTAATACGGCCTCCACCGGTGTAAATAATCCTCATGAGAAAAAATGACATTAAGGAAAAATATTTGTTCTGATGTCTCCTACAACCTCCCAGAGTTTGTCGGTTTAAATACGTTTCATCCTGTACATCCTCGGTGAAGATCGGATTTCGGAATTTAGTGAGCAGCCCCTTCCGTTTAGCGCGTCGCCTATCTGAAAGTGTCTCCCACTTCAAACTTTCTATGAGATTTGTAACGCTCTCACGATGGCTAAATGTACCAGTCACGAATCTTGCCGCTCTTCTTTGGACCTTCTCAGTCTCTTGAATCAGACCCAACTGGTAAGGGTCCCATACAGACGAACAATACTCTAAGACTGGACGAACTAACGTATTGTAAGATATTTCCTTTGTTGAAGGACTGCATCGCTTCGGTATTCTACCAATAAACCGCAATCTAGAGTTTGCCTTACGCGTTACTTGTGTAATCTGATCATTCGATTCGAGATCATTTAGAATAGTCACACCCAGGTACTTGTCGGATGTTAACCGCTTCCAAAGACTGGGCATTTACTTTGTACTCGTACATTAATGGGGAATTTCGCCTTGTTATACGCAGTAGGTTACACTTACTAATATTGACAGATAACTGCCAGTCATGACACCACACATTTATTTTCTGCAAATGCTCATTGATTTGTTCACAACTTGCGTTTGATATTACTTTCCTGTAGACTGCAGCATCATCGGCAAACAGTCTATTGCCGCTGTGAATACCATCAACCAGATCGTTTATGTAAATCGCAAAAAGCAGCGGACCTATTACGCTGCCCTGGGGCACACCTCAAGTTACCCTTGTTTCTGTTGAAGTCCCCCGTTCAGGACGACACACTCCTCCCTGTCTGTTAGAAAACTTTCTATCCAACCACATATGTCATCGGATAAACTATAAGCGCGCACTTTTCGGAGCAAGGGACAGTACGGATCTCAGTCGAACACCTTTCGAAAGTCGAGGAATATGGCATCAACCTGGGAGCCGGTATCTAGAGAGTGTTGTATATCATGCACAAAGAGGGCCAGCTGTGTCTCGCATGACCGCTGTTTCCTAAAAACGTGCTGGTTTCTGCAGATGAGCTTCTCAGAGTCTAGAAAGGTCATTACGTGCGAACACAAAATGTGTTCCATGATGCTACAACAAATCGATGTCAGTGAAATTGGCCGGTAATTATGTGCATCCGATTTTCTACCCTTTTTATAGATTGCTATGACCTGGGCCTTCTTCCAGTCCCGTGGAAATTTCCGCTGTTCCAATGATCTCTGATAGATGATGGATAAGAATTGTGCTATATTTGTAGCATAGTCAACATAAAATCTTACGGGGATACCGTCTCGGCCAGATGCCTTCCTGGCTTCTAAGGATCTTAACTGTTTTACAATACCAGATACACTAAACACTATGTCAGCGATCCTTGCGTTTGTTCTATAATTGAAAGGGGGAATGGTGCTGCAGTCCTCTACCGTAAACGAGTTTTTGAAAGCTAGGTTTAGAATTTCGGCCTTCAGTTTATCATCGTCAGTTACATTACCCGTACTGTCAGCAAGAGAAGCATAGATTTTACGTACGGCCAAAATTTTTTGGGGTTATTTTTAGAATCTGCAGATAAAATAATGCTTTCAAATTCGTTAAAAGAACCTCTCGTTGTCCTCCCGACAGCTGCTTTCATTTCGCGTTATTTCTGTTTGTGAGTGGGGCAGTGACTATGTTTAAAACGACTGTGCAAAATTCTCTGCTTTCTCAGCAACTTCCGAATTTGTTTGTTGTACCAAGGTGGATCCTTTCCCTCCCCTATATTTCTGCTAAGCACATACTTCTCTAGCACTTCCACACAAAGAGGCGGTAACGTGAATAACGTTAAATATCAACTATTAATACGAGGGCGTTCAATAAGTGATGCAACACACTCTTTCCGTCAGTTTTAGTTGAAAAAAAATGCGGAATTTTTTACGGGACAGCGCGGAATATTCCCGCTTCAGCCCCTATCGTTAACTGAAGTACCTATAGATAGCGGCTCTACACGTAGCCTTCACTGTGGCGGCTGTAATGGAGGTGCGCTCCAAACAGAGACCTGTCACTGAGTTTCTTTTCGTGGAAAAGCAGAGCATCGCAGATATTCATAGGCACTTGCAGAGTGTTAAAGGAAATATGGCAGTGAACAACGCACGATGAGTCGTTGGGCTAGGCGTATGTCAGCATCGCAACAGCGTCGCGCAAACCTGTCCGATCTCCCCGCGTGACGGCCAGCCACACACAGCTGTGAGTCCTGCAGTGTCGCAACGTGCGGACACTCTCATTCGAGATGATCGACGTATCATAATCAGACACCTCGCTGTTCAATTGGACGTTGCAGTTGGTAGTGCTGACACATTGGTCCATCAGTTGGGGTACCCACAGGTGTGCGCCTGCTGCGTTCCTAACCGCCTATCAGAAGACCACAGAGAGCTCCCATCTGTTTGGTCCAATAAGGGATGCACTTTGCGGGAAGCGATAGATGCATGATGGGGACGTTACTAATGCAGCAAGACGTTGGCTCCGTCGTAGACCTGTAGAGTGTTACCATGAGGGCATACGGCACCTAGCCACGCGGAGTGGCCGCTCGGTTTGAGGCGCCATGTCACGGACTGCGCGGCCCCTCCGGCCGGAGTTTAGAGTCCCCCCTCGGGCATGGGTGTGTGTGTTGTTCTTAGCGTAAGTTAGTTTAAGTAGTGTGTAAGTCTAGGGACCGATGACCTCAGCAGTTTGATCCCTTAGGAATTCACACACATTTGAACATTTAGAACATAAGGGCCCTTGCAGTAAGGTGGGGTAAGGCTGTTGCATTGGATGGAGATGATGTTGAGAAATAGGATTTTTCAGCAAAAAGTTTGGGGAATAATATGGTGTATTAGAATCCTGAATCAAACCAGCCTGCTTTTAGGGAAAAAAATGTGTTGTGTTACTTACTGAACGCCTCTCGTAAAATTAATTACTATAAAGCTATGCTAACCATACTGGAATCACTTTATTAAAAAAAATCATTCAGAAGATAAACAGCAGAAAGACATCAATACTTGTACCGCGAAATTCAGCGGATATCGTCCATCATCAACGAACAGCGATTGATGCGGGCACCTGAGGCACTTGCAGGAGAATTCCCGAAGCAATATCGGTCTGTGCTCTCTGAAGTATTTTTTTAATTATTTATTTGTTTAACTTACTAAAATTATAGTCATCAGAAGCTCTCTTACTCCTAACCAGGTATTCTGCGTACGTTACATCACATATATTACGATGGGCATGTTATACTAAATTCAGATATTAAAACTTACTATAGTACAGATAAAAAACACACATAGTTTATATTCGTTCATGATAACTACAACAATATATTGAAATTATGGGAAGGTAGGTTTTACGTGTGAGCGCTTGCAGCAATGGGCATGAGAGCAGGGGGTGGAGGAGGGCAAGAAAGAGCAATATGATAATATACAGTTAGTGGACATAAGGGAAAGGAAGGTGTCGTGACTCATAGAGGAAGGAAGAGAGAAGGAAGCATAACTGGTAAGTGATAGGAGCATTTGCTTTCCTATTTGGCAGAGGGAATATACCATCTTCGTTAATTTTTGAATAATTGTAGAGTGAACGCAGTAGAATTTTAGATTCAAGATATTACGTAACGTGCAAGTTCATTGGGTCACTCTTTGTGTCATACAAAGAGACTTCCGACACTGGAGGCTGGTGACATCAGCTATGATCGGAGCGCTGCTCGGCCGTATAGTTAGAGATCGCAAATAAACATTCACCTGCAGAACTTGCTGGCTCTCATACGTTATTAACGTTATTAAAAATTCAATTTTATCTGTAATTTCCTTATTTGACGCTGAAAGATTAATTAAACAAAATGAAGTGACATTCGTTATTATGTGAAATTATTGTGTTAAAATCCATTTCAGAAAAGTAGTAGTAATCCCAATTGTCATATTTATTGTCAGTGACCAAACAATACATACTATGAATTGCGATCTCCGACATGAAATCCAGAGCGACAAAGTGATAGCTATAGATGATCCGTGGTCAGCAAACCTCTCTTCAGTCACCGAGCGCGGATTGGTAGGGCCTAATATCACTGTTTATCGAGCGTAGTCGGCTATATACAACTTTTTGTAATGAACAGTTGATGAAGTTCGAATATTTAAGCAGAGTTCTGTTTCGTGATCGGGACGAGAATCTACAACCGCCACTGCAAGTCCATACTGTCGTTTAGAGACCAATAATTCAGTTGCTGTAGACTGCTGGCATCATTTAGCATCTTTACAGACGGTGAACAGTGTGTGGTATTTCAAACAAACTCACCAGAAAAAAGTACTTACATGTATGTTCCACGTAAATTATTTGTTGGGGTAAGGCGGAACCATCTCGGACGCTTTTCTTCCCTTTTTTTTAAAGCTGAGTGGCCAAACATCGCAGGAACGGTTGTCCGATATCAAGATGTGGCGTGTATGGCGCCTAAATCTTGCGACTAAAAGTTGCACATGCCCCAACTGTTTACACGATATATGAGCAGTCAGCTAGAGACAGGTGTGCAGTGAACAGGGAAGTACGTAGCCCCAGTTAAGAGGGTAGGCAGGGTAGATATTTTTTTGCCAAATTTTTTTATTGGCTTAAAACGTTCCTTAGGCAGTCTGTTCTTAAGATTCATTCAAGCAAACTGTGGCATAAAAGCTAAAATATCTTGAAACTGTGATTTAAAGCATGGAAGTGTGGCGCATCCGTGCGCTCGAATGCAACCGATGTAATACTATAATAGTTACCTACGGGTCAGGGGGCTTGCCAATTTCTCATGGTATTACAGAGGGCATTAGTACCAACGAAAATACTTTTCTCAACAATATTTCTCTTCGTAACATAGTTCACTTATAGTAAACAGTCGAAAACCATGTGCTTGTCTCGCGTCTGCTTAACTTGTCATTTCCTATATTTTTTATACGAAGTAAAACATGAACGCTTGAAAGTGACAGACAGACGTATTTATACGGATAGAAAAGGTTCAAAAGGTAATCCCAATCATGCAAAGAACACCGGCCGGGGTGGCCGAGCGGTTCTAGGCGCTACAGTCTGGAACCGCGCGACCGCTACGGTCGCAGGTTCGAATCCTGCCTCGGGCATGAATGTGTGTGATGTCCTTAGGTTAGTTAGGTTTAAGTAGTTCTAAGTTCTAGGGGACTGATGACCTCAGAGGTTAAGTCCCATAGTGCTCAGAGCCATTTGAACCACGCAAAGAACGCTTCGATTGGTAAGAGGAAGCCAGTTCATATACATAATTTCGTCAAAATGAAGGTGTTCCGATACTGACGAAAAAAAGCCCAAATGTACGGTGGCGAATAAATGTTTGTTCAATCTAAATATTTAAAACAAAAACACAATTTGAAACTTTAAACGCTTGTTTTTTCAAAACAAAACTTTTGGTTGGCGGGAGCTATAATTTGTAAAATATACAAGCTGTTACATTATACCTTTTTCCAACGTGTGCATCGGTTTTTTTTTTCTACTGCAGTACGTAGGATTCTATTTTTGGTGTATCTTTTCATAATGACTCTTTTGTCGGAAAAATTGATTCACTTTTATTTCAAAGTGTCACCATTGTGTTAAAACCAGTTCTTTATATGCCTACCTACTACGTTACAAACCAGTTTTTGAAATTTTGGTCTGGGCTGAATATTGTAGTGTTCGGAGCTCCCACTAACCACCCTCGCACTCTGCGAAGGCCTTTCGTTAATGTCGTGTTGTGTCATCTAAGTGCAATTTTTTCATTAAAAACACGTAATACACCCCTGAGTGTGTACAATAAAGGTCTAAAGTTAGTTTTGTAATTTATTTTTTGTTTTATAGAAGAAAAATCATGAATATCAGTTTACCATGATCTGCCCCCATTAATAGACTTTGTGCTTAAATAATAACAGCTACAAGACGCATGGGACGTGGAATACAGGAGATCACACAATAATTCGTATTTCCAAGATCAACAGCATCTCAGGTTTATCTGCAGTACCGCAGAGACAATATTTCCACATTCATGAATCGCGGCGCAGGACGACCGCAGTTGTTTGACGAAATGGCATCGCGTTCCTCCCGTAGAGCCATACGGGGCGACCGACGTCTACTGTGAGTCAAACCGCCGCCTATTTGAATGTGAGAACGTCGGGGACCAGTTTCTGTTCGGAGTACGGAGACAAACGCACCGCAGAGGCCCCAGCAGCCAACGACCGGCATCACATTTAGTGCCGTCCCATGACTTCTGTCACGCCGTCTATACCAGTAATTCTGGAAGACACTGTTTGAGCTTTGAAGCAATGTTCCGTTACAGTGCCTGCCAGGCCGGCTGGACCCTCTGAAACAGCCTGGTCCCATGAGCCCAATAACTGCAGAAGTGACACGCAATAGTAATGCTACCAACTACCCGGACTGCTAAGACAATAACGTAACGAAAATCTACGCCCTAGCTACCGGGCTGTTGCAACAGAGTCTCCATATAGAATACCGGGAAGGTGCTAAATCTAAGCACTAAATAAAATTCAGCTTCCAAGTTACTAAAGTTTTGATGTTTCAATAGACTTTCCTCAACTTTACAAAAGGTTTAGCATATGCAAGTTATAAAAAAATGGACCGTACACAAACAAACATAATAAACCTTGATGCCTTGTTAACCTGCTATTGTAGCTGCAATAACCGATCTAATAACTGCGCCGGACACCTGGTGTCGTATTTAGACGTTGCTGACGGCAGCACCGTATTCCGCCTGTTTACATGTCTCTGTATTTGAATACGCATGCCTATACTAGTTTCTTTGGCGCTTCAGTGTATTATTCTTTTTAGTTACGTACAATGTTTATTTAAAGTGACTGAGTATGAAGTCAAGTGCTGCTAAACATTGTACATGTTGGTGTATAACCTGCAAAATCTAAGTTACCAAAATAAATTTGTGATGGATATTACAAGGCAGTGCAATGTACAGGAAGTGGACAAATTACGGAAACGTCGAACACACTACCCAACTACACGCGTAATACGGTGGAGGAAAACAACTGGTATTCAAAAGAGCTGCCAGTAGTCTCGAAATGGGTAAACACAATTTCTGTATGGTTTTAAACAGAATCTTACCGCAAAATAGTGCCAAGTCCAGGTAACGGTGGTAGTGGAGCAAGCGATCATGCATTATTGCCTCCGAAGTAGACAACAAAGGCTGCGTAATAATGAGGTCTGGTGACTGTGGGGATCAGAGGAGATTGGACGATCCATCCTCCTGCTCACAAAAATAGTCCTCGATGATAAGGGGTTCGTGAACTTGGCGTCTGACATCTTGGAACACGGCGTCAACACAGGAGAACAAACATTGTACTACGGGATGGACCTCATCTGGCGAAATAGTCACGTAATTCTTGTCAGGAAAACGACCTTGCAGAGTACCGATGGGGTTCATCGAATACTACTATACGGCTGCCCAAATCATCACCGAACTCCTGTCATCTTCCACTCTTGGACGTAAACTCGGCCAGAACTTGGAAACGCTATGCATCAAGACTCATTCGACCAAATAGCATTCCTCCATTGCTCCGTAATCCAGGTTTCATGGCTTCGGCACCACATTTATCTGTTACGGTCATTTGCATCACAGATGACTGGCGTTTGAATTCCAGTTGGCCCATGTTACGGAGCTTCCTTCGTGTTCTTTTGGCGCTGACAGGATTCGCGAGTGCGACATTCAATCCTGCAGAAACTTTTGCAGATGCTATGCTTTTATTTTTCGTCACAATTCTCTTCAATGACCGTCTGTCACGATCCCTCAACATACGCTTTCGTCCGCGTTGTTTGAGTTACCAGATGATGTTTTTCCCCTTTCCCTGTACACGGTTTAAATCATCGATTCGATGTCTGTTGAGACACCAACACTTTGGCGCCCTTCGTTACGAGAACAGCCCCATACGAGCACCAACAGTTTGCCGACGTTCGAGTGCTCTGAGCTCCGACACACTCTTAACTACACAAAACTGTGTTCTGACCACGCCTGACACTTACAGCGTATTGGGGACATTGCGCAGGTGCAGTTCGTTGTCAAATACAACAATGCAAGGTGCAGGCTTGCAGCAGCTCCGTCTATTTTCAAGCTTCTATTTCTCGAGATTTTCCGTATTTTTGTCCACCTTCTGTAAATATTCTAAAACATTAGAGTCTTCTCGTTTCATAAACTTTCCGTCGCCGGTAACGTAATTTCCATTATTTCCAGCAGCACGACCATATCGTCCAGAAAAACTTGTTAATGGCAGAGAAAATACATAGTATCAAAAATCAAAAAAGGGAAAAATCTCCAAATACGTTTCTTCTTTAGTTTCGCTTCTCTCGGATTTAAAGTTTAATGATTATGCTGTAGGAGCGAAGACTGGGCGAAACGTTATGTAATATGACCGTCAGGATAAAACGGAATGGGCGTAACAGCAAGACATAATTATTATTATCAATCTACGGAAGACAGAGTAAAACATTGCCTTCATAGTTGTTCCTGTGTACTAATTGTGGCATCTAAAAACAGGTCTGCAAAAATAAAAATTGACAAAAAGTCGTAGAAAGACATCTTACGAAGGGTAAAGTCTGTAAAAGGGAGAAAACATACGGTGTCCATGTACGACGTAAGGGTGTTTCTACACTTAGCATGGGATGTGCATCGGCTATTACACTTCCAATAAAAAGCAGTCAACATCACAATAGATATTTGTTTTAAATTCTGATTTAACAAAATTAATAAGTTTAAAAAGTGAAAAACTATTGCGATCTGCACCGTTTTAATTAAAATATTAAGTATGATCACTGTGTTCTGTAACGACGCCAAAAACCATTATATCTTATTTCCTTCTACAGCTCTCCCAGTTGGCTAGTCGCGTCTTCCGTGAGTTGAGTATAAACTAGGAGTTGCTCTGCGCTAAGAACAGCATCACAATTTCAGAAAATATTGCCAAACACTAATCGAATTTTGGCTGCCGAAATTCTTGAAATCACAAGGCGAATACTGTCTTCTATCTCTACGAATTGATGGGAATTGTTTGTGTGCACCTTACTTTTTAACATTCCCAAAGTTAGAAATCAAATGAATTTAGATTTTTGGACCGGTTTTGTCAGTCAAGAATACTGTTGTCATCAACAACGCATCGTCATACTTGTCCCATGCCAATTCACTTTAAAAAAAAAAAGAAGTTTAGGTATGTTGTCCAAAAACCTATTAGAAGGTATGGCTCAAAGGGAGAAGATCGGTCCAATAATAATTCTGTCTGAATTGCGCACTAAACTCATGTGTTCAAGCCAAGTAGAAACTTTTTATGTAGTCTAACTGGCAACTGCCTGCAGTGCAAGTCTTGGTCGAGTATCTACAGACTCAGAGGGCGCCAAACGCACATCATTATTCCTCAGTACTTCAGCACCCTACTTCTTTCCAAAGCGATTATTCCGTACGATTCCTTAAACTTCGGCCTACTATTCAGTATTACAAAATTTTGATCTGAGTCTATATCTTGTCCTAGGTACGCCTTATAACTAAGAATCTGATTTCCGATTTTCAGTTTGACCTTGATGTCATACATCTGGCATCTTCCCGTGTCTCCAAGTCTTTTCCAAGAATAAGTCCATCCCTTGTGATATTTGAACGTGGAAATGAGCGTGTAGCATCGTTGACCGGGAGGCCCCATCTGGGGAAGTTCCGCCGCCGACTGCTAGTCTTATTTCAGTCGACGCCACGTTGGGAGACTTGTGCGCCGATAATGAGGATGAAATGATGAGGAGGACAACACAACATCCAGTCCCTGAGGGGAGAAAATCTCCAACCCGGCCGGGAATCGAACCCGGGCCCGGCTGCATGGAAGGCGAGCACGTTACCACCCAGCTAAGCAGGCGGACATTTGAACGTGTATTCGCTGTTACTAATTGACATTTATTGCGGAATGTATTCTCCTCTCTCATTGCTACTATCGACCCCATATTCTCCCGTAGCTCTATTGCCTATGGTTTACTCCACTACAGAGTTCCAATCCCCCCACCACAGCGTTCCAATTCCCCACGACTCTTAAGCTTCGATCATTCTTTACCTACTGAGTTACTCTTTCAGTATCCTGATAAAATTTATCTTTTTCTTGATAGTCTTATTGTGGCGAAGGGAAGTTCAAATGGTTCAAATGGCTCTGAGCACTATGGGACTTAACATCTGTGGTCATCAGTCCCCTAGAACTTAGAACTACTTAAACCTAACTGACCTAAGGACATCACACACATCCATGCCCGAGGCAGGATTCGAACCTGCAACCGTAGCGGTCTCGCGGTTCCAGACTGAAGCGCCTACAAACGCACGGCCACACCGGCCGGCGAAGGGAAGTATTATCGCTGTTGTTTTACTGTCGATTGTGATGTGAATAACGCTATTATTGAACTGTTCACAGTAGCTCCTTCTTTGGCGTACCTTCATATGCACAACGAATCCCACTCTCTCTACATCACTTTTCTGCTATTGTTGCTATCTGAATCTGACGTCAGTTCCGTGTCTTGCTTCGCTTTCACTTCACTGACACCCACTATGTACAGATTGAGCTCTTGCCTTTACGTTTTCAGATTTTCTAATTTTCTTACCGCATTTAGACCTTTCGTTGGTA
Organism: Schistocerca cancellata; assembly: GCF_023864275.1. Classification (NCBI taxonomy): domain Eukaryota; kingdom Metazoa; phylum Arthropoda; class Insecta; order Orthoptera; family Acrididae; genus Schistocerca; species Schistocerca cancellata. Next base: position 221,551,464 of record NC_064627.1, read on the forward strand.
ACTCAAACCTTCTCCCTTGGTGACCTCCCTACTAGCTGTCTTCTCCTGGGTATACAAATGGAGAACTAATACGAAACTTTCTTTCCAGTGAAGGCTACGTGTTCTGTGGGTAAACATACAGTGGTTTCCATTGCTTTCTACATCCTCATGCCGTCGACCATTGCCGATTCTTCTGATTTTTGGCGCAGCTTCCCAACACAGGGGCAGGTGTGTGGCTTGAACCTGTATCTGCTCCTCAGCTCTCTCGGACAAGTTCGTTGCCTGAACGAGGGTGATTGCTTATTTTGAAAGTGTTCGGTTACCATTGCTGATGATTTTCATTCAAAATTTTAAGCAGTGATGAAAGTGAAAACCCAGGACTTCTTGATTAACTGTCGTAGACGCTACCACTACACTTGCTGGACAAAACAGATTTTGACGGAAGACAATTGCTCAGGCAATGGTCTCGTATTCGCGAGGACAGAGACTCAAATTCCCGTACAGTCGTATAGATTTAAATTTTCCGTGATTTCCATAAACACTTAGGCAAATTGCGGGATGGTTTCTTTAAAGAAACACTTCCTGTTTCCTTCGCAGTCCGAGCGTGTGTTCCGTCTCCAGTGACTTGTCGATGACGGGACGTTTTTTCTTGGATGTAAGACACAGAGGTGAAAATATAAGGCATCAAACCCGGAGATACTTGATGGCTGTTAAATATTGTTTAACGTCTTATGAAAAGGGGATTAATGATAAGGAAAAGACACCACCATCTCCGGGACGCTTTGCAATTAATAACGGATTATTGGCGCTTTTGCACATTGGAATTAATTTCTCAAGGCTTTACCCGTATAAAGTTTATGATTGCTTGTAATGAAAGCAAATGTAAAGAACTTGCTGAATGAGGATTTTGGCTGGCAGTCGAAGGGGACGAAATACTTTTTGTGTACTACACCGAAAGCATGTGCAACCCAAGAACGATATATCTGCTGTGCAGAACTGTCATGCATTTGTATTGAGATTAACGAACAGGTAGGTGTCGACGGGTGTTCTGTTGAGCACTTTAAGCTCCTTGTGAACACCTGGAGCTAACGACCACCTGAAAACGATCTTACCGATTTAAGTTATATGTCTTACAAGATAGTCAATGTGGGAAGAGGTTTAGGATGGTAGCTGATAAAAGGCACGAACAGAAAGATGAAAATTGCGCCTAGCAATGCAAAACCAAAATGATGGATGAAGCTGAATGCTTTAGAAATCTCTTTAAAGCTGAGGACTGATGAAAGAAAGAGCTCTGAACAGAGTTCTGTATTTGCGGAGGCAGAGAAAAAGGTATATTCACGGTGCCAAGTGAAGAATGGCAAGAGTGCTTGCGTTTCCTTCCCGATGAAGGTGATTCATAATTGTCTTTTGGTAATACAACTTCTTTCTTGTAAACCTTATATATGGAAGTGATCGCTTAGCCACGTGGGTGCGACCGTGCCTATACTAAGAATACATACTGCAAAAACGTATCTACTGAAGTGATCCCTCAGCCACGCAACAGTGATAGGAAAGTCACTAAAACCACACCATGTGATACTTTATTTTCATTCTCTTTCATTCATGAACGATATTTCAGAACCCTTTGCGATACCGCTGTGAGAAGGGGAAATTGACTTTCTGCGCTTCTTTTCAGTTTTATTTTAGAGAAGGTAATGACTGCAATGAACCGTCACCGAGAAAAACCCTTCAAGAGTTGTGACAACCACTTCCAACATAAGAGTGCATGCGACTGAGTGTTGTATGCCCTCTAATGTTGATGACTAGGGACACTATCATACACTATCAAGCAGACGTCAGGACTCGACGTAGTAAGATTTATTCTACACGAAACGCAACAAAAAGGCATTGCCAATCTTTCAGGATATTTTACCCATATGTACTGGAAGTATGTGTGTTTGTTGTGTAGATATAGCTCAGAAAAGGCTTTCTTTCCATTTTAAGACTCATTTCCCATACCCCAGTACGTTAACAATGGGAGACACAGAGGAGCATAATATACCGCTACACCACATGAAGGTGTTGCTTTCATGAAATGTTAAAGCATATGCTCTGTCAACACTGACATATCAACCGAAAGTCCTACTGAATCCCGTAATACCTTGATGTATTTTTTGTGTTGGCTTATACTTGGAGACACGTATATGGTTTCACAGCCTTCGACAACGTAGGTTCGAGGACTCTTTGTAACTCTTACCAGGGCTCGTTGTACAATGCTTTCCAAATGCTCCCACGAGTAAGTCCATTGGGGCTAGGTCTGCAGAATATAGAGTCCAGGGAATTCATCCATGGACTCATAGCCGTCTCTCCCACAACCTATTATTTAGAATATGAAGATGGTATCTGTTCTTTTGGACATGTCCGAAAGAACAGCTACCATCGGTTAACATGTAGCTCTCTTAGCATGAAATGATAATTAAATCAAGACCCTAAGCTGTCGACAGGTGTTGATATACATCAACGGGGACAGTTGAAAATGTCTGCCCCGACTAGGACTCGAACCCGGGATCTCCTGCTTGCATGGTAGACGCTCTATCCATCTGAGCCACCGAGGGCACAGAGGATAGTGCGACTGCAGGGATTGATCCCTTGCACGTTCCCCGTGAGATCCACATTCCCAACTTGATGTCCACACACTACATTCGTAGTGCCCCTACCCATTACACTCCATTACTCGCGGCAGACAATCTTACCGAGTTATGGCAATGCATTTGCGTCCAGCACAGAAGAAGAAGGTCAATGGCCGGTTAGCCTTAACTATATGAAGATAGTATCTGTTTTTTCGGACAGGCATGGTCTTTCAAAAGAACCATATCGGCATTCACCTATAAGCGATACAGGAAAATCAGTAAAAATTTAAATCTCGGTGGTCGGACGAGAATTTGAGCCACAATTCTCCCTGATGCAAATCCAGCGAGCTAACCCTGCACTACCGCGCTTGGTTTTAGTTGGTAATTACCACAAAAGCATAATTATGTTTATCATACTAGTAAGGAGCGCTTTTTGTGTTGAAAATAATTGAAACACTGTGGAGCAGAGAGTTAATTTACGTGAATACATTGTGATGTACACAGCCTCACAATAAAAAGTGGAGGTCCGGAAGGGCATGGTCGGGTGTCAATGTAACTTCGTACGCATGCGCGCCGTCGTTGGGTATTAACTGATCACAGTTGAAAATCTCTGTGACAGATAGAATGGCCACCAGAGAGCATTAGTGTTGTTCGTTTTTACTGTTGTTACCAGAACAGATAGGACAGATAAGTGGCGTGAACAGCCCCAGATCCTGGGTGACCATTGCGAAAGACGCTGAAATGCCATGTAGCTGTGTGAGACAGTATTATCAGCAACTGACAGAGTCTGAGAGGATTTGGGAATCTCCATTTGTCCGTGTGGTCAATCATGCAGAACCCAGTCGGGTGTGACTGTGGCACGATGCTGGAGTGCATGCGTACTCCTCATCAAGGTTCCAATCGATCGCGTGTGATCACCACAAGTGTGGATCGCCGTACTGTGCACCAGTTATAACGAAACTTCTTCGCATTTGCACCTGCCGTCTGCGAAAAAGTAAAGCTCTGCCTGTAACATTCTGTGTCGCCCGACACCACTGATCGGTGACAAGCAGCAGCCCGACTAGACGATCACCAGCCAATACGTAGGTCGCCGTTAACACCACAGCACGAACGGCTCAGTCTGGAGTGGTGCTGTGAACGGAAAACACGGAGTGCTGGTGAATGCCGTCACACTGTGGTCAGTGACGATTGGAGGTTCTGCACTGCCCCGCGTGACCATCGTCGGCAAGTATGCCGGCGACCTGGGGAGAGGTTCCATTTGTCCAATGTTTAGGAGTGGCACAGTGACTTTACTCCTGGTGTCACCGTGTGGGAAGCCATCGGTTATGACTTTAGGTCACTGCTGATAGTGAGTGAGGGAGACCTGACGCCACGGCGGTACGTCACGGTCATCCTACGTCCTCACGTGTTACCACTGTGCGACAGTATCGTCGTGCCATTTTTCAACAGGATAATGCTCGTCCATACATAGCACGTTTTACTGTGATCTGTCTGCATGGTGTTGAGGTACTTCCATTGACCAGCAAGGTCACCAGGTCTGTCCCCGATAGAACATGTATGGGATCAGTTTTGATTGAAACTCCTTCGCAGTGCCAGTACCCAGCATATCGAGAACCAATTACCACCGTTGTACGCCTAGTCGCCACAGAGGGAATGCGACTACTTTATGACACACTTTCCAACCGAATAACTGCATGCACCCTGGCTACATTTGGTGCTACGTCTTACTGAAAAGTGAGCTCATACTGCCAAATTCTTTATAAATTTGACTCGATTTCGTAATAACTAAAATAACGTCACATACTCTTTAAAGTAGTTGAGCTTCATTGCGTTTCTTCCTCCCCTCCTGTGCGCTTCACGTTTTTTGTCAGACAGTGTATTTATAATAAAAGTGGTACGTAAACACGGTAGAAATTTTGCCAGTCAGACCGTCGAATGCAAACAGATTTCGAGTAACGTTCACCTACAGGTCAGAATTGTCTATAAGAATCTGAGTCATGCACTCCGAACTCT